>NC_139714.1:17686655-17963758 GCF_964188405.1 Protomyctophum parallelum
CATCACATAATATAAAAAGTAGTTATCATGAATGATGTATAAACTAAGAACGTAACAGTGGAGTATCTATGTCAACTATACATACTATACTATATTATATATTATACTATACAATATGCATGTGTACTATAAAGTGCTATGACGACATAAAATGCAATTCTAGACAGCACTAGAATTGCATTTTATGTAGACTCTACGTAACAAGCTATAAGTCTGTCTACTATATCTGTCTGCTATAATACTATCTAAGTCTACGTAAAGTGCTATCTAAGGGGCAAGTGCTACGGGCCATGGTGGAGTCTGAAGAGGTGGGTTTTCAGACTACGGCGAAAATCTATGCTTCGAAAAAAAAATCAACATTCAAAAGAAAGGTGTGTGTGTGTGTGTCCGGTGTCATGAACTAGCAAAGCCCCTTGTTAATGCTCATTTAACAAGCCTTGTGCTGGAATTACATACCGGTAAATTCAAATGTATAATCTTGGTCACTGGGGGGGAAAGTATTAGTTTGCCCCAGTTTGCAGATAGTTAGTTTGCCCCAGTTTGCAGATAGGTGTGATATTAGCACTAGGTTATCAAAGCAAACAAATGGAAGCGAATTAAATGGAGCGCGGCATAAAAACAAGGCCGGGTGGTTGAGGTGGCTGTTATGGGTCATTAACCATTCATGATGAGTTCATTTGGTTTTTGATTGATTGATTGAAATATTTATTAACAGTTTGTAGAATTTACAGTACATTTTAAGCACAAACTCAATACAAAGACTGTCAACTGTGAGTGGACGACCCAATTAAGCATTACACTTGTTTACAACAGGGTCCACATTGTTCAATTCATCAAAACATTTAAAGACATACAGACATTTAGAGACATACAAATAGACATTTCTATGTAGCTAAAGTACAGAACAGGAATTCATCATATGGGAAGCAAAAAAGGGAAAAGATACAATATACAGTGAGGGAAAATGGGGGGGGGGGGGGGTGGGGGGGGATTCAGATTTTACAGAGGCCAGTTTCGAATTGCAGCCATCCGTAGGTGCCCTTTGAGAGCGGTTTTGAAGGAGTCAAGGGATTCACATGTCTTAATGACTGTTGGTAGGGCGTTCCACATTTTGGTGGCATAGGAGCGAAAAGAATTTAGTCCCTTGTTTGTGCCGAATCTGGGTTGTACATGGTTTGTTGCACTCCCTCTGGTGTTGTGGGTGTGGACTTCGTTTACATTAAGGAAGTATTTAGACAGGTACATGGGTATCTTGGTGGTGTATCGAATCTTGTGGACCAGACCCATTGCAAGATGCTGTACTCTGTCGTCGACCCTAAGCCATCCCAGCCTGTCAAAGTGGGCAGGGGTGAGGTGGGTTCGGGGGGTGAGGCCAAGTAGGAGCCTGACCAGTTTGTTTTGGGAGGTCTGGAGCCTTGTTTTAAGGGCCTTTGAGGTGCTGTGGTACCAAGAGGTGGATGCATAGTCAAAGAAACCTTGTACGAGGGCTCCTGTTAAGGTCTTCAAGGTGTTTTTGCTGACCAGTGAGGAGATCCTGTAAAGGAATCTTGTTCTTTGATTGACTTTTTTGATTACGTTGGTGGCCATTTTATCACCGGAAAGATTGGCCTCCAGGATGGAACCTAGGTAGGTAATTTCATCTTTTCGTGTGATAATATTGTCACCCACTCTAACCAAGAAGCCATCTGCCTTGCTGAGTTTACTATTTGATCCGAAGAGGATGGATTCAGTTTTTCCCAGGTGTAAGGATAGTTTGTTATCAGCGAGCCAGGTGCAGATTCTACCGAGTTCAGAGCTGAGGGTCTTTTCAACCTGCAGTTTGTTCCTGTCCGAGACCAGCAGTGCTGAGTCATCTGCGAACAGGAACAAGTTGCAGTCACAAGCTGAAGTCATGTCGTTAACATAAATTAGGAACAGTAAAGGCCCTAGTATGCTTCCTTGTGGGACGCCACAGCTCACTGGGAGGGGAGGGGACAGTGTTCCGTTCACCTCCACCATCTGTTCTCTCCCCTCCAGGTAGGATTGCATCCAGCTCACTGATGTGCTATCAAAACCAATAGCTTTAAGCTTGTTAACCAGTATGGAGTGGTTCACGGTGTCAAAAGCCTTTTGGAGGTCCAGCATGACCATGCCGCAGTATTTTCCAGCATCCACCTCGTGTTTGATGTGATCGCTCAAATAGAGGAGGCATGTGTCAGTGGAGTGGGATGTTCTGAAACCAGATTGGAACTCGTACAGCAATTTATTAGAGGCAAGATACTTTTCAACCTGTTCATAGACTATTTTTTCCATCACTTTCGAGATGGAGCTTAGAATAGAAATAGGGCGGTAGTTGCCGGGTTCTAATTTACTCCCTTTTTTGTACAAGGGGGTTACTTTGGCCAGTTTAAAATCTTGGGGGACCTGTCCCTGTTTGATGGAGAGGTTAACTATGTGGGTGATGACTGGAGCTATGGAAAAGGCTGAGTCTCTGAGAAATTTGGAGGGAATATTGTCATGGCCAGTGGCCTTGTGGGGTTGGAGGGCACTCAGTTTTTTAAGTACCTCCTCGGTTGTTACCATTGTCATTTTAAAATCATCTTTACAAACACCAAGGTTTTTGTAGAAGGCTTTGATGTGCTCTACACCAAAACGCCCAGAGTGGGAGGGCAGTTTGCTAACCAGCTTTGTTGCAATGTTTGTAAAGAAGATGTTCAAGTGGTTGGCTACATCGAGTTTGTCAGTGATGAGGGTGTTATTCGATTTGATGTTTATGTTAGTAAACCTGGTTTTTAGTTTCCGACCACAGCCTAGTTGATTGTTTAGTAACTTCCATAGCTCCCGAGGATTGTTTTTGATTTCCTCGGCTTTATCATTGATAAAGTTACATTTGGCTGATTTGGTCATGGCAATTACATTGTTTCTTAGCTTGTTACACTGGGCTTTTAGGTTGCACAGTTTGGTTTGGAGATCACTGTCGAAGCGCTTGCACTTGGCTAGTTTGGACTTGCATTTAAGAAGTTCAGAGCATTTGTTGTCTCTGGCTTTCATTGCAGTCAGTATGTCCGAATTCATCCATGGCTCCGAGCGGGTTTTGACCCTGACGGTTCTCAAAGGAGCCATGATGTTTAGTACTGATGTAAATTTGGTTTTAAAGCCAAGCCATGCTTCTTCGACTAGTGAGCTCCTGAGCACATCGGACCAATCCAGATTCTCCAGTTCAAGGTTAAAGGCCTCACTAGAGTAGGTTTTGAGGTCCCTAGATATGACTGTTTTGTGACAGTCAAACTTGAGTTTTTGTATTTTGCGGGTACAGAAAATCATAAAATGATCACTGAGCCCACATACAATAACCCCTTTCTTTGAGATTCTGGATTTGTCCGAGGTCAGAATGAGATCAATGACAGTTTGAGAAGAATCACACACTCTTGTGGGTTGGGTAATTAGCTGACTGATACTATGCAGATCACAAAACCGACTAAATGACTTGAACACAGGAGCTTCCTTATGACGCATATCCGTATTGTAGTCGCCAATCAGGATCTTCTCTACACATTCCTCCCCAGCTAAGCACCCCTCAAGTATATCATAGAACTCATTCTGATCAGGGGGTCTATAGACGGTGCCCACTAATACCGATTTAGCATTTTTGAAAATTAATTCAACCCACACAGTTTCAATTTCATCATGCTGCAAGTCAGTACGAGTAATGTATTCAGTATCTTGGTGAATATACATGCACACGCCACCACCATGCCTGTTTCTGTCATTTCTAATGACTGAGTAATTTTCTATTTCAATCTCTGGGTCTTTAGTAGACTCATCAAGTTTAGTTTCAGAGAAACACAGTATGTTTGCCTTACCGTTCTGGAACAGATGTCTGATCTCAGCTAGTTTGGGACTCAAGCTATTCACATTCAAATGGAACAGGTGAAGGCCGTTGGATGCGACGATTGTGTTAATTTCGTCTGTGTTGAAGTAGTCAGAGGTGTGACCGAGGATGGGCGTGTCCGTGGCTGAGGTGTGAGTGGGGAGGGGCGGTGGAATGTGGGGGGTGGCGCCGTTGAACATGTCTGAACATGTCTGAACATGTCTGGACATGTCTGTAGGCCAGGTCAGATCCATCCTGGTGTCTGGGTCCGTGGCTGGGGTGGGAATGGGTGGTCTATTATCCTCTGTAGTCCTGGGTTGACTGTGGGTGTGGGGGAGGGGGTGGTGTTCCTCGTTCAGCTCCATGATCACTGCCGCTGGGGTGGCTTCGGCGAACAAGACGCCTGCGGTGGTATGTGGGGGTCCGCTGGCGTTGGTTGTCTGCAGTTCATGGGCTGATCTTGAAGTTGCGTCCGTGGTCCGTTCCGTGGGGGAGGCGCTTGAGGCGCTCGCGGCGCTCTGGAAGGCGTGGAAGCCGTGGTGCGTTGCGATGGGAACGGCCGTTGTTTGCGGAAGCAACAGTTGCTGCTGTGAGTGCAGTCTTGCTTGTGATCGGGTAACCGGTCCAGGATTGAAGTGAATATCTCCCGATAGTAACAAGAAAAGAATAATCACAGTTCTGCGATCCATCTTGCCAGTCGGGGGCTTGTACTTGCGATTCGGGTTTGCTGTTAACAGGCCATGAATCGCTGCTGATCCAAAAGAAATGTGTTTACATTCAACGCCAGTTAGAAGGTAAAAATCGCTGTGAAACTCCTCCGCTTCGATTCCGTGACGTTCCATCTCTTCTTGGTGGTGTAAGGTCCATGTTGGATTAGAGTATGCGTCCGTAATCCATAGCATGAAGAGGAGGAAAAAGGCGGAAAAGGTTGAAAACATAGCTAAAAATCGCTGTTGTCTGGGGAGCTCTCTGAAGTGCGACCGATCCGTTCGAGGGTCAGCTCTTGTAGGTGGTAGGTGTTTGGAAAATGAAAATGTCTTTTCAAAGTGAAATATTCTTCACAGAGTGAAATATCTTTACTGTATTTCATTACTGCTCTTGTCTTTTTAATGTTTATGCCTTGCTTTTCTTTTCTTTATTTTCTCTCCATTGCTCTGTAAAGCACTTTGAGGTGCAGTTCATCATGTCATGAAAGGTGCTATACAAATAAAGTTGTATTATTATTATTTATTATTTAATTTGCCAGTACAATAGGTATACGTTATTTAACGGACGGTATATTGTTGACATCGCAATGGCTTTGATGCTCGATTTAAAGTGTTGGGAAAAAAGCCATTTCCATGAACAGAGGCTGAAGTAACGGTGCATATTTAGTACTCACAAGTGCTTTCAATGTCTCCTGCTTTCCGGCAACATCAACAACAGCCCTGCTATTGTGTCGCCTGTTAATCCCTCAGATAGTTTTACAGCCCGAAGCCAAATGAATTTACTGCAATTTGATTGCTGCTGCAATGCTAAATCAATGCCAGCAGCTTATTATAATGTCATTTGATTAGCAGCATGATAATAATGCTATTATGCGATTCTTTGATGTTGGTCAAAAGTGCATGTGGGGGCATTGTTCCTCTCACATTTCCCCCTTTTTTCCCCTCACTGTATAAGTTTATTTTCCCTTTTTACCTCCTTTATGATGAAATCCTGTTCTGTTCTTTGACCATATAGAAGTGTCTATTTGTACGTCTCTAAATGTTTTGATGAATTGAACAAGGTGGACCCTCTTGTAAACTAGTGTAATGCTTAATTGGGTCGTCCACTCACAGTTAAAACAGTCTTTGTATTGTAGTTTGTGCTTGAAATGTACTGTAATTCTGCAAACTGTAGTTAAATATTTCAATCAATCAATCAATGCCAGCAAACACACCTTGCAAATTTCCCTTACAAAGCAATTTTTTAAATTGTCCCAGATCTAACTTTTGACCAGGAGGAGCAATTGTTTCACAACTAACCGTGTCGTAAGAAGATGGGGAAAACAAACTCATTTGGCATTAACGTGAGTGAGGGGAAATGCCCTGTTGTATAATTGCCACCCCGTTCACAAGACAAACAAAGAAGAAAATAAAACGTAGCCATTCTTTGTCAGCTCCAGTCAGTCAGTCAGTCAGTCAGTCAGTCAATGACCATAATAATGTCCATTTTGGCCCCTCTTCACCACCGTGCATGTCAGTCAGGTCTAGGAGGACGTCCTGTGTGTGTGTGTGTGTGTGTGTCCATAAGTTAATGGGCTGTAAATTAATGACAGGAGAGGAATGGACCCCCGCAAGACGAGTCCATTCCTTCCCCTCAAGACGCCCTCAAGACGTTTATAGCCTCCACTAGTTAGTTAGGGGCCAGACCATGACAGTCCTGTCCACAAGCAGGTGTTGAAGTGTCACACTGCCTAATTAACCCTTTCCTGTTTCCAATAAGACCCCCAGCAGTGGCCCTTTGTATCGCTACAATAGAGGGGGTGGGGGGGGGGGGGGGGGGCTCTAGCTGCCCCAGGAATAAAGCGTATATAGTGAGTTCCAGTAGGGAGGCTGTGTGTGGGATGGTCAGTGGTTTGGTGGTCATTGTCTCTTCGTTGAGGTCTAGTCTAGGTCCATATGAGACTATAGGAGGCTATACTTCACTGAAGTGAGCAGACACTGTTAGTCTTTTCTTCAAATGCGTATTACCAAATCCGGTGGGAACTTCTACTTCTGTTTGAACAATTGATGAATGAATGAATGAATGAATGAATGGGGCTCAATGCAGTCAGTGTATGCACACAGAATAACTATACTTCCGGGCCCCTCACATTATACTTCCTTCACAGGTGTTATCGATGATATACTAATTAACCCATTTTGACCTGACGGCAAAAAAAATAAAAAAGTCTTCTGAAAGAATATATATTCAAAGATTTGTGCCGCATTTTTATGATTTTTCAAAAATTGCAGACCTAAAGCTCGTAGCTCGCCACTCAGTGGCGCGCTATGAGCTTGTAGATCTGCTATTTTTCAATAGCTAAAGTATAACATAATGCTTAAAACACCAAAAGGGGTTCCCGCCCCGAGAATGGTTAAGGCTCTGTTCTATTTAGTGTACACAGTGGTTCTCAAAATGTTTTCATGTCAAGGACCCCCATAACCCATAACTCTGAGGTGTTCCAAAAATGGAAAGAATGTGGTTCCATTATTTGTTACAGACCCGTACAGGGCCATTTGAAACCCACTCAAGGACACTTTGAGACCCTAGTTTCTCAAACATGTTAATAAAGGATTGAATCAAACAAACGCTCCACGCGTCCCAAACTCTTCTCCCTTCTGGCTCCAAAACTATGGAATGCACTTCCCATCACAGTCAGAACTGCAGCCTCACTCCCAATCTTCCGCCGTAGTCTGAAAACCCACCTCTTCAGACTCCACCATGGCCCGTAGCACTTGCCCTAGCCTAGCCCCTTAGATAGCACTTCATGTAGACAGACTTATAGCTCGTTACGTAGACAGCACTATAATTGCATTTTATGTAGTCATAGCACTTTATAGTATACACATGTATATTGTATAATATATAATATAGTATAGTATGTATAGTTGACATAGATACTCCACTGTTACGTTCTTAGTTTATACATGATTCATGATAACTACTTTTTATATGTGATGTATGCCATGCTTTTGTTTTTGCTTAATGTAAGTCGCTCTGGATCAAGAGAGTCTGATAAATGCCTAAATTGTAAATTGCAAACAAACAAACATTATGTTAATATGTTTCAATACAGTTCAAAATGTCTTTAACGTCTACTAACTAACAATCCTGTGTATTCATCCGTTCACAGAAGAGGAAGTGGAGAGACAAAGACAACAGCGATGCAGTCAGCCTTCACAGCTTGGACCTCAAGGTGAGTGAAGAGCTGTCTGCCCCCAGTAAAGGATTTAGACTGGACGCACCTAATGTACTGTGTTCGGGGTCATCCCTATGTGTTCCCCAGGTTCTGTGTTCCCCAGGTTCTACAGTATGTTCCCCACTCACCAGGCCCCCCAAAAAAGGTTCTATGTTCCCCGCTCAACCAAAAAGAGGTTCTATGTTCCCCACTCACCAGGCCCCCCAAAAAAGGTTCTATGTTCCCCGCTCAACCAAAAAGAGGTTCTATGTTCCCCACTCACCAGGCCCCCCAAAAAAGGTTCTATGTTCCCCGCTCAACCAAAAAGAGGTTCTATGTTCCCCACTCAAAAAAGGTTCTATGTTCCCCACTGATGCGTTATTACTGTGAGGGGGTTATCTGATAGTCCAATAAACAGGCTGTACACATAAATCATAGAATCACAAGATCTGGCATTTTAATGATTGCCAGGGATACTTATCCCAAATTGAATGGTCATGTGATTATGCACATGAACAGCAAAGACATATATGAAAGCACATACGACCTGTTACATCACGAATCAGATTCTTGATGAAGCGCAGGCCAGAGACGTTGTCTGTCCTGAAGAATTCTGACGTGTCTCTCCTTTTTCAGACACTTTATAGGAATCTTTCTGTCTCTCTGTGACCTTGCTTAAGCACAGCTAGGGTGCACACTCTTAGGAGTAATGGTACCTGCTTAAAGGGTCTACTTTCCCCCATCACCGCTCAACCAAAAAGAGGTTGTTCCCCACTCAAAAAAGGTTCTATGTTCCCCACATAACTAAGAAAAGGTTCTATAAAAGGTTCTATGTTCCCCACATAAGAGGGCGAATCCCGGCTCCTCCTCTTGTCTACATGTCGAAGTGTCCTTGGTCAAGACACTGAACCCCAAATTGCTCCCGATGTGTTGGTTGGTGCCTTGCATGGCTTCCGCCGCAATCGGTGTATGAATGTGTGTGTGAATGGGTGAATGTAATGCACAATCTATGTAAAGTGCCTTGGATAAAGGCGCTATATAAAAATGCACCATTTATAACTAAGAAAAGGTTCTATAAACGGTTCTATGTTCCCCCGCTCAACCATGGAGGCTGCTGTGGACAGTTCAGAAGTTACCAAAACATAGAACCCGGGGAACATTGGGTACGCTAGTCCCCTATATGGTCATCACATAAGGACACACATGTCCCAGAGCTGCATGTCTCTCAATATTATCTGTCAATCTGTTATTATTATATCACGTTATCGTACGTTATGCAACGTCTGGAGGAGCACACACAATGATGTCGTGGCCGCTATCTGTCGCTAGCTAGCTTGTATCCACAACAACAAGGTCGGCGCTTGTCTTGTTTACGCAGCGCATAGCATCCAAATGACTCGGCCCTATATCGCTGAAACCCATCTGGGGGAGAGAGAGAGGGACATTGTTTGTTTGGAACAATTATCACAACAGGAGTTTCGTCAGAAAGTATTCTGTTTTAATTACACCGTAGTATACTGAAGAATGTGTTAGAAAGTAGTCCGTCCGGACTGTCTGGATTATAGGAGATGTCTTTGTGCTTTACTGTGGGTGTATTGCTGTGCTTTACTGTGGGTGTATTGTCTGGATATGTCTGGGTTTTATATCTGATGTATACAGTATATGTTACAGTGTTTGTCCCTATAGCAACTCACTGTTTTCACTGTCTCACAGTCACCACCAAAAACGACAGTATACACCCACAGTTTCCTAGTGTCTATGGGCGTTGAATAATGAGTCAGTGTGATAGGAATAGAGATAGATATAGAACTATTGTGACATACAGGTGTATGTCACAATATCTACAGCATTTGTCCATGATTGCCTAATATTGAACAACTCTGAGTTTCATTTTTGTGCGAATCGTTCCATTTCCAGTTTCAAAGACTTGACTGTCTCTCATTCATCATTCCATATCTTCTCTCTTTTTGTTGTTATAGGTGCCCCCCCACCCCCTCCCCCGTACAGCGTAGAGTTAACCCATTCTGGGCAGGAACCCCTTTTGGTGTTTTAACTAAGCATTATGTTATACTTTAGCTATTTAAAAACAGCAGATCTACAAGCTCATAGCGCAAGTTCATAGCGCGGCACTCGGTGCCGCGCTATGAACTTGTAGGTCTGCTATTTTTGAAGAAATCGCGAAAATGTTGCAGATGGGTGTCGGCGGGCCAATTTCATAACATTTTTGACATGACATATTGAGAACCACTGACATAGAAACATGAGGTTTTTCAGAAATTAATTTTATTTTTTTGAATAGCTTTTTATTGAATTTTTAAATATGAATCAAATGTATAGATAAAGTGAGACAAACTAGAAAGGTATACATTATAAGCACAATACAATAACAGACAAGAAAAACAAAAAGCACAGAAACAAAACAACCAAAGAAAAGAAAATGGCGAGCAGCACATACACAATACAGTCAGTTATTCATTAGGGAAACAAAAATACAACTATACACATATATACAGTATACACAACACAAATTGCAAGAGTACAGCTGGGGCTCTCCAATCCAATGAATCACTTCCTTCATAAATCACAGTAGATAGAGATCCCTGGGCAAGTAATCTATCAGCGGCTGCCATATCTTCATAAAGTTATATTTTCTCTCTCTTTTAATTTGGCACTGAGCCTTTCCATTGGAAGTACGTCACGCCTGAATGGGTTAATATAGTGGCAAGTTGTCAAATTGTCTAGTCTAGAGTTTATAAACAACTCCATTGGCTGCTGCATCCATCCATCCATCCGTCTATGTCTACGTTGTCTGTTTTTAAACTTTAACTATTGAGAAATAGCAGATCTACAAGTTCATAGCGCGGCACTCGGTGTAGGTCTGCTATTTTTGAAAAAATCGTGAAAATGTGCAGATGGGGTCGGCGGTCAATTTCATAAAATGTTTGGGGTCCTTGACATGAAATATTGAGAAACACTGACATAGAAACATGAGGTTTTTCCAGAAAAAAATACATTTTTAAATGTCACGCCTAAATGGGCAAGTTGTCAAATTGTCTAGTCAGAGTTTATAAACAACTCTATGTCTACGTTGGCTGTGTTTTTGTTGTATCTGTGCCCGCATGCGGTCGGTGGTTTACTGTAGATATCTCCAGGGATCTGACTTCACCTCCTCTGTAACGTAACCAGTCTGATCAGTGGCTCTGCCTTATAGCTAAACGTTACTGTAGATATCTCCAGGGATCAGACTTCACCTCCTCTGTAACGTAACCAGTCTGATCAGTGGCTCTGCCTTATAGCTAAACGTTACTGTAGATATCTCTAGGGATCAGACTTCACCTCCTCTGTAACATAACCAGTCTGATCAGTGGCTCTGCCTTATAGCTAAACGTTACTGTAGATATCTCTATAGGGATCAGACTTCACCTCCTCTGTAACATAACCAGTCTGATCAGTGGCTCTGCCTTAGCTAAACGTTACTGTAGATATCTCTAGGGATCAGACTTCACCTCCTCTGTAACGTAACCAGTCTGATCAGTGGCTCTGCCTTAGCTAAACGTTACTGTAGATATCTCTAGGGATCAGACTTCACCTCCTCTGTAATGTAACCAGTCTGATCAGTGGCTCTGCCTTAGCTAAACGTTACTGTAGATATCTCTAGGGATCAGACTTCACCTCCTCCGTACTGTAACCAGTTTGATCAGTGACTCTGCCTTAGCTAAACGAAGATAAAGGGGAACAAAGGGATTCTACCGACGCGCCTCGAGCCTGAAACGTCTTCACAGGTACAAGGACATAAGTTGCATAAGGTTCAAGGTTCTTTATTATTTGTCTCCCGAGGAAGAAATGTGTCATAGACAAAGGGCCCGCATGCAAGCGTAGCCCTTATGCCCATGTCGCCGCAGAGCAGCGTCGAGAAGAGACTGGAGCAACACAGACATTTAGAGCCTTTTATTAGGTGCTAAAGTATACAAAAGACTAACGTTTCGACCTTTGCATTCTTCATCAGAGTCATAGAGGGTGGCAGCATTTGGGCATGTCTTAAATACAGGCTGGGCTATCGATGAGCCAATGACAAGATGCCATGATACATGTGGAAGATAATGAGGACCTTGTGAACATTCTGTGAGCAACGCAGGCCCATCCTAAAAGCCTCTCCCTGGTTCGTATCAAGACGAGTCAAGGAGTCCATTTATTTTTGCAGATTGCAAGTGGCATAAAAGCCATAAATAACACAAACCACTCCACATACAGTATATGGTGTACGACGTGCAGTACGCAGATCCGTGTTATGTAATGCAGAGACTGAGGTTTTGTGTAGTGATATTAATGAACATGTACTACAGTACTACTAGAGCCTGGAGTAGAAGACAATCCCAGCTCTTCAAGTAGGTACATGTGTCTCCTGTCACAGGCCTAATGGTGTGTTTTATTTTATTTTATTTTATGGTATTTTATTTTATGTTGTATATCATGAAGCACTGAGAAAACTGTTTCTTCGTCCTTTTTTCAAACTTGACTATACGGTAGCGGTGGTCTCAAAAACATAAGGGAAACTTTGACAGGAAAAGACTCGCTCACCGTATAGAAACTAGAAGTAAAACTCTTAGACTGAGACTTAAGAAAACATTTTTATTTTATTTTATCATGCTCTTAAAGTGCTCTGTGCTCAAATTGCACGTTGAGCACAGAGCACTTTAACCCATTCTGACCTGAGATCAGATTCTAAAAATGTCTATTACATCCTGACAGTTTCATTATTAACCCATTCTGACCTGAGATCAGATTCTAAAAGTGTCTTCGATTTTTCAAAAATAGCAGACCTACAAGCTCGTATCGCGCCACTCGGTGGCGCGATATGAGCTTGTAGATCTGCTATTTTTCAATAGCTAAAGCATAACATGATGCCAACACCAAAATGGGTGCCCGTTCAGAATGGGTTAAGAGCATGATAAAAAAGAAATCTAGTTTAACTTTTCTATATTTTCTATATGGCGAGCGAGTCTTTTCCTGTCAAAGTTTCATTATGTTGTATATTATGTAATCTGCCTCGTAAGGATCTGGAGTGTCAGTTTGGTGTTCACTTGATCATTGTTTGCAAACCGTCATGTGGGTTTATTGTAATTGTTTATGTAAACTGTAAAAAGTGTCCTGTAAGTCCATATGGGCTGGGCTTCTTCGGAAGCATGACACTTAAATAAAGAATCAATCATGTACTTGCTAGTGTTAGTTTTGTTGACTAAAAGACTAAAGACTTAAGTCGACCATAGGGTTTTCAGAAGACTAAATAGGACTATTATAGGACTATACGACTAAATGGTGTGTTATTCAAAAGACTAAATCTAAATATTGTGAAAAAATGAACACTGATACTGGCATTTTACAGATGTCAGTGTATACATTTTACAGTAAATGTTAAACTGCTACACTGTATTTGACAAGCATACATTGTAAATGACCAACATTGGGTAATATTAGCAATGTCTTACAAGGGGGGGGGGGGGTACTTTACTACTTATATCCTTCATTATACCATCGGAGGTCATTTCTACAGGTGCCTTCAGGCCTGACTTCTACGCCCATTTCTACGGCGAACAAGAATGCTGCCACAATAAATACCTTCCTGGCTGGCTCGGCAGACAAGGCTTTGCCATAAAGATGACGCACACTGTGTTTATATTGTCACCACCTGAACTGTAACTGGAGTCAATTATCACTTGTTTTTCCCTCTTTATTTATTTTTTATTCCATTTGACTTTTTGGTCGAACCTTTTATTAAATTTTTACGGGCGAGAAAGAACAGGTATACAGGCACGGAAATTCACACTGATTGATAGTCAAAACTAATAATATACCTGTTAGCCACTCGCTATGGCACAAAAAAAGCAAAAGAATAAAACTCAATTGGACCAATCGAACACATAAACATGCATGTTGTATAGCCATCCATCCATCCATCTTCAACCGCTTATCCGTAGTCGGGTCGCGGGGGCAACAGACCAGTGAGTCGATGTGTTTCCTCCAACTGCGCCTTGGTTGTTGTATAGCCAGATAAGTCAATATTTATATCCATTCATTGTATACTATACTATACAATTCTGGATATAAATATTGACTACAACACAATACGCATAAATACATGTTTGCTATATCCCCCTGTCTCTGCCTGCCGCCCAGCTGTGTGGCTGAACCCCTCTGTGCCTCGTCTTAACCCCTTTTGGTGTTAGCATTATGTTATGCTTTAGCTATTGAAAAATAGCAGATCTACAAGCTCATAGCGCGCTACTGAGTGGCGCGCTACGAGCTTGTAGGTCTGCTATATTTGAAAAATCGAAGGACGACTGACATAGAAACATAGCTTTTTCAGAAAACTGTCAGGATGTAGAAGATCTCATTTTTAGAATCTGATCTCAGGTCAAAATGGGTTTTAAGTCCCCTAAGCCAGCAGCACCCCAGCACCCATTTTGACATGTTGATGACAGAGCACACATCGACGTGTAGGTGGGCACTGGGGGTTAGGATGTACCTGCTTTCCCCATGTGTGCCAGCTCTGTTGGGGGTTAGAATGGACCTGCTTTCCCCATGTGTGCCAGCTCTGTTGGGGGTTAGAATGGACCTGCTTTCCCCATGTGTGCCAGCTCTGTTGGGGGCATCGGGGGGTTAGAATGGACCTGCTTTCCCCATGTGTGCCAACCCTGTTGGTGGCATCGGGGGGTTAGAATGTATACCTATTACCTGCTCTCCCCATGTGTGCCAGCTCTGTTGGTGGCATCGGGGGGTTAGAATGTATACCTATTACCTGCTCTCCCCATGTGTGCCAGCTCTGTTGGTGGGCATCTGGGGTTAGAATGGACCTGCTTTCCCCATGTGTGCCAGCCCTGTTGGGGGCATCGGGGGGTTAGAATGGACCTGCTTTCCCCATGTGTGCCAGCCCTGTTGGTCTGTGTGTGTAAACCTGATCAGTTTCATTAGCCCTAGCTGTGGTTAGTTACCAGGGTGTGTTTGTTAGCAACCAGGTCTTTTAATAGGTGTGTGTGTGTGAGCGGAGCGCTGACTAAAACGATACGCTGTTAAGTAACGTGAGGACAAAAGGCCATGAGAGAGAGAGAGAGAGGGCTGTGTTGGTTTTTAACGAGGTGTTCTCCTCTGTGTTTTGCCACTGCTGGAACGGTCGACCGCCGTGCCTGCCTCTGCCCGCCGTGTCTCGAGAGTCGCTCACCGGCCTTTTCTAAGAGGACACGGACAAGGGTTGTGCTATCGAACGGCCCAAAAGCTCTCGAGTGCCCACGTTGTTTTTTCACCCTCTTCTTCTTCTTCTTACAAACCCCGGCCAGCAGGGGTCACCCCAGCCGGACGGGTTTGTTGTTGGACTCCAGAGTCCTGCAGCGCTGCTGCCTCGCCTAAATGTCTCGGCCAGAGTCGTACTTATAGCCACTGTGTGTGTGTGTGTGTGTGTGTGTGTGTGTGTGTGTGCAGGGCAGGCTGCTATGCTGCTACTGCTCATCATCATGATGATGATGATGATGAGGGTGTGAGTGCAGTGCAGTGCCTGGCCCCCGGAGGCCTCTGTCTGTCTGTCTGTCTGTCTGGGCGGCAGTGGGCTCAGGGGTATAGAGTGGCTGGATGGATGGTAACCGCAAGGTTGCCAGTTTGAACCCTGTGGGCTCCCCCAGAGTTAGTGTCGAAGTGTCCTTGAGCAAGACACTGAACCCCAAATTGCTCCTGATGTGCTGGTCGGTGCCTTGCATGGTTTCCGCTGCCATCGGTGTATGAATGTGTGTATGTAATGCACACATCTATGTAAAGCGCCTTGGATAAAGGCGCTTTTACCATTTTTACCATTTTTACCATTTTTACCATTTTTACCATTTGTCCATGGTAAATGGTGCATTTATATAGCGCCTTTATCCAAGGCGCTTTACATAGTGCATTACATTTACATTCACACACCGATTGCGGCGGAAGCCATGCAAGGCACCAACCAGCACATCAGGAGCTAATTTGGGGTTCAGTGTCTTGCCCAAGGACACTTCGACATGTGGACAGGAGGAGGAGGAGCCGGGATTTGAACCGCCGACCCACGGATCATTGGACGACCTGCTCTACCTCCTGAGCCACAGTCGCCCCGATGATGGTGTGAGGGTGTGAGGGCCCTGGCCCCCGGGCTGTGTCTGTCCGTGGCACGGGATGGGTTACGGAGCGGTGAAATGACACGGCTTGCTTGCATGACTCACTCCTCTCATTCTGCCTCTGTGTGTAAAAACCTAGACTAAGAATTATAGCCTATAGTGGTGTGTGGTGTGCACATGCACACACGCACAGACAGACACACACACACGCACGCGCGCACACGTAGGCTATCTATCGACTGTGTGTGTGCATGTGCGCGCGCGTGTGTGTGTGAGAGAGAGAGAGAGTGAGAAACGCTCATACACTGACTATATGTGTCAAATAATGTATATCTATGTTAAATTATAAGTGTACAGTTGCAGTATTCAAAAATGACGAGTAGAATACAAAACTGATAATCTGGCTACGTGTACACACCTCCTGTATATATCCATGCATGTGTGTGTATATTTGTGTGTGGGGGGGCGTGTGTGTCTGGGTGTGTGTATATGTGTGGGGGGCGTGTGTGTGCGTGTGTGTGCGATGATGACTGTACTCCAGCTGCAGTAGAGAGTGACTCGGGGCGTTGAAGCGAGGCAGGCCTAGCCACGTTGTTGAGTTGGTTTTAGCACGGCCAGCCCACCCAGCCACAACCTCAGCCTGGCCCAGAGTCCCAGACACACAGCTGATTCAGGATTCAGTGAGTAACGCGACTGGGGGAAGCCGTCGACACGCAACACCACTAATAAAAACTACATCCAGTTACTGTCCGTCTACTTTCTCCTAGTCTCGTCTCGTGTACAGTGTAGTTTTCGTCGACTAAAACTAAGACGAAAAATGTTCGTCGACTACCTTTTTCCACTGACGAAAACTAAATGGAAACTAAATGAAAACTATCTATGGTGACTAAAACTAAGACTAAATATACTGACAATTTCGTCAACAAATAAAAACTAGACTAAAATGTTAGGAAGGGACTAGTGGACAACAGATCCAGTATACGTCATTTTACACTTGGTTGCATGCTGAAAATAGCAGATCTACAAGCTCACAACGCGTCGCAGCGCGACGCGTTGTGAGCTTGTAGATCGGCTATTTTCAGCAAGTGTAAAAACACTCATTATGACGGCATCAAGGCCCGCCAAAATACATTTTAGTCGACTAAATCACCTGTAGATTTAGTCGACTACAATCTTACGACATTTAGTCGACTAAAACTAGACTAACAATAAAACATTCCGGGTGACTAAAATGTGACTAAAACTAAATGAAAACTATTCAAAAGACAAAGACTAAAACTAAAATAGAAATGTGATGCCAAAAACAACACTGCTCGTGTAGCCAGACTACTATTCCACAATCTCCGAATGCTAGAGTCTGGACCTACAGCTGAGTAACGGAAGCTGCCATTTCCGTTCACGAAAATATATGAAAAAATATATTTTAGAGCTTATTTGTTTTGTTTCCTTTTCTGTGGCAGCGGTGGCCGAACGGTTTGTGGAGCGGTCTTGATATCGGAAGGTCGCTATAGTTCGTATCCCCGGACCGGCACGTTAAAATTACCACCGCTGAAGTGCCCTTGAGCAAGGCATTGAACCCCTACCATGAAATGTTCTATGAGCAGGGCCTGGCTGTAAACAAGTTCTTGAGCTTAGTCCAGTTACCCTGGGTAAACATGGTAACTTTGCTAACTTTGCTTTGCGAGGTGGCTCCACTTCCGCTCTATAGTCTAATTCATGACAGCTCTTCCGTCGGCCCAGACTGTATGATGAAGGCAACAGTCTGGTAACGCCAGACTAAACTTTCTCCTTACAGTGAGCTGTCATATTAGCTACCGGTACTTTTACAACCATCTTAAATACCGAGACAATGAGGAACACTCGACTCAAACACCCGAACCTTTTGTGCTTGCAGACCACTGCGTGCTGGCGTCTGCACACTGACCCCACAAGGTCACAGTGACTCAACTACACGTTGCATATACACACAACACTTTGTGAGCATTATTTTCAGTGTTGCAATGCAACTATAAATATAAAACCCCCTGAACAACAAGGCCTTATTATAGCCAACCACCACAACGAGGCTACCTCAGCATCTGGCATGTGTCTCTCTCTCATAACACAAATGCTACGGAGGCCCATGTCCTGTTTCACACCTCCGTGTTGACACAGGAGAGGGGAGGAATTAGAGCCACAGCAGGTCTCGTCCATTTGCCTAAAAAACACAGACGCACGTACGCAGACACACACACACACACACACACACACACACACACACACACACACACCAACACACACAAACAGACACACACACGCATAGACACACCCACACACACACAGACACCTTCTCGCACCCCAGAGTAGCTCCCTTCAGTACTACCACTTTTGCACCATGTTTAAGCTGACCTAAAGCACACCTTTAACACCTTCACATTCTGGGGTCCATTTGTGGCGTGCAGCAGCTGTATGGGTGTGCAGAGCAGCATGGCGCACACACAGAGAGGAACACACTCGTACACACATCCTGCACACCTGTGTGTGTGTGTGTGTGTGTGTGTGTGTGTGTGTGTGTGTGTGTGTGTGTGTGTGTGTGTGTGTGTGCGTGTGCGTGTGTGTGCGTGTGTGTGTGTGTGTGTGTGTCTGGCGGAAGAACACTGTCTGGGTTGAATAGAGAACTCTGGCTGTGACTTCTGCTTCCAAATGGCCCTAGTTTAGTGTATTGGCACATTACAATTGAACCTGTTCTGTTTTAACTAAGCATTATGTTATACTTTAGCTATTGAAAAATAGCAGATCTACGAGCTTGTAGGTCTGCTATTTTTTTTTTATCGTAAAAATGCTGCACAAATCTTTCAATATATATTCTTTCAGAGCTAACTGTTTTTTTTTTAGGGCCCAAATGGGTTTTAAAATAGAAACAATGCGTATCAAAAGAAAGGTTGGTAACACTTTACAATAACGACATGTTATGAAGCATTTATAAACATTTCTAAGCAGTTTGTAGATCAGGAATAATCATGAACAATCATTGTTGACATCCATAAATGTTTATAACTATGTTTATACATCATTTATACGTTATTAGTAAGGTATTAGTAAGTATAGTGAACTATTCACATAGTTATAAATGTTTAGGTAAAACATTTACGGATGTCAACAGTCTGTTCATGATTATTACTCATCTACAAACGGCTTATAAATGTTTATAATTGCTTTATAACAGGTCGTTATTGTAATGTATTGTCAGCAGGCTTATTTGGAAACCTTTCCTTAATGGAAGAGGTCATTAAATACTAATAGCATACGTTAAAAGTTCAATAAGAACAATGCATAGGCATACAGGTTTGCAACGGGACCAGCAGTGCAATAAAGAAATAAAAATCACACCCGTGTGAAGTAAGTGGTGCAACTCCGTGTGGGGGTCCCCGGGGGGGTTGGGGGGGGGGTTCCAGACCCACAGGAACGCACCCAGGGTGCCGGCCCGATTCCGGCGAGCCGCCCCTCGTCTGAAAGGGTTGAGAAATGACAGAGTTACAACCATGCTGTTTTCGTGCTCACACACACCCAGCCAGCCAGGCAGGCAGCCAGGCACACACTTGCCCACATAAGGAAGTGGTTTGCACCACTTAAAAACACAAAACCTGCACAGAAGAAGGAAAACATTAATACAAATTACACACATCGGAACTAAATTGTATGGATGGCGAGGAAGAAATTATATATTATATATTACTTTTTTAAATTGTTTCTTAAATATTGGCAAGGATAGTGGTGACTTGTGTCTAGAGAGTTCCACAACTGAAGGCCTCTAAACTGTATGTTTTTAAGTAGGCTACAACAAAAGTGTCAAATAAAATAATGCCTTTGCCTTGTTGGGTAGGAGTGTGGGACAAATCCTCAGTGATGTATCCTAAGGTCATCTGCAACTGGGACGTATCCTCAGTGATGTATCCCAAGGTCATCTGGGTTTCGGGTCATTCAGGTGACCCAGCTGGGGGTGATCAATACGTACAGTACCAGTAGCTACCCTCGATCAGTCCCGTTAGGGAAAGACCATAGGGCCACACAATCCGTTGTTCCGGAACTATACTCTGTCGGGACTGGGAGCCGATATAGAACAATCTGGCGTGTGGAGGCCGGGACTATAGGCTCTGTGGGTTGACTCCTGTCTGGGGGCCTCCTCCCAGCGGTCAGACACTTCATTTGGGAGTGGTGGATTGAATGTATCTTGTATATTAGCCTATTTCTTACACTGAAACTGAAAACTATTATTATGCAGCAATCAACAAGTGAAGTGGGGGAACAGATCTGAATATACAGGTTTCAGTGTAGACTCCTTTGTGTGTGTGTGACAATGAGACCCGTCCATTGATATTGTAATCGAACCAATCAAACTAGCAAGGCTAATTACGACCCCCGTCGTTAGTTAAGCCACAGAACAAACAGAATGGACTTTGCACCTTCAATGCCACACAATGTCATCCACTCTCTGTTTCACCCAGCAAGGCAGAGCCAAATTCCTATTACCTACTATAGTGGTCATTTTATGTTTTAAGGTCTGCTGCAAGTTCTGAGTGTCCATTGGACTCTAGGATTCTCTGGATTTTGCAGTGTGCTTAACCCATTCTGACCTGAGATCAGATTCTGAAAATGTCTTCTACATCCTGACAGTTTTCTGAAAAAGCTATGTTTCTATGTCAGTCGTTCGATTTTTCTAAAATAGCAGACCTACAAGCTCGTAGCGCGCCACTCGGTGGCGCACTATGAGCTTGTAGATCTGCTATTTTTCAATAGCTAAAGCATAACGTATAATGCTAACACCAAAAGGGGTTCCCGCCCAAAATGGTTAACTGATCTAATGGGAGAGTCAAATCGTTTTAAACTTTTTTTTTTAGTTTTAATACTGTTTTTATCAGGCATTTTGTATATGACATAACTGCAGAATATCATTGACATAGTAATGAGTGTTCCAAATACAATACATAATAAAAAAGGGTATATAAATGTAATAAACAAGAAAAAACTAAAAACAGTTAAACGGTGACAAATGTGAACAGACAAACAAAACAAAGACAACAGGACAGACACTCTTACTCTCAAACTTTCCCAACAAGTTGTTGACCTTTGTTTTTTTCTTTCCATCGGTTTTGGTAACACTTTACTTAAAGGTCGGGTCTATAATGCATTATAATGCACTTATAAGACATTATAACACTTGTTATAAATGTTTATAAGTATGTATGACAACTGATAACAACATTTATAATTATTATGCTGGTCATATAATGCATTATAAGCTCAGTGGAACAGCACTTTATAGCCAACTAACCTAACTTAGCTGGCTATAAAGTGTCTTTGTTATAAGTTAGTTGTCATGCATAACAAGTGTTGTACCCTGAAAGAATATATATTAAAAGATTTGTGCCGCATTTTCACGATTTTTCAAAAATAGCAGACCTACAAGCTCTTAGCGCGCTACTCGGTGGCGTGCTATGAGCTTGTAGATCTGCTATTTTTCAATAGCTAAAGTACAACATAATGCTTAGTTAAAACACCAAAAGGGGTTCCCATCCAGAATGGGTTAATGCATTATAAATGTGGTTATAACGCAAAGTCTTACCCGTCTTGCCCAGTTGTTTAATTTTATAAAAATAAAAAAAAGCCTGATAAAGTTTTTTTAAAAGCCACCTTTAAAATCTGCTGCTTCTCCAGCTAATTTCCTTAATTGTCTCCATGAATGAAACATTAACTTTGAGTTTCTGTAAAACAATATTTACTGGAGACATACAGTAACATTCTGTTTAACCTTAAAACCTCCAGGTGAGGTATACCATTATTATAACCCTCCCATTATCATGTGACATTATACATGAAGCTACCCGCAGTCCTGCATCGAGTTGTTATTGTTATTATTATTATTGTTACTATTGTAATAGACTCTCTTCATGGTAAAAAAGCCTTGTATATATGTTTGTACGATCCTTACAATTCTCACTACTGTTTTCAGTGGCAACAGCGAGTGGCGCGCTACGAGCTTGTAGGTCTGCTATTTTCAGTGGAAACAGAGAACCATGCAGGGCTGTATCCTGGAGTCACCAGACAGACTTCATGCAGGCTGTAGTCTGTCTGTTCATTACACTTCTAGTAAAGCGATACCCCCCCCCCCACCTCCCCTCCCCTCCCCTCCTCCCCTCCCCTAACTTCTCAGCAATGGGAGTGCTGCTGTGTGGAGTTATAGCCCCTCCCCTTTCCCCTGTCTGGGTATAAAAGCCCTCCCTCCCCCTCGTCCACCTCAGAACAGCCAGAACAAAGTTTAGTGTGTGTGAGAGAGAGAGAGAGACGTCTCTTCAGAGAGACCCCCCACCCCCCCACCCCGTCCTGCAATTACAGGACAAAATGGAATAAAAAGAAGGGGGAACGCATCTACATTTTTTTGTTGTTTTTTACAGTAATATTTATCTATTTTTTTCCTCTCACGTGGATTATACGTCTCAGAGCCGACTACAGAACCATCAGGATTAAAAGAAGGATATTGTGTTTCTCTACTGAGTATGGTGGCTTACGATGAGCTGGGTAGCTTGGTGCCTATCAAACGGACCCTTCAAGTCATAGACTACCAGAACCAGGCCAATAAGGAGTCAGAGGTGAGGAGAGACATTAATGTTTTATATTATTAATTAATTAATTACTTTATTTACTGTAATGCGTTTAATTCAGTTTGCTGGGCAACAGTTGTGTGTTCTTCGTATAGTGATATGTGGGCACTACTTGGGACAGCTCGGCACCGCAATGTACATTGAGGTTATCTGAGAGTGTACAAATTTGGTTCCATTTGTACACTCTCAGAGTTAAAAAAAAAAGGTCTTAAGTAAACATGATGTGAACATGCATGGGTACATCTTTATCAGACTTTAATTTTACCCTTCAATGTCTTGCTTTGTAGCAATTTGTAGCAAGTTGTATATATAAATATTAGACCTTAATTATTGTCAACTGCTTAAGCGTGTTCTAATCATGTATACTAGTACTTAGTTTAGACAGTTTTTGGTTTAGACTAGTCATTGGTTAGACCAGTCATTAGTCCTACAACTACAACCTATCTCAAACCCTCACCCTAAACCTAACCTCCCACGGGGCAGCACACCTAAACCTAACCTTAACCCATGTCTAACCAATGACTAGTCTAATCTAAGTATGCACCCCGTTTACTTTACTTAAGACCATTTTTTTCAAATATTCTATTTTTTAAAAACATTTTGGACAAAATAAACAGTTTGACATCACGGTGCCCAGATGTCCCTAATACACACATATCCTGTTTAACCCTTTAGTATCGGGTTAGACCGGGGCTGGATTATTAGGTCACCTTATCAGATGTGAGTGAATCAGTGACTTAGCCCTAGTTCTTATCTCTACCTGGACACACAGGGTGTGTGTGTGTGGGTATGTGTGTGTTTATTTGCCTGCACTTTGTGCTAGAAGTCAACCTTTTATGGATGTTATGTCTGATCTAGGTTACTAGATTAGATCATCTTTATTGACCATCTCTATTGGACATTTAGTTAAGTTAATTATCGGGAGATAACTGCATGGGACTTGTTGTATAACCCGAGAAACGGGAGATTGTTTGCCTTGTTGTCCCCGTTATGCTGCATTTTGGTGAGAATGTGACCCGGCAGGTATCTCTCTCAGCCTCAGGTGGGGGATATTGACTGATTAAAGGAGGGCAGTAAAGATAAAAATCAAACAAACAAATCAAACAAAGGCTCCATCCTTTAATTTTAAAGAGGATCAGCTGTCCTCGCTGGGAGTCACAGCTGGGAGTGCTTGATGTAAAGCACAAGGACTCCCATTAACAATAGGTTGATGCTAATAACAAAAGAAGTGCAGGTTGGACTTCCCCAGGAGCCTGGGGGCAGATTGGGGCTCTTGTCTTGTCAGGTGCAAAGTGCTGCCTTTTGCACAGCAAGCCTAAGAGCATTCCTTTTAGCCTGACAATGAAAGGGACCGACCAGTCAGGGCTGCCAGAACCCAGGCCAGGTGTGCTAGTGTTTCTAGTTTAGTTTAGTTTATTCGCACAATAAAAACATTACAAAAAAGGTAACAAAAAGTGTGTGCAGGTGAGAAAATAAACCCAGGGAGGGCTTATATGTGGTTCTCACCAAAGATCAAAGATAATATACAAATAGTAATATACAAATAGTAAGACAAAGTAATCAAAACTTCCCCATCCATGATCTCAGCTGATTTTTTAAAGAACAGATATCGTTGAGTCAATTCTTTGAGCTCGGGGGGGGGGGGGGGGGGGGGGGGGGGGGAGGGCTAGCTTCGCTTCCTTCCCCTTTCAAATAATCGTGTGGTTTTCATTTCATATTTCATGAAGCAGAAGTTCTGATGTGTCAGGACAGCAGGAAAAGAGAAGTGAGAGCCGTGCCACATTTTGTGCTAAACTATAGTCCTCTCCTTTCCCCACATGAATGAAGTGAGGCCATGGTTGGTTGGTTGGTTGGTTTGCTCCACGCCTGGCCTGTATATCAGCTCAACGTTGCAGTGGTGTGATCCGTTGCGTGCGTGCAGAGCAGAGCATGGGACAGACACTGGGTATTAGCAGACAGCCAGACAGACGGACGTGCATGGTTTACATCAAAGGCTAAAACAGGGGAACAAGGGAACTTCTCTCTGGGGCCTCCCTCCCTTGACTGGAGTGGAGGGAGAGTTTATGAGAATGTAATCTTGGGGGTTTAGACTCGGGGGGTGTTTTATTGCTGCGGAGCACACATGTACAGTAACATGTGTTGTTAAAATAAAACGTGAGTATAGGTGCTTTGGTACTGTGTGTGTGGGACGGGGGGGGGGGGGGCGGGGTCGGTTGTTCCACTGTTGACGGCTAGCCCATTTTTGACCTGAGATCAGATTCTAAAAATGTCTGTTTGAAAATTGACAGTTTTCTGAAAAAGCTATGTTTCTATGTCGGCCGTTCTTCTTCGATTTTTCCAAAAATAGCAGACCTACAAGCTCATAGCGCGCCACTCGGTGGCGCGCTATGAGCTTGTCGGTCTGTTATTTTTCAATAGCTATAAAGCATGACATGATGCTAATAAACACCAAAAGGGCTTCTTCTCTCGCCCAAAATGGGCTAGACAGACAAGCAGCACACACAAATCCAGGATCTGTCTGTGGTTTCCTGAAGTGAGTTGGACTGAACAGAAACAGAAACAGAACAGCCCTTGAGGGAGGGAGGGAGGGAGTTCCCTGGACCGACCCGACACACACACACACACACACACACACACACACACACACACACACACACACACACACACACACACACACACACGGGCCTGGAATAGAACCTATTCTCTCTATCAGTCTGCCTGCAGTGTTGACACTTTCCAGGCCCGATGGGGAGTTGGTAAACGGACGGGGGAAGCCTATATACAAAGAGTGGGACTAGTGGCCCTTTTGTTGTCCCAGGGCCGGTCCCCAAATGGGACAGGAAAAAGGCTACAATGGGGGCGACACACGTTCCCAATATTGACTTTAGAAGCTTTATAACCCTCCTCTACTCACTTGAAACCAAAATTCAGGCTCCCCCACCCCCCCTCCCCCTTTTGTCCAGGGGAGTATAGTTTAGGCTCCGAAGCGGCTAAACTCACATTGATATGAGCTGCCCTCCCGTTCACTAGTCATGAGAATGTTTTTCACATGAGGGCCCTTTTTTCTCTTTTTTTTCTCCTAATGTAGATTCCTTCACTGACCACGATGGGGTCGGGGTCTGGCGGTTTGGGAAGTGGCCCCCTCTCTGTTTATTGGTCCGTCTCAGTTTAGAGAGAGGGGGGGGGGGGGGGAGGGTTGATATGATGGCTGGCTGTCTGGCTGTCTTTGACCGTAATATTCTGGTCCAGTTGTGTGGAGATACGTGGACCACAACCACACTGGTTTCTAATGCCACACCACCAGACTTAACCCATTTGGGGCGGGAACCCCTTTTTTGCATTATGTTATATACTTTAGCTATTGGAAAAATAGCAGATCTACAAGCTGCCGCGCTACGAGCTTGTAGGTCTGCTATTTTAGAAAAATCGTGAAAATGTGGCGCAAATCTTTGAATATATATTATTTCAGAGAGAACATTTTTAACTAAAGTCTTTGCTTCTGGCTGGAACAACATATTTTTCAAATTGAGGTCGGAGGCCAATTACATATAATTGTTTGGGGTCCTTGACATGAAATAGTTTGAGAACCACTGACTGATTATAGAAACATGAGAGGTTTTCAGAAAACTGTCAGGATTTAGAAGAACATTTTGTAAGAATGGTTCTCCGGTCTAAACGACTTAATGCAGATCTGTTTCACAGCTGTGTCTGCGCCAGGGCCCTGAAGAATGGACACTCTTGTTTCTCCCTTTTTTTTGCTGAGCTGAGGCAAAAGAAAAAGACAGAGAGAAAGACAGACAGACAGAAAGAAAGAAAGAAAAATCCCCATTCTCCCTGAGTCAGTAGAAAACACTAGCAACGGGGTCTGCAAAGTGCTCAAAACCCCCTAACAAGAAACACATGCACTGTCTTTTAGTCTTAGTCTTAGTCTTTTAGTCTTTAGTCTTAGTTTTAGTCTTTTAGCACGGGGTCTGCAGTGCTCAAAACCCCCCAACAAGAAACACATGCACTGTCCGTCCGTCCGTCTGTCTGTCTGTCCCACGCCACCCCCAGACGAAGATAATTACGACTCTGTGGCTGTTCGTTCTTCTACTGTCATGTTTCTTCAAGAGGGCTTTTTTCTGTGGCTTCTTGAAATCATTACCTCACATTCTGCAGCGCTTTGATTCCTCCTACGGTCTTGTTGCTGTTGGCAAAGTGCCCAAGCGTCTCTCTCTCTCTCTCTCTCTCTCTCTCTCTCTCTCTCTCTCTCTCTCTCTCTCTCCGCTCGCAGCCTGGGGGCTCGGTGAAGGGAGGAGGAGGGGTCGGGGGGGGTGGGGGGAGGGGGGTCACCTGTTCCAGGTGTGGTGTTGCTCTCACGCGAGGGCTGCTACGGAGGGCCTGCCTTGACTCGCATGTAGAAAAACACCACTGTTGTTCACCCCCCTCCACGCACACACACACACACACACACACACACGCACGCGCACACACACACACACACACACACACACACACACACACACACACACACACACACACACACACACACACACACACACACACACTCACACTCTCTCTCTCTCCCCGAATATCAACAGTCAGCAGAGCAAAGGGGGGACAGAGTCTGTTTATGGCGCAGTTTGGTTTACTTCCTGCTGCTGGTTGTGTTTGTTTAAGCTGTCCCGGGATGACACAGTGCCACACTGTCCCGTACCACACACACACACTGTCCTCATACCACACACACACACACACACACACACTGTCCCCATACCACACACACACTCACTGTCCCATACCAGAATCAGAATCAAACTTTATTGTCACATCACATTACAAGTAACATGGGTGAAATTCTTGTTTGTGCAGCAGCTCATCATTGCAGTTAAAAGAAAGAAAGTGCATAGTACATGACTAAACTACATGGTACAATATGTATGCATATACAACAATTAAATAAAGTGATGTAGCCATACAGTATGTATATATAAAGTAGTCTCTACTAACAGGAGACCAGTTCAGTCTATGCGGCGTCACCACACACACACACTGACTGTCTCATACCACACACACTCTCACACACTGTCCCATACCACACACACACTGTACCACACACACACTGGCGGTCCCATAGGTCTACTCCACACCTCTGGGGGTTAAAGGGGCCTGTTCGTTAAAGAGCGGTGCCACTCGGGAGACATTTGAGAGATAGAACTAAATCTCTCTCTTGAGTTTTGAGCTGTTGTCAGGCCTATAAAGCTGAGAGCCTGAGTACTGTGTGTGTGGGGTGTGTGTGTGTGTGTGTGTGTGTGTTGGGGGGGGGGGGGGGGGGGGGGCACACGACACTCACGACACTCTCGGACAGCTGAGAGCAGAGGGTCCCGTGCATTCCTGGCATGCCTCCTCCCCTTCCCCAGTAAGTCATATGTCAGAGAGGGGGTTCTTTGTGCTCCGTTGGGCTCAACGCCTGGCCTGGCCGGGCCTAGCCAGGACTCTCACCATGATGGAGCTGACAGCTGCTGTGGGGGGGGTGTTTAACTCCTCCTCCTCTTCATCCTCCTATAACCTCACTGAAACTCTGTCAGCTGATCCGCCTGTCTGTCTGTATGTCTGTCCGACGGTCTGTCTGTCTGTAGGGTGCAGTACTTAGTTTAGACAGTTTTGGGTTAGACCAGTCATTAGTCCTACAACTACAACCTATCTCAAACCCTCACCCTAAACCTATAACCTCCCACGGGGCAGCACACCTAAACCTAACCTTAACCCACGTCTAACCAATGATTAGTCTAAACTAAGTATGCACCCCCTGTCTGTCTGTCTGTCTGTCTGTCGGACTCAGCTCAAGAGCAGGCGGGTGGACAGGAGGCTCCGAATGCAGATTTATGACTTTGAGATGGCGATGCTTCATCACAAGGGAAGTCACAAGGGAACGCAGGCCTGCACTCTCTGCAGAGTCCTCCTCCTTGGTGGAAATTCCCCCCATGGTGGCCCGATCGAATCCTTTTAGTTCCAAGTTCACGACACGGGGACGTTTTAGTGTTAACTGTTTGTGTTAAGTGTAATGATGTGTGTGTGTGTGTGTGTGTGTCTCCTGACTGACCCCTGCTGTGTCTCTCCTCCTCTCTAAAGGAACCCAGCAACAAGCGCGTCCGTCCTCTCGGCAGAGTGACCACGCTAGCCAGCCTCATCTCTCCGGTGAAGGGTGGGGCCGTCCGGCGCTTCGGCCAGACCATCCAGGCCTCGTTCCGGGGTGGTGGTGCCGGTGGCGATGGAGGCAAGGCCTCGGCGCCGGGCGGCGGCGGCGGCGGCGGCGGCGGCGTGCCCGCCCAGAAGGCCCCGCCCTGCGCCCACATGAAGGCCACGGCGCCCACGCCGCCCAAGAGGAGGAACAGCACGCTGTGGTCCGAGACGCACGACGCCCACCAGAAGGGAACCTTCTCCACCAAGGAGATCAAGAGGCAGGAGGTGAGGAACAACTTCAGACTACACAGGTCGCCTCCCCCTGGCCAGCCGGGGCGCCTGATGGAGGGGAAAGGAACTGGTTGGAATAACGTGTTCCTTCCACGCGCTACGTCCAACCAGGGAAACTCCCCCCTGTCAGGTGTAAAGGAGCAACTTGGACACTCAGGCATGAAGGAAGCATGAGTTCAAGTCCGTTGCTCTCCCCTTGTCCCCCATATATGGGGACTAGGTTGGTGGAGGGTGTGTAGAGCCCAGGATCACATTAGATGATTGACACAGGGGTGAAAAATGGGTTACAAAATCTATTAAAAGATATATATAAAAAAAGACTACACTGGACAGATGTTGCGTGCGAGTCTGCAGCTAAAACTGCAGCCCGGGAGGAGACCAAAAAAAAAAGAACTATAACCAAATAGCATTCCAGGTCAAATTATTCCAGGCAATAATAACACAATATTCTGGCTGTCTGGGTCAGTTTTATATTAAGCCCAGAGGGCCAACAGTACAAAGGATTTAATGCACTCCATGGCTCTGACGACGCACTCAAAACATTTTCTCTCTCCCTCTTTTTCTGCTTCTCCACTCTGTGCGCCAGTAAAAGCCTTTCAGACAGTGTTAACATTCACATGTCCTCATAGTATTTGTGCTAAATGAGCTAAGTGGAGGTCAAAAACTCCTATTTTCCCCCCGTCTGTCTGTGAGCGAGCCAATGTAGACCTTATTACCAGGTCTTACGTAGTGTAGACTCTACCTCCGTACTCGACTCCTACATGGCAGACTTCTCAGCCAACTGTCAGGACCCATAAAACACTGTAGCACGCAAATGTAAGCACAGGGAGGGAGGGAGGGGAGACAGTAGAGTCAGGCCATCGCACACATTCAGTGGTTGACCTCAGTAATGTGGCATCAGCGGTGGTGACTATTTAGCCCATTTTGACCTGAGAGCAGATTCTAAAATTGTCTTCTAAATCCTGACAGTTTTCTGAAAAAGCCATTTCTTTTGTGATTTTTCAAAAAATAGCAGACCCACAAGCTCATAGCGCGCCACTCGGTGGCGCGCTATGAGCTTGTAGATCTGCTATTTTTCAATAGCTAAAGCATAACATAATGCTGACACCAAAAAAGTGTAATGGGTACTGCATGTAATAATATAACGACATCCAGCATCCAATTCTTTTTTACTTTAGTTTTCTTCGCCTAAAATGTCTTTTTTTTATCTCCTTCCTCTTCCTCCTCAGGCCATTTTCGAGTTGTCTCGCGGAGAACAGGACCTGATTGAAGACCTGCAGCTCGCACGCAAGGTTTGTATTTATTTTTGTTTTTTAAATCTTCCCCCCCTTTTTTAAACCTCCTCGTCCTCGTCGAACTCGAGGACGGAGTGAATGTTAAAGAAAACAAAGATTTAATCAGAGGCTGGCAGGCCCTCCGCACCACACACTGGAGCCAAGAGGTTATAAAAAGGAAGGAATGGTACCTCTCTTCTGTTTTTCCTCTCTCTTCTTACCATTAATGCTATTCTTAGCCTCCATGACGCTCACCACCCCTCCCCTCCTCCCCTCTGTTATCGAACCAAAGAATGTCGGTTGGAATGGATGGTTATCTGACCGATTCTCCCTCCCTCTCCTCATCCACCAGGCGTACCACGACCCGATGCTGAAGCTGTCCATCATGTCCGAGGAGGAGCTGACCGTCATCTTCGGCAACCTGGACACCTACATCCCGCTGCACGAGGACCTGCTGGCCCAGCTGGCCAAGGCCACCGGGCCCGACGGTACCGTGGGCCAGATCGGACAGATCGTCGTCAGCTGGGTGAGTTAGTTGTGAACTCTCGTAGATCCATCCATCCATCCATCTTCAACCGCTTATCCGTAGTCGGGTCGCGGGGGCAACAGCTCCACCAGAGAGCTCCAGACTTCCCTCTCCAGAGCAACATAGATCGATCTGCTATATATTCCAGAGCGCAAACCAAACAAACAAAAAATGACTTTGTCTTTTTTAGCTCCACTGGATCTCTTCTCCAGTATAGTCCCTCCCTAACATTATATAGTCTAGTTTGTATTTGTTGGGCTAAATTGTCAATATATTTTAGTCTTAGGGCCGATTCATACATACATTTTACCGCTGTTTCGGCGCTGTAGTGCCGAAATGATTTTGGCTCGTCAGAAATCTTAAGTAGCACCGAAGAGGACGGTACCCCCCCCCCCCCCCCCCCGAACCTCAAATGACGTCACTTTGTAGGCTCTACAGAGCCGAACCCATTTCTATTCGGCTCTAAAATAGGAGTCGGCCCTAAGCTTTAGCCACCATAGCTTAGTTTTTACTTAGTCTTCGTCTGTGAAAACCACTGTGCTTTCCATGCATTTCAAACAGACGGGCGTCACGTCGTGGTCTGAAGCATAACGGAGTGTTAATTCTTAACGTGTTCCTCATCATCTCTCCCCCAATCAGCTGCCCCGGCTGAACGCGTACCGCGACTACTGCAGCAACCAGCTGGCGGCCAAGGCCCTGCTGGACCAGAAGAAGCAGGACCGGCGGGTCCAGGACTTCCTGCAGCGCTGCCTGGACTCGCCCTTCAGCCGGAAGCTGGACCTGTGGAGCTTCCTGGACATCCCGCGCTCGCGCCTCTTCAAGTACCCGCTGCTGCTCAAGGAGGTCCTCAGGCACACGCCGGAGGGGCACGCCGACACCGCCAGCCTGGAGCAAGCGGTGAGTGTTGTGGGGCACGCACGCACGCGCACGTACGAGGTTCCCACTGGACACACGCTGGTCTGACAAACCCATTCTAACCTGAGATCAGATTCTAGAAATGTCAGTCGCTCTTCGATTTTTCAAAAATAGCAGACCTACAAGCTCGTATCGCGCCACTCGGTGGCGCGATATGAGCTTGTAGATCTGCTATTTTTCAATAGCTAAAGCACGACATGATGCCAACACCAAAATGGGTGCCCGGTCAGAATGGGTTAAGGATCCCCATTAGCTGGTGCCGTAGCAACCAGCTAGTCTTCCTGGGGTCGACAATACAATTACAAATACACATTTGTTAAAAAGTCAGTATTCAACTTACATTAGTTCTGATAAAATAAAAATAAAAATTGCTAAGATTACAAGTGAGAGGGTGAAAAAAAAAACACAAAAAAACACAACACAACACTTCACTGTATCAAATGGAATTTTAGATGCTTTTTAAACGTTTACTGTAAATGCAACACAGGTTCCGAGGCTGGTTATTCCAAAGTGTCAATGACCTATACATAACTGATCTCTTTAGAAAGTTATATTTTGGGGCGATGGTAACACAAGCTGTCCATTACTGGAACCTCTAGTACCATGATCATGCACAGTATTACTAAAAACAATCTGTGAATCCAAAACACTCTGTGAATGCTATTCACAGAGTCCTCTCCATGTCCTGTGGTAGCTCGTGTGGGACAAGTTAACCCATTTTGGTGTTATAGCATTATGCTATGCTTTAGCTATTGAAAAATAGCAGATCTACAAGCTCATACGAGCTTGTAGGTCTGCTATTTTTTGAAAAATCAAAGAACCACTGACATAGAAACATAGCTTTTGTCAGAAAACTGTCAGGTTGTATAGAAGACATTTTTAGAATCTGATCTCAGGTCAGAACGGGTCCCTCACCATGTCCTCCCTGTGGTGGTGTATGCGTGTCTAATATGAATGTTCCTGTCTTGTCTTCAGATCTCCATCGTGCAGGGCGTGCTGTCCGACATCAACATGAAGAAGGGAGAGTCCGAGTGCCAGTACTACATCGAGAAGCTGGAGTACCTGGACGACAGGCAGCGGGACCCGCACATCGACCACTGCAAGAGCCTGTCGTGTCACGGGGAGCTCCGCAACAAGAGTGGCACGGTAAGAGACATGCACATCATATATACGCGCACACGCAGACACACACACACACACACACACACACACACACACACACACACACACACACTGCTGCCGTCTACCATCATCTTCTACATCCTGACAGTTTTTCTGAAAAAGCCATGTTTCTATGTCAGTGGTTCTTCGATTTTTCAAAAGATAGCAGACCTACAAGCTCGTAGCGCGCCACTCGGTGGCGCGCTATGAGCTTGTAGATCTCACACACACTGCTTCTACCATCATATGCACCAAATGCAAGCTCCATATTAACATTGTGTCTCCTATACAACAACAATCTATATGTGACCAGATTTGACTGAGAGACTGCCATCGCGTAAATTCCAGCTTTTCAAAATGAGTTAATAGCACAGGCAGACTCTTCACATACTAACTTACTAGAGCATGTCTGAAATAAGTGTCAGAGCTGAAATCGACATGTAAATATGAAATAAATGCTTAAACATGTAGCTATAGGTGTAATGTTAGAGACCACAGAAGTGAACCTTTTCAAGCCCGTTTCCTCAACTCGCTGTTTCTCTGTAAGACATTTACTCTATAAGCCACATCTCCAAAACTGGTGGGTCAAACTGAACAACCAATATGTCAATTTGAAGCTATGATTCCCTGCTTTCATATGACATGAAAAAACAAAAATTAAAAAAAATCCAATGGCTTTCTCTCAGACAAATTTGGTCACATTGTTATCGCAGGAGAGTAAAGTCAGCGATGTGTAATGAATTAATAATGACTCTATACTGACTTGTCGTCCTCCTCCTCCTCTAGAAGCTGCACGTGTTCCTGTTCAACGAGCTGCTGGTCCTCACGCGGCCTGTGACCCGTAACGAGCGGCAGTGCTTCCAGGTGTACCGCCAGCCCATCCCCGTGCACCACCTGGTGCTGGAGGACCTGCAGGACGGGGACGTCCGCATGGGCGGCTCCTTCAGGGGCGCGTTCAGCAACTCAGACAAAGGTATGAGCAAAGACGACGGCCATACCCGCCGTACCGCCACCCACAGTATGGTGTTGTTTGGTGTTAGCATTATGCTATGCTTTAGCTATTGGAAAATAGCAGATCTACAAGCTCGTAGCGCGCCACTCGGTGGCGCGCTATGAGCTTGTAGATCTGCTATTTTTGAAAAATCGAAGAACGACTGACATAGAAACATAGCTTTTTCAGAAAACTGTCATGATGTAGAAGACGTTTTTTTAATCTGATCTCAGGTCAGAATGGGTTAATGCCACATTAACATCACGTTAACCCATTTTGGACTGCCGGTCAATTTAAAAAAAAGGCTTCAAAATCATTTTTTTTTCTCTTAAAAACCCATGTTTCTATGTGTCAGTGGTGCTCAACCTTTTTCATGTCAAGGACCCCCAGAATTATCTCTATTGGGCCACGGACGGACCCCCATCTCAAAATATGTAGTTCCAGGGACGCCCCCCAGAAGCCAATATTTGAGTTAAAAATGTTCGCTCTGAAATATATATTCAATGATTTGTGCCACATTATAACGATTAAAAGAAAATAGCAGATCTACAAGCTCATAGCGCGCCACCGAGTGGCGCGCTATGAGCAATGTCTATATGTTTCGTTTATTAGTTGACTATTCTTAGTTCATCAGTTTATTTTTCTTAATCTGGGAATAAAAGGTATAGAGTGAAGCCTAGGCTTATTACATCTACCCTTTTGTCCGTTAACTTAAAATAATAAAAATGAAAATATATATGTATTCTACTGAATAATGTAATATTCAAGTAGCAGAATAAAATAAAAAGTCCTTACATGCTCTCCCTTTTTTTTCTTTCTAAAAAACAAGCAAAACAATATGCTAATAATAGTCACAGTAGTAACATTTTCACACAAAAAACAAAATAAACAAATGGCACTTCATAGCACTATGGCCACTTGATTTCATGCAACAATGTCAACAATGTCTAACGAACTCTAACCCGTGTCCTTTCCTTCCTCCTCCTCCAAACAGCCAAGAACATCTTCCGCGTCCGCTTCCAGGACCCGACGCACGGCCAGTCTCACACGCTGCAGGTCAACGACGTCTTCCACAAGCAGCAGTGGCTCAACTGCCTCCGCAGCGCCATCTCCGTCCACCGGGGGCCGCTCCCCGCCCCCCTCGAGGCGCCCGCCTCGTCGCCCGCCACGCCGTCGCTCGCCGACGCCCGCTCCAAGGGGCGCCGCCCCTCCTCCATCTCCGCCATCGTCCACATGGAGGAGACGATCGACGAGAACTCGGTTCTCCTCCCGGAGGAGAAGAAGAAGTCCCAGTCGGCGCCCTGCTCGCCCGCACAGCGCCTGGACGACGAGACCTCCAACCTCCCCAGCCTCCCCCTGTCCTCCCAGTGCTCCTCGTCGTCCCTGTCCTCGTCCTCTTCGTCCCCCTCGTCCTCGCCCTCGTCCCCGCTGGCGTCGCCCGTCTTACACAAAGCCAAGAAGGAGAAGCGGAGGTTTGGGTCCTTGGGGAAGAGGAAAGAGACGATGGTATGAAGTTCTGAACCGCAGCAGAGACAGTGAGAGAAAATGGACTCTCCCACACAGAACTGACTTTTCTTTTTTGTAGATAAGAAACACACAAAAGGGACGATGATGCGCAGAAGAGAAGATAAGCAGCAGAGCGGCGGGGGGCAGTTATAAGTCTGCCTCGCTCTGCTCAACTGGGACTTGTATTTAATTTTATGTGTGTGTGTGTGTCTGTGTGTGTGTGTGTGTGTTATTTCAACAGTGTTCCGTGTTACTGTCCTCATCGGCAGCTATTTACCTTACCCCTCCACCCGTCCCCTGTCCCAGTGTGCAGGGGTACGAGCTCATATACCGCAGAAGGCCTATTCATATAGTCTTGATTTTCGGTGGTGAGCTGACCACCGCTGACCACCGCAAAATAACGTTGAGCGGTGGTGAGTAAAAACGGAGAGAAGGGCTGGAGCGGTGGCGGTGGTTTGCTCTTCACCGCGGCTCAGTGACGTCATGTTGTAGTTCGGTGGTCACCTCAGTGACGTCATGTTGTAGTTCGGTGGTCACCTCAGTGACGTCATGTTGTAGTTCGGTGGTCACCTCAGTGACGTCATGTTGTAGTTCGGTGGTCACCTCAGTGACGTCATGTTGTAGTTCGGTGGTCACCTCACCACCGAAAATCCAGACTATGTATGAGCCTAGAGTAGAGAGCAGTATTCCACAGAGACCGGCATGGCTTCTTCCCTCGGCTGTAATATTATTATAGGGAAGCAGTTCTATACGATTAAGACAACATATTATTATTATTATAGTCCTCACATTAATCTGTGCGGTCGTTTTGTTGTTGGAGAAGACAAGAGGGTCATTGTGTTTACTGTTGATTTGATATTTAAGCATTCATGTGTCATTGTTTTTGGGGGGTAATTCAAGTGTTACATTTTTAATTTTATATTATTCTAAATTTTATTGTAGCTCTTTTTTTATTCTATTTTCAAACAGCACTGGGGTTTTTTTTAAGCTTTTTTTAGCTGATTTTGGGCATTTAGAGGTGAACAGTCAAAGAGAACCCACCAAAACAAACGCAAAACAAAAAATGTCTTATTTTTCTACATTCCTATAATCCCGGCTACAGAACGGAGGCATTGATTTAAATGCAATCACTTCTTCTGGTAGAACAAAAACACATTGCTACAAGTAGCAATTTTGAAATCATTTGATGTTACAAATGGGAAATACTTTTGTTTTATTTTCATTTATAAAACAAAAACAACAACTTCTATCTGAGCCATGTTGGTTTAAAAAGAAAGCTGACTATCACAATGAAAAATGGATCACTTTTTCAATGTAGCATCTTGCATGGAAGCTTTATTAATTATAGTTGGTGACACTGCTTTGTGCCAGTATAGAATGTATACGTCTGTGAGGGGTTTGGAACTAATTGAGGATAAGAACGTTTGTTAAGATATTTAAAGGATGGTCATTGAATGGAGAAAAAAAAAGAATATTGTCAGAGAGAAAGTAGCAAAAAAAAGGTTGATAAAGCTTGTTTAATGGAACAGAGTTGGATTGTTGATGCACGGTGTTGTATTATTAGCCACGGTATTGATATTATAGCGCTGTTGGAACGTGGTACCGCAACGTGCTCAAACAAAATGGATGGTTTGAGGCACTGGTGAAAAGCCAGTGAGCTAAAAATGGATCAAGTATGTAGGGGTTAGGGAGGCAATGGAGGGTTTACCGTATGTGATGGAAGTGAAGTTAAAAAGAGTTGTGTTGTTAAAAGAAAAGAACGGAAAGAGGCCAAAGAAATGGACTGCCACGGCCTGTATGTAAAGTGGTGTAATTTGAATATTTAAAGAACAATAAAGATCTGTGTAAGATTTGCATCTGACCTTTTACGCCTTTCCTTGTGTTTTGTTGTTAATGATGTAATCATTTACTTACTGTCCTGATCGATCTGGTTCACAGGATGCAGGAAATGGGTTAACAGGTTGTCCTGCTATCTACTGTAGACCATGTGGGTTATTATGACTCATTATACAACAGGTCGTTTCGAGGAAGCAATCTGATTGGTTGAAACAGCCTTCTAGCCGTGGGTTAAACCAGCATCATTCACCACCTAATCAAAATAAAGAATTCAGCTGCTCTGTTCTCCCAGAGCGCTAACAAACTCGATAGCTAGTTTCTTGGGACATTTGTGGTCGTAGTGACTACATCTGTCATTAAAAATATATATTCTTTCAGCGATTTTCTTAGTTTTAAGGGTAACTGTTGTATAATTGCAATATTACACTTCAGTGATGCTTGCGGAACTCTACTTCGTCTCGTTCCTGACCGCATCACTGTCGTGGCAATAATCACGTTAAACCACACCCTCGTATAATATTGCTTAATTCTACCATGAAACGGAAAGAGATTGTCGTTACCCTACGACGACTACAATAACTCAATTCACAAGTCATAATAACTCATTCACAAGAAATCACATTCACAGCTAATAACACTAAAGTCAGTATTGATATGATGAGATACCTCTCTCTATCCTTTTCTTAGTTTAAAACCATCAACCTTTTCATTAGGAAGACCCAATAAAGTGGTTGATTAGAGACTTATTAACGCTAAAGACTGGAGCTTAATACTGTAACGACAGCCATAGACTCCTATAATGCAGGCTAGCGCATCGCGGGTTCAAGTCCCGTTTCTTACAACTTTGCTGTACAGGTACAGTATGTCACTCCTCGTCTCTCTCTCCATATGTTTCCTGTCTGTCTCCACTTAATCTATCAACAAAGGGCAAAAAAAGCACAAACATGTAAAACAAATTACAAAACGATACGGTAATGCTATGTAGGGTTGCATTGTTCTTCTAAAGGAGATCAAAGGTCTTTTTTAGATCAACTGTCTATTAGTATTAAAGCAATCACAGCCTTCGTAGTGATGATAATTCAACATGAGTGGACACTGCAGAGAGAGCGAACGGTTTTCATTTCAGACATTACTATAAACACATTGAAGTCAAACATAGAAGTTTATTGGACCGGCCTAGATTCTGTCTACGCAATAAGGTTTGCTTGGCAGGACGACGCTCAGTTTAAGGTTTTATTATGCAATGGCCTCATGTCTGCTTTTGAGAAGTGAAAGCATTCTCCAAACATTTGCTCATAGATTAGTGTTGCCTTATTTACTGTAATGAAAGAATGTCCGTAACCAAATACCGGCATGCCAGTAATATGTTTGGGTTTAAAAAAAGGCATGGAAAGATTACGTTATTTCTGTAGCATATTTCTTACACAAAGGCAAAGTCAAATGCTTAGTTTACATAATAAGGCATGCAAAGGCCAAAGAAGGCATTTCAAAAGGTTCTGATCAAGGATTGAACTATCGCAAACTATTATGTTTCATTGTGGTGTGGAAGAAATATCGTCGGTATCATGGCCAGTAGTATGTAAGTGGGCGGCTGTGGCTCAGGAGGTAGAGCAGGTCGTCCAATATGATCCATGGGTCGGCGGTTTGAATCCTGGCTCCTCCTGTCTACATGTCAAAGTGTCCTTGGGCAAGACACTGAACACCAAATAGCTCCCATTGTGCTGGTTGGTACCTTGCAGGACTTCTGTCGCAATCAGTGTATGAATGTGTATGTGAATGTAATGATCTATGTAAAGCGCCTTGGATAAAGGTGCTATATAAATGCACCATTTACCATTTAAGTAACTTGGTAAGTATCTTTTCACCTATTTGATTCTGATTGGAGGTTCGAAGCCAGGTCGTGGGGACCTCTAGGAGGCCGGCATCACTGGACCTGACGCGGCTTGAGTCAGAGACGAGTAATAGAGGATTAATGCCTTCATTCATACATATATAGTATTACATACAATACAATGCAATACATGTTGGTAACGGTAACGGGGAATAAAACTCATCATAGCATCATAGACAGTCCGGGTGGTGGATTGTATGTCTATGTATTGAGACTGAGACTAAACATTAAACAGTGACCGAGGTCAGTGGTTAACGTTTTGTTGAGATAAAAAAGTGAGAGATCCTCCTTTTAGTTTTGTCTGCCTCTTTCAGGGTGTTCTACAAGAATGCGCGGTGTGATCTTTAAGAGCGTTTAAGAGTTGTGTCTGTCGGCTTGAAGTGTTCCTGAGCAAGCAAGGAAACACACTACACACTACTACATACACTACATTCTAGTGCCACGCGCTCAATTAATTTGAGCAGCTGCTGTTGCGTAACGCATTTCCTTTTTTTGTACTTTCATACAAAAATGTCTGAGTTTATGCAATACCGTACGCGTGGTACATATGCAGTTATTCATCACTTAGTAGTTTGCGTATTATACAGAATTTCTCTGTCTGGACAATCTCGCATAACATAATATGCAAGGAAGTTTTTAAACAAGACAATGTATCTGAGAGGAATATCAATGCACCAGGAACCTCTTTTTCGGACCACGCAAGAAGCGGACCATTTTTTGTTTAGTTTAGTTTTTTTGCACAAAGCGGCCTCCTGGTGGCGCTATAACAGGCCGTTCTGGAAAGTTTGGGGCAGAGGTTCATCGTTGGCATCCAGGGAGTGTGTGTGCAAAATTTGGCATCGACCGGGTTAACGGTGGCCGAGATTAGCTGCTCACGGACACACGGACGGACACACACACACGGACGGACGGACGGAGTGCAAAACATACTCTCCCCCCATGCCTTCGGCCTGGTGGAGACAATAATAATAGAGCTGACAAAGCTGTCAGACAGTAAACTAAGAAAATAACATAATAATAATAAAAATGAAATAAGTAAAATGACATAGTACGGAGATACTCGACGGAAAGTGACAGCTACTGTATATGTAGCTCTCCTTTAAGTAATCTAAAACTGTGTCTGCTATGTTGGAAGTGCTGTAGACCTAGAATGCCTGTGATCATTTAATTATACTTCGTAAATTTTCATGTATCAGAGGCATAGAACGGTCCCACTTACTTTATGGTCGGGTTCCATATTGGCGGCCTAAATGTGATAAATGCTCCGTTTGTACTCACCCATTAAATAATTCCAAAGACGCGGAGTGAAATATGGTCCTCTAGTTTTATATCCATGTGAAAGTTCTGGCACAAAACGTGTATTTAGTGAATTATCTCCACTTTTTCAAGAGATGCACACGGACATCTTTCTCTCAATCGATGAACAATCGATGAACTGATTTTACAAATACGTCCTGTTTACCGCAGACGTCATCACCAATTGACCAGGGAAACACAAAGGTTTGCAGTCACACAATTGGCAGGTGCTTTGCGATAGGTGCTGGGTAATTTTTTCACGTCTTTGGAATTATTTAATGGGTGAGTACAAACGGAGCATTTATCACATTTAGGCCGCACATGTTAAAGTTCTACCACAAATCAAGGAGGGTGTACTATGGCTCTTGTATGTGAAATACTGTACATACTGTATGTAACAACAAGAGCCGTTCTAGGGCTAGAAGTGCTTGTAATGGGAAATATGAAATTGTGCATTCACACCACTAATTGTAAAAACTGCATATCCTGATTGTCTAGCCTAACTGGGTGTGGTCTACACTGAGTACTAGGCCTCTCTCGACTTAATCAACCATTTACGCACATCAATAGGCTTTTGTTATGACCAAAGTATCGGTGAGACGGTTCCTGGATCTCCAGCTGTCTAGCAACACCAGCCCAGCCTCTGTTTTTGTTTGGTCATGTTTATTCATCACAGTTTATTCATACCCATCCAAGGTTACTAGATTTAGACCACTTGTCATTCTAATTAGATTTGTCCCATTGTCTGATGTGGAGGCTACCTGTCTGGTCATGTGACCAACAGTTACTCCTCCTCCTTTGAGTAAGACTGTATAAAATTGACACACATGTATTGTTCTGGAGTTCAGTCATCCGACATGCTGGAAGATGGTTGTGCTCTAGAGAATCTCGAGATCTCTATTAAATTGAACTGAATGCCTCATATCATCTTGTCCTCACCTTATCTTTTAGTTTAAGTGATCTTGTGTTAGTATAATTTCCACAACATATCTGGAGGTTCTGCCGAGACTGATTCATCTGCCGTTCCCGGGCTCTGGTTTCCTGGGATAATCCATCGATGGTGGCTTTCTAGCCAAGGCAAATCCTTTGTGCACAAAGCAACATTTGGGCCGGCCTACGGATGCCAGAGCTGGCGGACGGCGGGCGACATCAGCTGTTACTCAAATGAGGTGAGAGGATGTTATGATTCATTCTATAGAATTAGTGTATATTTAAACTGTATGGTAGGGGAGCGACCCTGTACAGTAAACTGTATGTTCGGGGAGAGTCCCAGTACAGGATGTATATTTAAACTGTATGTTTGGGGAGAGTCCCAGTACAGAGTGTATAGGGGAGGGTCCCGGTACAGAGTGCGTTTTTGAACTGTATCTGGGGAGGATCCCATAACTATAGCCTATGTTCGGGGAGAGTCCCAGTAGCCTATAGAGTGTACAGGGAAGGGTCCCAATACAGAGTGCGTTTTTGAACTGTATTTGGGGAGGATTCCATAACTGTAGCCTATGTTTGGGGAGAGTCCCAGTAGCCTACAAAGTGTATAGCCTATGTTCGGGGAGGGTCCCAGTAGCATACAGTGTATAGGGGAGGGTCCCGGTACAGAGTGCGCTTTAAACTGTATCTGGGGAGGATCCCACAGGGTGTATTTCTTTTTTTCTCCAGCTGTCTAGCAACACCAGCCCAGCCTCTGTTTTTGTTTGGTCATGTTTATTCATCACAGTTTATTCATACCCATCCAAGGTTACTAGATTTAGACCACTTGTCATTCTAATTAGATTTGTCCCATTGTCTGATGTGGAGGCTACCTGTCTGGTCATGTGACCAACAGTTACTCCTCCTCCTTTGAGTAAGACTGTATAAAATTGACACACATGTATTGTTCTGGAGTTCAGTCATCCGACATGCTGGAAGATGGTTGTGCTCTAGAGAATCTCGAGATCTCTATTAAATTGAACTGAATGCCTCATATCATCTTGTCCTCACCTTATCTTTTAGTTTAAGTGATCTTGTGTTAGTATAATTTCCACAACATGCTGCTGTGTTAAAATGCCTCACTGTGACCCTTTAGCTGTGCTGTGATTCCCAGCCGTGAATTAGGCCAGCCTTTACAGTCACATTACACCCCCCTAAAAGCTATACCCCCTTTAGCTATGACTTCTTTCTCTAACCTGGCCTTGAGCCAGATTAGATCCGTGCAACAAGGAGACAAGATAATGTGAATCAGGCAAACTAGGGAAGTTACTCAGAGTCATAATTATCGGACGGGTCTGACTCAGTTACACGTGCACCCTAGTCTTACTTATTAGCGTAACCAGGACGTGGAAGTGACACGCTTACTTAATAATGGAAGCGCGGTAACACTACCAGACTGAGCAAGCAACTTCACTTCTCCTTTAGGCTCACACTCCCATGTATCAGCGCACGAGCCCCAGGCTCTATGGAGCACAATATGTCATGAGTTTAAATCGCTGACCAATGACTTAAAATGTATTTATTATTGCACATAGCTAAATGGTATACACACATCTTGTGCATTGAATGTTTACTTATTCTGGTTATATTTGGCATTATGTATGGTAATTGGTTACCTGCCTCAAAATGGCTTCCCAATCACCTGATTCCTGATGACGACCACACCCCCTAATGGAGTCCACCTGTTGCTGCTCCCCTATCAGTGTGTGTTGGTTCTCTGGCTGCTTTATTCCCTGAAGAAGACCTTTTTTTGTGAGAGAATCGAACCCAGGACCAGATAGTTGAGTAATATTTCACCAGGAGCATTTACTGTATATATACACTATACTCAACTAGGCTACTGGGGTTGAGTATAGGCTACTTTGTCCACCACTGTATTTGGAGCAAACATGTCATCATCCGCCCCTTGGCTATACAAAACACATGTTAATATATATTCCCATGGTGGTGGTGGTCGTAGATTGTTGTGGGTGAGGGTGAATTCTAGCTCATGCATGGTTAAAAAGGCCAAGCGACCCACACAGAGATATGACATAGAAGAAGGATTGTCTGTGAGAGTAACATGCAGACATACAGGCTGTACAGTACAGAGACTCCCTGTGTCTCTCAACACGTGTCCCCTAAGTTTAACTCAGTGATTCTCATTTCAAGAACCCTTTTTTTGCGCTCCTGTGGAATTAAGGCACGCTGGCCACGCTGCCACTCAAAGTGACTATACTAGCCAATCGCAGCGCGTATTTTCCGGGACTTGTCAATTCAATTCAAATAAAAGGAGCTTTATTGGCATGAGAAAACGAACGCTTACATTGCCTCTGATTGGCCTACCATCTGTTTTTTTTTTTGGTTTGTTTATTTTCACATACAAAAATATTTCGGAAATGATACAAGGTCAATAGAAATGTGAAGGAGAAAGCCTAAAAACCCTCCAGGGGCTTGCAAGTGGCTTCTCCAGGCATGTTTATACATTCATAGTTGTTTTTGTTATTGAACATGCAGATCTTAAACATTAGAATACAGATCAAATACAGGGACAGTGAGAGGACGGAAATGTACTGTATAACAAGAAAAAAAAGCACAATAAAACCGCTATAGGAGAACATTGGGTACACCAGGTTAATTTAGCAGACCGTATGGGAAGTACTTGGTGGTTAGGAGAAGTGATTTTAGAACCTTCTTGAATTGAGGAAAAGACAATTGCCATAGATGTAAAGGTAGGGAGTTCCATATTTTAGAGTAGACCCTCTGAAGCCTATATTAAATTGAGATTGAGACGGTCACGTACGGGCATTTGGAGGTCTGAGGTGAGTTGAGCTACGTGTTGGATAATCATGAACCTGAGAATTATAACAAAATAGATTATGGAAAAAGGTGGGAAGGTCTGTGACGCGCATGGAAGCTAAAAACATGAGGTGTGTATTATTTTTGTTGACATAACCCCTATACCACCCCTGTGGTAACTTAAGTAATATTGTTTCTGTCTGATGACTATGAGGTGCAGAGGAAACTCCCAATGCACAAAACTATGGAGATTGGTCTGCTAAGTAAGTCCACACACCAACAAACTAAATCTGCAGCAGCCATCCAGTGCTGGGGGGCGACAGGAGGTGACAGGTGACATGCGGATGCATAGCTAGAACCCCTCCATTAAAAGCTAAAGTTAATGTTTATGCCAAAACAGACTCTGGTGAGGTCGACCTGCCCTGACAGACAGAGCATCCGAGGAAAGACAGGGTGTGTTTGTGTTCACTAACTTCACTCATCACTCACGCCCTGTCAAAAGGACCTGTCAACTCAATGTACTATAGCACTCTGAGACAGATATCGCTTTAGTCTCTGGGATTTCCTTTCGCCTCAGGAGATGACACATGAGAGAAAAGACAAGAGAGACAACTTGAGAGACAACTTATGATCGGCATGCAAAGAAAATATATTCACCTTACAGGCCTTTGGCCATCACGGCTCAAAAGGACTGCACTTTAACACTGCTTTCATAATGTTTAATGGGATTCCAACCCCGATCTATTGCAAGGCCAAAGGGAGATATTGCACTTATGGGCTTCAGGCAGTAGTACCATCCATCAATCAACCAGGCAGTGTTGTTTTCGTCGACTAAAACCAAGACGAAAAATGTTCGTCGACTACCTTTTTCCACTGACGACAACGAATGGAAACTAAATGAAAACTAAGCTATGATGACTAAAACATGGGGGAAAGAAGACCCTTTAAGCAGTTACCATTACTTTTAAGAGTGTGCAGCCGGGCTGTGCCAAAGCAAGGTCACGGAGTGACAGAGCGATTCCTATATAGCGTCTGAGAGCAGAGGGACACGTCAGAATTCTCCAGGACAGACTAACCCTCTGGCCTGCGCTTCGCGGGGCCCCCAAATCTGTGGACTGATATGATCGAATCTGAATTTGTGATGTAACAGGTCGTATTTGCTTTCATATATGTCTTTGCTGTTCATATGTATATCACATGACCATTCAATTTGGGATAATTGTGGGCAATCAATAAATGCCAGATCTTGTGAATCTATAATTTTAAGTGTACAGCCTGTTTATTGGACTATTAGATAACCCTCTCACAGGATGGCGCATCACTAAGACTAATATATTGACAATTTCGTCAACAAATAAAAACTAGACTAAAATGTTAGGAAGGGACTAGTGGACAAGAGATCCAGTATAAGTCATTCTATACAATTAGTTGCATGCTGAAAATAGCCGATCTACAAGTTGTAGATCTGCTATTTTCAGTTTATGGTAGCTAACAACAAACCCTAAGTCAATAGGGAAAGCCATTAATTAAGACTTGTGCTCTTGTCTTAAACATGCTAATACAGAAACCCTGAGCTTCTGTATTTAATATTTTGGTATATTTCGTGTACCTTATTTTGCCATTTGTATAATTGTATTGTACAGAAAGATTCTTTCCTAAAATGTAAAAAAAAAAAAGAAAAAAAAGCCAGGCCTGACAGTCAGGTTTTAACAAGTATTTACAACCTTGTTTCTACAACATAGCCTACTGTAATTTGCAAAATTGGTCTGTTAGCTAATATCTGTCCAAAAGCTCTAACATAACATGGTCTTAAAATAGGGCATGCGAGCTATCTCAGCCAAAATGTCAAACAAAAACTTCAATTGGTTTTGGATATTCAGAGAAAAAAACATGTCATCCAAAAACATTTTCATCCTCCTCCAAAAATGTGTTTCCAGCTAGACGAGACGATCAGGTCATGTCGTAGCCTCTCTCTCTCTCTCTCTCTCTCTCTCTCTGAGCTATTCGGTTTTTCATTTCCTCTTGAAGAGAGCCTGTGGCTTGAGGGATGAAAACACTCAGCCGTGGAGCCAAACGGCTCTGCTCAGAGGCTGAACCGTGAGTTTTTCTTGGGAGGCTGCATGCGATGCCAAAGCCTTTCTCTTCCCTTTCATGTTGTTATTAGTCTGACGATGTAAGCGATCAATCCTTATGCCCCGGGATTGATGAGAGACAATGGAAGTACTTTGAGGACACTGCAGGGACCACCAGTGCAGTGTTGTTTTCGTCGACTAAAACTAAGACGAAAAATGTTCGTCGACTACCTATTTTCACTGACAAAAACTAAATGGAAACTAAATGAAAACTAAGCTACGATGACTAAAACTATAAGACTAAATATACTGACAATTTCGTCGACAAATAAAAAGTAAAAACTAGACTAAAATGTTAGGAAGGGACTAGTGGACAAGAGATCCAGTGTAAGTCATTTTTCACTTGGTTGAAAAGTTGTGAGCTTGTAGATTGGCTATTTTCAGCAAGTGTAAAAACACTCATTAAGACGGCATGAAGACCCGCCAAAATACATTTTAGTCGACTAAATCTTATGACATTTAGTCGACTAAAACTAGACTAACACTAAGACATTCCAGGTGACTAAAATGTGACTAAAACTAAAGGAAGTTTCAGTCCAAAGACTATGACTAAAACTAAAATAGAAATTTGCTGCCAAAAGCAACACTGAACCAGTGTTGATTTCATCGACTAAAACCACGACGAAATATTAAATAATGTTCGTCCGACTACACCTTTTTCACAGACAAAAACTAAATAAAAACTAAGCTATGATGACTAAAACTATGACTAAATATATAGACAATTTGGTCAACATAAAAACCAGACTAATGTTAGACTGACTGACTGACTATAGCGGAGAAGAGATCCAGTTGAACTAAAAGACAAGCCGTTTTATGTTTGTGTGCGGGTGTTGTGCTCTAAAAAATAGCAGATCTACAAGTGCCGCGACGCATTGTGAGCTTGTAGATCGGCTATATTCAGCATGCAACCAAGTGTAAAATCAGCCATTTTACGACAAGGCCTGCAAAACACTGTACATTTAGTCGACTAAAACTAGACTAAATCTACAACTTTTTTACAGTATTACCAGTAGTTTAGTTTAGTCAAACAGACTATATGATGACTAAACTAAATCCAAATTTTGCTGTCAAAATCAACACTGTGGGTCACATCACGCATGTTTCTTTTCTTAATTTATTTTTTACTAAAGTCATTTTTAGCTGCAGGCTCAGAGTCAGCGCAAAGCTAAATTGAGAATGTGTGTCTTGGTTGTTTACTCAGCTTTTCTCCTTCCGTCCGCCAAAAGGAACGTGCATGTCTAGAGTAAATTGATCTTGGCTATCTGGCAACGTTTTTGCTCTCTCTCGGATATGAGTTCTGTCTGGGTGGTGGTGGACATTCTGTTTCTAGTCTGTCTGCTATTTACTGTTCTCTTCCCTGTCCAAGCCTCCAAATATCTTACCGCTGAAAACACTGTTTCTCATATCATTGACCTGTTACATTGTGTGACCAAGAAGAACAACATATTTTCACTTCACGCTCAGCAGATTTTTGAAATGAGCTCTTCTAATGAGTGAATGCAATATGCCATGATAAATTATCCCAGGCAAAAAAGAAAAACGAATGAATCTTAAATTAAGCTAATCTCCCCGGATGCTGTTTTGGAACTGGAAGTGCATCATGTACTTATCAAAACCCTGCTTGTGTTTATTTGCAGCTTGTACTGAAAATACTGATAACCTATAATTCGCAGCATGTTAGCAGCACAGGACGCAAGCAGACAAGGAAGGAGGACATCATTTTTGTTTTATTGCCGAAACATCTCGACGATCTTCTCAGCAATCTCAGATCTGCTATTTTCAAATGGTCGAAATGTAGGTGTGACTAAGAGCCATTTGACCAGATGAAGAGCCTTGGCTCCAAAGGTTGTCAATAAGTAACCTTTTGGAGCATATGAGTGTCCGCGGGTTCCCTTCTCTTTTCCTGAGAGCCATTTGAGCCTCCTTATAATCCAGGCCAATAGAGCATCGCAGTCCCTCCCCCTTTCAGAACGACGAGTGGCCCAGGAAATGAGCCAACTCGGATCGTGACAAATCATGACAATGAACACAATGTTTTGGGCCGATCAAATCATTTATAAGAAGAAAAACAAAACAAATAGTGTTGTCTCCTGCCTTTATTTTCTTCTTTCTAATGATTTGATCGGCCCAAAATATTGTGTTCATTGTCATGTTTTTTCACGATCCGAGTTGGCATTGTCCGCGGCGTAACCGTCTTTAAATAAATCCTATGGGAGAAATGCATTGCATTTCATTTCCTGGGCCACTCGTCGTTCTGAAAGGGGGAGGGACTGCGACGCTCTATAGCCCAAACCGTACGTCATACTATAGCACGCCGTTTTTCATCATTTTTGAGGATTTGAAAAAAATGAAAAAAACGATGTTATAGCTCATCGTTTTTTGATTTTTTTTAATCGTCGTTTTTCATCATTTTGGACCATGGGCTATAGCCCATATCGTACGGCATACTATAGAACGCCGTTTTTCATCATTTTTGAGGATTGGAAAAAAATGGAAAAATGAAAAAAACGATGGGTTATAGCCTATCGTTTTTTGAATTTTTGAAGAAAAAAACATATCCTCGTTTTTCATCATTTTGGACCATGGGCTATAGCCCATATCGTACGTCATACTATAACACGCCGTTTTTCATCATTTTTGAGGATTTGAAAAAAATTATAGCCCATCGTTTTTTGAATTTTTTATTTTTTTTTATCCTCGTTTTTCATCATTTTGTATGTAGGACTAGTAGCATGCCAAAGTTTGTGCTATTGCCATAGAGATTGCATTGGGCGTTTAAGTTAAATAACTCAGAAACTATAAAACATTTCAAAGTAAAAAGTTCCAGCATGTGTCTCCACAGTAAGTTGAATAATAAAAAGTGTGAATGGAGTTTCTAGGTGAAAGTGATTTTTGACGTGCCAATGTCTGCCATTGAGCCCCATTGTGAATTTGAAAGCACTATATTTAAAAAACTATGAAACATTTCAAAGATTCCTTTTGAGGCAAACATATCCACCGTAAGATGAACCTAAGTAGGCTAGAATGGCATTGCTAGGTGTAAGTATGTAGGACTAGTAGCATGCCATAGTTTGTGCTATTGCCATAGAGAATGCATTGGGCGTTTAAGTTAAGCTATTTTTTAGAGCACAACACCCGCACACAAACATTTAAGTTAAGTAACTCAGAAACTATAAAACATTTCAAAGTAAAATGTTCCAGCATGTGTCTCCACAGTAAGCTGAATAATAAAAAGTGTGAATGGATCAAAAAACGATGGGCTATAACCCATCGTGTTTTTCATTTTTTTCAAATCCTCAAAAATAGTATATAGTATGCCGTACGATATGGGCTATAGCCCATGGTCCAAAATGATGAAAAACGAGGATATGTTTTTTTTTCAAAAATTCAAATATAACCCATGGTTTTTTTTTCTCCATTCTTTTCTAATCCTCAAAAATGATGAAAAACGTCGTGCTACAGTATGCCGTACGATATGGGCTATTAGACGAGCATAAAAAAATGGGATAAAACATTTCTAAAACTATTTTTAGACGTCTATTTTTAGACGTTTTTTATCCCATTTTTAGACGCACGTCTAATAGCCGGCTATTGCTCAGTGGGATGGTCAAAAATGATGAAAAACGAGGATTCAAAAAAAAAATCTAAAAATCAAAAAATCATGGGCTATAACCCATCGTTTTTTTTTTATTATTCTTTTCAAATCCTCAAAAATGATGAAAAACGGCATGCTACAGTATGCCGTACGATATGGGCTATTAGACGAGCGTCTAAAAATGGGATAAAAAACGTCTAAAAATAGACGTGTTTTAGACGTCTATTTTTAGACGTTTTTTATCCCATTTTTAGACGCACATCTAATAGCCGGCTATTGCTCAGTGGGATGGTCAAAAATGATGAAAAACGTGGATTAAAAGAAAAATCTAAAAATCTAAAAACGATGGGCTATAACCCATCGTTTTTTTCCCCCATTTTTTTCAAATCCTCAAAAATTATGAAAAACGGCGTGCTATAGTATGCCGTACGATATGGGCTATTAGACGAGGGTCTAAAAATGGGATAAAAAACGTCTAAAAATAGACGTCTAAAACACGTCTAAAAATAGACGTGTTTTAGACGTCTATTTTTAGACGTTTATTTGACGTCCATTTTTAGACGTTTTTAGACGTCTATTTTTAGACGTTTTTTTATCCCATTTTTAAACGCACGTCTAATAGCCGGCTATTGCTCAGTGGGATGGTCAAAAATGATGAAAAACGTGGATTAAAGAAAAATAAAAAAAGATGGGTTATAACCCATCGTTTTTTTTGTTTTTGTTTTTTTCTTTCAAATCCTCAAAAATGATGAAAAACGGCGTGCTATAGTATGCCGTACGGTATGGGCCATGGTCAAAAATGATGGAAAACGAGGATATTCTTTTTTTCAAAAATTAAAAAAACGATGGGCTATAACCCATCGTTTTTTGTTTTTTTTTCATTCTTTTCAAATCCTCAAAAATGATGAAAAACGGCGTGCTACAGTATTTTTAGACGTTTTTTATCCCATTTTAAAACGCACGTCTAATAGCCGGCTGTTGCTCAGTGGGATGGTCAAAAATGATGAAAAAACGTGGATTAAAAAAAAAATCAAAAAATCAAAAAACGATGGGCTATAACCCATCAGGTTTATTTTTTTTCCCCATTTTTTTCAAATCCTCAAAAATGATGAAAAACGGCGTGCTATAGTATGCCGTATACGGTATGGGCTATAGCCCATGGTCAAAAATGATGGAAAACGAGGTTAAAAAAAAAACGATGGGCTATAACCCATCGTTTATTTATTTATTATTCTTTTCAAATCCTCAAAAATGATGAAAAACGGCGTGCTACAGTATGCCGTACGATATGGGCTATTAGACGAGCGTCTAAAAATGGGATAAAAAACGTCTAAAAATAGACGTGTTTTAGACGTCTATTTTTAGATGTGTTTTAGACGTCAATTTTTTGACGTTTTTTATCCCGTTTTTAGACGCACGTCTAATAGCCGGCTATTGCTCAGTGGGATGGTCAAAAATGATGAAAAACGTGGATTCAATTTTTTTTCAAAAAATCAAAAAACTATGGGCTATAACCCATCTTTTTTCCTTTTTTTTTTTTTTGCAACAGAGGAACCAACACTAGACTGTTATGTTGATATTCCTGAAGATCTGAACCTAAAAGTTTTATCTGTTTGTCAATACATTGTGCATCTAAAGGTCGGAAACATACGTCACTGTGTCTTGATCTAACTGTTCGCCATTTAACAGGTTCATCCATGAATGAAATGCAAGCAGCACAGACTACTTACACAGCCAACAGAAGGTTTTATTGTGATGCATTTGTATGCTATTTTGTATTTTCATATATTCCCAAAGGGGGGGGGGGGGGGGGGGGTTGGATGTACATAGATAGAGTTTTTATTTAAGTGTCCTACATCATAAGATGCCCAGCCCGCACGGGCTTACAAGACACTCACAAAATTGTACATATATAATAATACATATACACAAATAGGCAGTTACTCATGGATACATCGTTCTCCAACGTAACTGCCATGCCTTCTCTATGAATACAAATGATAGATGCTGTGACACTTTGCGGAACTTGTAAATAAATAAATGTTTCATACCATATGTTATAATAATTCTGACCTCTAGTACTTGAATTTTTAGTCTTGTCCATTTCTTTGCATTATTCCAATTTAGGGGGCGTGGTAACATTTGGATAGATTTTCTGCCATTTTGGTCCAAGGTGCCCTGATTTTCTTTTCTACCTTTCATTACACAGTAGGTTTCTATGTATGAAACATAAGCTTTTGGCACAATTGACTGTGTAGGATTCATTGTACTGTGTGGCAAACACTTAAGTTGAAGCATATTCTTTAACAAATATGCTACATTTCATGATCTAAATTCACATATGAGTAAACTAAAGGCACCAATACTTGTTTCAGATGTTAAGTAACTATATGCATTTGACATTTGAGAAAGACTTTGTGTTGCCAAAAACACATTTTACAAGCAAAAACAGCAGCCCAAGATTTTCGTTTTTTGGTTATACATTGTTTATACATTTATGGCTTGTGACAAAATACTGCAGGATATTATGAGAAGAACTTTTAACCCAAAGTCTAGAAGGGTATTATCTATGAAAAAATGCATTGAATGACTAGTTCCCATGACATGGGAACGAAACTCATTTTCTAAGCACTTTTTCCATGGGTCCCAACACTATAGCTATAGAAGCAAATGGGTGGGCGAAGCTGGTGTGATTCTTTTGACTTGTTGTGCGTCTCTACTTCACAGTGTGACATGATAACCATCGGTCGATCGTTATCATGCATTTAATATGTGGCCCCCTATAATTATAATTATAATTATAATTTAATAATAATGATATATGATCAACGTTTGAGCCCTTATTGTGCACACCTTTCCGCATAATTCAACCCACTGAGCAATAACCGGCTATTAACGTGCGTCTAAAAATGGGATAAAGAACGGCTAGCGGTTTTGCAGGAGTCTTAATGACTGTTGGTAGGGCGTTCCACATTTTGGTGGCATAGGAGCGAAAATAATTTAGTCCCTTGCCTAATCTGGGTTGCACGTGGTTCCATGTTACACTCTCAGAGTTAAATCAAGGACCCCCAAATGAATGTCAGGGACCCCCATCTGAACATTATGTTGTACCAGGGACCCCCATCTGAACATTATGTTGTACCAGGAACCCCCATCTGAACATTATGTTGTACCAGGGACCCCCATCTGAAATAATTGTGTGGTTGTGGTTGTGTGTGTGTGTGTGTGTGTGTGTGTGCTACAGCTGCACCCTCTGGTGGCGGGCGGGTGGTGTCACAGTGGGACAGACACAGACACACACACACAAATGGTAAATGGTGCATTTATATAGCGCCTTTATCCAAGGCGCTTTACAGAGATTGTGCATTACATTCACCCATTCATACACCGATGGCAGCGGAAACCATGCAAGGCACCAACTAGTACATCGGGAGCAATTAGGGGTTCAGTGTCTTGCTCAAGGACACTTCGACAGTAACTCTGGGGGAGCCCGGGTTCGAACTGGCAACCTTACGGTTACCATCCAGGCACTCTACCCCTGAGCCACCGCACACACAGACATGATCTGCAGGGTCTCATAGTCATAGTTAGTGCTCACTGGTTCGCAACTACTAACTATGTACCAGGGACCCCCATCTGGTCTATCTGTCTGTCTGTCTGTCTGTCTGTCTGTCTGTCTGTCTGTCTGTCTGTCTGTCTGTCTGTCTGTCTGTCTGTTTATATATCTCTTCTTTCAGGGTTTATTTGAATCAATAAAACGTTTATCATTTAGCCATGATCATTTAATTTAACATAAAAACGTTTTTGAGTGCATGCAGACTATTCCAAGATCCACCACTCGCTTCCCTGCGTGTGTGTATGCGTGCGTGCGCATGCGTGTGTGTGCGCGCATGCATGCGTGCGCGCGGTTTGTAAATCCACAAAGCTGTCATCCATTCACTCTGACGGACCAATGACCGACGGTCTAGACCCGGATAAGGTAGGCGGGGCTTATCATTTAAAATGGAGCCGCACGCGGTGCATAGCAGAGTGTTTGGAGCTGCAATAAGGTAAGGTTTGTTTGAGAACCGCATGGTTGTTGTTAGCCAACATTAACTCTGTTATTGTTACAACATTAGTGTTGTTAGGACTGATGGTTGTTTATTGTGACTCTAAAAGGACAACAATATGAGGAATGTGTTGGTACTTTTTGAGACACAAACAAATAAACAAAAACAGGTGGAAAGTAAATAAATACATCTACTGAAGTACTGTGGACAATTTGTACTTTTATATTCTATCATTTGGACACTTTACTAGTTTTGTAGATTTGGATTACCGGTATTAAAAAAAAAAATCCTTTGGCTACAAACACATTTTGGCCATTTGGAAGTAGCTGATTTGCTTTTTTTTCAGATTTTCTTTCTTTCAAACATTTGAAATTTCTGCGTAATGAGCTACATTTGGTCATTTTGTAAGTGCATTTTGATGCCATACCCTTTTATTTTATTTTAGTACATAATGGTAACACAAGTTGTAACTGTGGCTCAGACACATTCATAAGATTAAGCTAAACTAAATGTCTCTCTGCTGGATGGAAAACTCAAATGTACAAACGTACACATACATACAAAAGTAGCAGATCTACATGCCAATTTCTACCATACAGAGCAACTTTATTTCAACTTTAAAGGGCCACTTCACCCCTTTTGCAGCCTGATCTTATTTGAATGAGTTTTGAGACAAACACTTTCCTGGGGTTTTTATGTGTTTTTAGATATTTTAGTATTTCAAAGTGTCCATGTGTAGCAGGTATATAAGATATACAAGTGGATGCATTCCACCAAAGATCCCTCACATGCCATATTATTTATTGACACTTTATTTTGTAATGTTTTGTGCAATTTATCATTTTGGGAGCTATGTAATGTTTTATTTTGAAGTCCTCACTCCTTCCTGCTGTGACGTCATTCACCTGCGTTTGCTTCCCCCTCTCTCTCTTGCTAGTAGCCAGCTCTGAGAGAGATGGGTTGGTTTTCTGCTCTTAGTAGATTTTTGCATTAAAGTTGTTTTAAGTGCATTTAACCAGTGCAAACGGTAAAACTATGTTGTAATTCAGTTCTGTATGTTACTATATGTTTGTTTTGCAAAGGTTAAAGTGTTTTAATGTACTGTTTAGTGAAGTTCTGTTTAACAGCTCTTGTGAGGACTCTGCACTCTAACACACACACACACACACACACACACACACACACACACACCAGTGACTGCAGCATGGCAGCTGATTGCCAATTTGTCAATTGTCCTTCATTGCAGTTGGTGTGGTGTTGCAGAGGTATGCTGTGCTAATACCTGCTGCATCTGTGTGTCTCTTTCTGTTTCTGTGCAGGTATGTTTTGGTTGTTCCCATTATGTATTGTATGTTGTATTAAGTGTGTTTTATTGTTTTATTTACTTTTATAGAAAATACTGTTTAGCCAATGGTGTATTTTATTTCAAGTGTACTTAACTCTGTAAGTCATTGTTAGCTGATGCTCTCTTGCTAGTAGCCAGCTCTGAGAGAGTTGGTGTGGTGTTGCAGAGGTATGCTGTGCTAATACCTGCTGCATCTGTGTGTCTCTTTCTGTTTCTGTGCAGAAATAAATATGCCAAAGGCTAAAGAGCGATCCCGAGTCCTCTTGTCCGTCTAAACACAACGCAGAGCTCAATCCGGTTACATTGGTGCCGTGACCCGGATGCATCAAGATCGACGCCAGCTTGGTCGCCAGGGGTCATCCGAAAACAACAAACTAAAGGTTCCCTTAAGAAGGTTACTTTGAAGTGACTTTGTCACAGTTATAAGGACATTGTGGGATTTGGTTATTCTTTTTTATTTATTTTTCCTGGAAACGGAAATGTGAAGTGTGAAGTGAAAGGAAGTAACTTTCATTGTTTATTGTGAATCAGTATTTTCATTTTATTTATTTATTTTTTCTTACATTGACCAAGTTATTTGAAAGAAAAAAATATGGATTCCAATGTTGTAAATGGGAAATCTGTTCATACTGTTAGTTCTGGTTCAGGGAGAGGGGATCAGTTATTTGACACTCCAGTTTCTGGTTTGGGGAGGGGCGCCCGGCTGTTTAACTCTTTCGGGAGGGGGTCACAGCTATTTAACTCTTCGGTTGCTGGTCTTGGGAGAGGGGCACAGCTGTTTAATTCCCCAGATGCAAAACCAGGTGATGTGAGGTCACGAGCGCCCAGATCTGCCCATCCAGTTAGTGTTCCAGACAATGTAGGTTCCCCGGGTTTAACCTCCACCCGTCTATCTAGCCACCCACCCATTACAACCACATCTACTGATTCATTGTCAGCCATTCCAGACATGAGTAGTACAGCTTTGAGTGATCTCATCAAACACATCGCCCTAGAAGTAGGACATTCTATATCAGCTCAGTTAAAGGTAGAGAGTCAGAAAAATGAAGGCAGTCAAGTACGGGTTCAGAACCCAGGTGCAGGCCAGTCACTTGTTGATTCTACACTTAACCTGACTGGTGTGAAGTTAGTCATGCAGTCCGATGTGAGAGAGCCCCCTGTGTACAGAGGAGATGGGTCTGACAAGCTTTCAGTGCATGAGTGGGAAGAGCTCATGGACACCTACTTGAGGAAGAGGAGCGTACAGCTGGGAGAGCAATATCAGGAAATGTTGTCTAGACTAATGGGCAAAGCCAAAGACATTGTGAGGATTACGCTTCGTAGTAACCCATCACTGAAGCCTCATGAGAACCCAAAAGTTATTACTGACATACTGAAACAACATTTCAGCGGTGTGTTATGTTCCAGTATGCCTCTTGCAGACTTCTATAGCACTGTGCCTGTAGCAGGAGAGAACCCAGTTGAGTACTGGATCCGCCTTAACAAGGCTGTTGATGCAGCTGAAGAGGGCCTGAGCAGACAGGGGCGGCATATTGATGATCCCTGTCGAGAGGTGACCATGATGTTTGTCAAATATTGTCCTGATCCTTCCCTTGCTGCAGTGCTGCGGTTCAAAGCGCCAGAGAAATGGACGGCTGGTGAAATACAGGAGCATGTTGACCGTTATCAGATCGAGACGAGAGAACAGCTGAACACAAGACAAAACCGTCCTGGTCCAGTGAGGCATGTCACCGCTCATACTCAAGCATCCGTTTCTGAGGAGGCATCTATGCCCAGCCAGCCTGCAATGCCCCCTGTCCAGGCTGAAGCCAGTGTCACATCTGCTCCTCAGTTTGATGATAATTGTCTAAGGACTCTGATTGGTCTCCTTGACCGCACACTCATTCAGAACAGCCAGGCGATGGCTCAGAATAATCAGCCAATGTATAGACAGCATTCGTCTGACCAGTCACAGAGGAAACAATGCAAGGTTTGCAAGTCTATGGAACACTCCACTCTAGCACACTGCAGGCGGGACCGCCTATGTTTGTCTTGCTACAGGCCAGGACATATCAAGAGACTCTGTCCTAGTTACACTCCCGGGCGGGAGGACCAGGCCACACATCCACCTCGAGAGCAGCAGCCTTTAAACTGACTGGCCCGCATTGGGAGAGGGAATGTGCGGGTGAGGACAAACAAACCCTCAGAAGTGACAGTGAAATTGAACAGTGTTATGTGAAAATGTGCAGTGCAGCACCGGCTGGTGTGAAAGTGATAGCACAGAACACACAGAGAATTGAGCCATACGATGAGTTATTCTATGCTCCAGTCAATGTGTATAACGCATTCCAGATGCAGGGGATGCTTGATTCAGGGTCCATGGCCTGTACTTTCAGTGAAGAAGCAGAGGAAAAGATGCTGAGTGAGAAAGTACTGTCAGAACGAAGACCGATGACTCAGGAAGTGGTTTTGGTGGGCTGTGGAGGAAAACTCACTAAACCAAAGTGCATGTACGAGGTTGAACTGAAGGTGTATGGGGAGAGCTGCATCGTTCCAGTCCTTGTGGTGCCAGGCCAGCGAGATGATCTAATTATTGGCACAAATGTCATCAAGTTTCTCATGCACAAGTTGAAGAACAGTGATGATTACTGGCGCCTTATCTCGGTTTGCAGCCTGTCTTCATCCCCAGAATGTGAACAGTTCTTGGACCTCATGGCAAACACATCCCGTTGGAGGGGTGAGGAGCTACCGGACAAAATCGGCACAGTCAAGCTCAAGCAGTCGGTCACTCTTCTAGCTATGCAAGAGTACCTCGTTTGGGGTAAGCTACCTAACGATACTCCCATGTCACCAGGAAGCACCGTGATAGTGGAACCGACCTCATCCAAGTCCAAGCCACGTAACATCATGGTTGGCCGTATCGTGACACCTCTGTGGGGTGATAGGTGGATCCCCATGAAGGTCACCAATCTGTCTGATAGACCAGTTACGCTGAAGAGGAACTGTAAGCTGGCAGATGTGTCCCCCTGTTTGGCCGTGGAAGATTTTGAGCTGCTTCAAGGCTCTAGTCAGATCGACAAGGCTGTTCCAGCCAAGCACCAAGCGTCTACCAGTCCTTCAGATCTCGAACAGAGACTGCTAGATGTCGGCCTTGACAAGCTTGACATACGACCTTGTCTTACTAGCCAAACAGGGAAGGAGAAGTTAGTTCAGCTGCTCGAGCGTTACAACGATGTATTCTCCAAGCATGAAATGGACTGTGGTGAGGCAAAGGGCTTTGTCCATCGCATTCGACTGACCGATGAACGCCCGTTCCGCCTTCCGTACCGAAGAGTACCCCCTGCTCACTACCAGAAACTACGCCAAGTCCTGACAGACATGGAAGAGCAAGGGATAATTCGGAAGTCTGTGAGTGACTATGCCTCACCGCTGGTGATGGTATGGAAAAAGGACGGAAACCTGAGGATTTCCGTTGGTTGAATGCGAGAACACTCAAGGATGCCCATCCTCTTCCACACCAGTCAGACTGCTTGGCTGCTTTGGGAGGGAACACCTACTTCAGCACGATGGACTTAACGTCTGGTTTCTATAACATCCCCATGGCTGAAGATGACAAAAAATACACAGCCTTCACCACACCACTGGGCCTGCATGAGTATAACAGGATGCCGCAGGGGCTGTGCAATAGTCCTGCTTCATTTATGCGCATGATGCTGAGTATATTTGGAGATTTGAACTTCAGCAGTCTGTTATGTTACTTGGACGATTTACTTGTTCTTGCATCATCTGAAGAGGAGGCCCTACAGAGGCTAGAGGTCGTCTTCCAGCGTCTGCGAGACCACAACTTGAAGTTGAGTCCCAAAAAGTGTCACCTGATGCGATCGTCCGTCAAGTTTCTGGGACACATCATAGATGGCAGCGGTGTGGCTGTGGATCCTGCGAAGGTGGAAGTAATATCCAATATGTCGAAGTCTGATCTCATGGAAGATGACGGGTGTACACCCTCAGTGCGGAGGATCAGATCGTATTTGGGCATGGTGTTTTTCTACCAGCACTTCATCCCTAACTGCTCTGCCATCGCCAAGCCACTCTTTGCTCTAACTGCTGGTCAAAAGAGAAGAGGAAAGAAGAAAGTGAATGTCAAGGCAGGAACATTCAGGAAACTCATACCTGATGATTGGACTCCGGAGTGTGACACCGCCTTCGTCAGTCTTAAAGAGAGTCTGCTGAACTGCGTGGTCCTTGCACATCCCGACTTCTCACGTCCCCTGATTCTGTCAACTGATGCTTCCTTGGACGGGCTCGGTGCAGTGTTGTCACAGATACCAGCTGGTGAAAGTAAAGCACGGCCCATAGCATTCGCAAGTAAGACCCTGAGCAGCTCTCAGAAGAATTATCCAGCTCATCGGCTCGAATTTTTGGCGCTGAAATGGAGTGTGTGTGACAAGTTCAGCCATTGGCTGAAAGGCACTTCTTTCACAGTATGGACGGACAACAATCCACTCACATACATAATGACTAAGCCCAAACTCGACGCCTGCGAACAACGATGGGTCGCAAAGCTCGCTCCTTACACTTTCAGCCTGAAGCACATAGCAGGAACCAAGAACGTCGTGGCTGATGCTCTCAGTAGGGACCCGTTTGCCAAGACAGTTGGGCATAGACTCGTCTCAGAGTCGTACAACAATCTGCTTGCAGAGTCTGATGGAGTTGGCGTGAATGGAGTTCAGGATGCCTTTCGTTTGAAAGTCCAGTGTCACCGGACAAAGAAGACAAAACAGGGTGCTATGTCTCATTGTCCCCAGCCCTTGTGTAAAGACATTGTGAAAGCTGTCCTTGATTCTCATGACCACTGGAATGCAGCTGCAGAATCCAGGGCAACAGAACTGATTCAGTCCATTCAACACCTTGTTCCACCTGGGCAAGATCTGCTTCCTGCCTTCTCCCTGGAAGAGCTCCGGCAAAGCCAAGAGCTTGACCCTGGCATCTCTAAAGTCATGCCTTTTCTGAGTCGACAGAGGAGACCCTCAAGGCGAGAGAAAGACGGTCTAGACAGATGTGCTCTGGCGCTTATCAAGCAGTGGGAGAGACTTAAGGTCATCGATGGAGTGCTGTATAGAGTCGCCAAGGACCCTTTGAGCAAACAGAAGAGACACCAGTTTGTCTTGCCCCTGAATCTGATCGGAAAGGCCTTACGTGGTGTGCATGATTTGGCCGGACATCAAGGACAGGCAAGAACGATTCACCTGGCAAGACAGCGGTTCTTTTGGCCCAGGATGGAGCATCAGATCAAAGACTATGTGAAGTGCTGTCAAAGGTGCATTCTGGCCAAGACACCGGACCCTTCTGCCAGAGCTCCGCTTGAAAGTATCAGGACTTCCGCTCCTATGGAACTAGTGTGTTTGGATTTCTGGAGTGCGGAGGATAACAAGCAACGTTCAGTAGATGTTCTTGTCCTAACAGATCACTTCACAAAGTTGGCTCACGCCTTTCCCTGCAACAATCAACAGGCGAAGCAAGTTGCTAAGAAGTTGTGGGATAACGTCTTCTGTGTGTATGGATTTCCAGGACGAATTCACACAGATCAGGGAGCCAATTTTGAGAGTGAGCTCATTGCAGAACTGCTCAAACTATCAGGAGTCTCCAAGTCACACACTACAGCGTACCACCCTATGGGGAACGGAGGAACTGAGAGATTTAACAGAACTTTGGGGAGCATGCTCCGTTCACTGCCGCTGAGAGAGAAGGCCAAGTGGCCCCAGCAAATCCAGACCCTGACATTTGCATACAATGCAACGGTGCATGAGACAACTGGATACGCACCTTTCCACCTAATGTTTGGTCGGGTTCCAAGACTTCCCATTGATGTGATGTTCAAACAGGTTCTACATGACCCAGTGGTTGTTGACTATGGCAGCTATGTGACGACGCTTATGTCCTACCTCCATGAGGCAGCGGATGTCGCTCAGAGGCATGCCATCAAAGAGCAAGACAAGCAAGCCAGGGGTTACAATCGGAAGGTCAAGGGCACATGTTTGAATTTGGGAGACAGAGTACTCCTCACCAACAAAGGCGAGAGGGGGAAGAAGAAACTTGCAGACAAGTGGGAACCGACGGTCTATACTGTCGTGGACAGCAATCCGCAGACTCATATCTACAAGTTGGAGGATAACAACGGGAAAAGAAAGGTGGTACATCGCAACCTTATACTGGATATCAGCTTCCTGCCTGTAGAGTCTGCTGATGGAGGCATGTCGGATACTGAGATCAGTTTTGATGATTCAGAGGACGAGTCTCAAGTGGAGGATTCCATCAACTCTTTGGAGGAGGAGGATTCAAAGGATAGGACGAGCGCATGGGTACTCAGTGGGGCAGAAGACAATGCCAGTCACCGATCCTGTGATGAAGCTGACACGGACGAAGATGAGTCTGATGCGGACGCAGAGTCAGACCAGTCAGTTGCCCCTGATGCAGCATCAGTGGTTGAAGCAAGTAGTGTCCAGTCATTTAGACCAGTCACAGTGCCAGCAGTTGACATATCAGACACAGCGTCGAGTGTTCACACAGCCCACCCTCCACCAGTTATTCCTGACACACTACCAAGAGTTGAGAAAAAGCAGGGTCGAGTCAGGCAGGCACCCACACGAGGAGACACTCAGGGTGTGGTTAGGACACGTGCTGGCAGGGTTGTTAAGAAAGTCAACCGGTTGGTAGAAACAATGGTTCAGAAACCACTTAGCATGGGGGGGTTCGCCTACTGATTCAGTTAGGGTTCCCAGTCACTTGCCCTGTTCTAGAGGGGTTTTATTTTGTTCTTTTTGTTTCATTGAGATGAGATGTTGCTTGTCTTTTTCTCGGTTTTTTTTCTTTTTCTTTCCTTCTGCATTGTGTCATTGTAGTATGGTGTACTTACTGAATGTGCTCACCGGTATGGTTTGGGACTCAAGTAGGCCGGGTAGCTTGGTGTACACGGCACCGAGCATTTCTAGGAGGGTCTGGTTGGCCAACCCTTCTCCGAACCTGTTCATCAGGTAGCTTTTAGCTGAGTGAAGATATGATCTTTGTGTGTACCCGTGCCAGTTTTGTCAGAGTGTTGTCCCTAACAGTGTAATGTCCTGTCAGTCGCTCAGGATTTTAGTGGAATTCAGGAGGGGTGAATGTAGCAGGTATATAAGATATACAAGTGGATGCATTCCACCAAAGATCCCTCACATGCCATATTATTTATTGACACTTTATTTTGTAATGTTTTGTGCAATTTATCATTTTGGGAGCTATGTAATGTTTTATTTTGAAGTCCTCACTCCTTCCTGCTGTGACGTCATTCACCTGCGTTTGCTTCCCCCTCTCTCTCTTGCTAGTAGCCAGCTCTGAGAGAGGTGGGTTGGTTTTCTGCTCTTAGTAGATTTTTGCATTAAAGTTGTTTTAAGTGCATTTAACCAGTGCAAACGGTAAAACTATGTTGTAATTCAGTTCTGTATGTTACTATATGTTTGTTTTGCAAAGGTTAAAGTGTTTTAATGTACTGTTTAGTGAAGTTCTGTTTAACAGCTCTTGTGAGGACTCTGCACTCTAACACACACACACACACACACACACACACCAGTGACTGCAGCATGGCAGCTGATTGCCAATTTGTCAATTGTCCTTCATTGCAGTTGGTGTGGTGTTGCAGAGGTATGCTGTGCTAATACCTGCTGCATCTGTGTGTCTCTTTCTGTTTCTGTGCAGGTATGTTTTGGTTGTTCCCATTATGTATTGTATGTTGTATTAAGTGTGTTTTATTGTTTTATTTACTTTTATAGAAAATACTGTTTAGCCAATGGTGTATTTTATTTCAAGTGTACTTAACTCTGTAAGTCATTGTTAGCTGATGCTCTCTTGCTAGTAGCCAGCTCTGAGAGAGTTGGTGTGGTGTTGCAGAGGTATGCTGTGCTAATACCTGCTGCATCTGTGTGTCTCTTTCTGTTTCTGTGCAGAAATAAATATGCCAAAGGCTAAAGAGCGATCCCGAGTCGTCTTGTCCGTCTAAACACAACGCAGAGCTCAATCCGGTTACACATGGTCTCCATGATGTCATGGACACTGGGCTCACTTCCTTCCTGAACTACAATGCCCACAATGCTTTGGTCCACTGCTCCTCCTTGTGGATAGGGGGAGGGCTGTCTTACCCTGTGAGCACATCTAGCGCGTCAGAAGCGTGAACTTGAAGCTCAAGTTTTCTTCTTCGTGGGTTTTTTAGACAGCTGGTGGATGGAAAATAAGCTCCACCTCCGCGCCCGACGGACGCGACGGACAGTCTCAAATGGACGCGACGGACAGACTCAAATGGAAGCCGCGCACAAGCGTGAAAATGAAGCGCGTCACCCGGCAGTGATAGGCACTAGCCAATGGAACAGATGCAGCCTGCAGCCCGTCCACTGGGAGGAGTTATACTTGTAGTTGTCTTCTTTCACGCTGTCAAACGCCCCCTGGGAGGGAATTGTGAAGCCATGTCAAGGGATACAGGAAGACATCTGGGCAGTGGGCAGCTCGAACTGCTCGAAGTAACATTATGTCCAAATTGTTAACAAAACATTGAAAAATCGTCTGAAGAAATAAAGTAAAGCATTGGTTCTCATGTTTGCTTCAGATCACCCCTGTAATCTTTTCATCCATGGCACCCCTGGCTGAATTAAATTGTCATTTACTGTAACCCTGATCCATGACATTGAAAATAACTTTTTTTTATACTTTATAAAATAGCCCGTTCTCTTCATCATGTGCTGCCCTTCTCATCACCATTATCCATCTCCGTGGTGGTCTAGTGGTTAGGGTGCGGCGCTCTCACCGCCGCGGCCCGGGTTCGATTCCTGGTCAGGGAACACTGTTTTATGATGAATTCCTGTTCTGTTCTTTAACTATATAGAAGTGTCTATTTGTACGTCTTTAATGTTTTGATGAATTGAACAATGTGGACCCTGTTGTAAACAAGTGTAATGCTTAATTGGTTCGTCCACTCCCAGTTAACAGTCTTTGTATTGAGTTTGTGCTTGAAATGTATTTCAAGCATTTCAAGTAATTCTGCAAACTGTTAATAAATATTCAAATCAATCAATCAAAAATCTCCTTCTCCTTCTCACCGCCGGGTGACACACGCTTGTCGGCAGGTTACATCTGACGCCGCGCGGAGGAGAGCGTCAGATGTAAGTTGTCCGTCGCGCAAGTCGTCGGCGAAAACAAAACTAGTTTTAAAACTCCTCGGCCGGGAGGCGTACCCGGGTCCCCCGTTCCAAAGGCACGTACGTTAACCAGTAGACTAAACAGCCATGACTCGATAGCGAAGTAGCAACAGAGCAACTTATAGCCTACATTAGAATGCGCCTTTGTCTGTGTCAACATCTTGTCACTCAAACGTCCCTCTCACGCCCACTTCGCTAACGAAGAAATAGAGGACTACAGGCGTTTAAATAGGCTTCCGTGTGCGTCTCCTCTAGGAACCGCCCAAAGCCCCGGAAGGATTTAAAGTGAGACCTGACGCGACGGACAACTGACGCTTTCACGCCTGACAGTGTATTCACAGCCTTACTGAGACAACATTTAGTCCAGGAAGGAAGTGAGCCCAGTGTCCATGACATCATGGACTCTTTGAAATACTGAAATATCTAAATGCATAAAAACTCCAGGAAAGTGTTTTTTGTCTCCCAAACATCATTAAAATAAGATCTGGTTGCAAAAGAAAAATGCAAGAATTTCCTAAAGATGTATTTTCTACAATGTATAAAATCTGGATAAAGAGTAATGTTGGCGTATGTTTGTGTCCTACAGGTTGATCATGTGACCTTGGTGTCATGCGGTGACCTTGGCTGCAGTCATCAGGAGATGGCTGGTATTGGTAATAGAGTAGCCGCAATTTGCAACTCTAGATTTCTTTATAATGGGATGAATCCAGAGTTGCGACAAGCTCCATCCACTTCCTATTCATTTTTGGTTTGTGATCTGCTTGTCTTAAATGACGTTAAACTCACAAACATTGCAGCTGTAGTCCAAGCTTGAATTATCCTCTTTCAATCTGCTGAGCTTGTTTTTCATAAAAATCCACCGTAGAGATGTTATGAGCTACTTTCTGTCAAGACATCCTCTGCAAGTGATTATTTTTCTAAGTGCTGGAGTTTGGAAGCACTCGTCGTACGTCACTGAACGGCCCTGCGTTCCACCTGTTTCGTATTTGCACATAATGTAGGAGGCAGCAGCGCGACCCGTTAACAAAAACGAGTGCTTCCAAACTGCAACACTTAGAAAAAGAATCACTTGCAGAGGATGTCTTGACAGAAAGTATATCATAACGTCTCTACGGTTGATTTTTATGAAAAACAAGCTCGGCAGATTGAAAGAGGATAATTCAAGCTTGGACTACAGCTGCAATGTTGGTGAGTTTAACGTCATTTAAGACAAGCAGATCACAAACCAAAAATGATGAATAGGAAGTGGATGGAGCTTGTTGCAACTCTAGATTCAACCCATTGTAAAAAAAATCTAGAGTTGCAAATTGCGGCTAGTAATAGTGTCTACTCGGCTGGGCTGAAACTTATAACGGTGTCAACGAACGCTCCCTGAGATTACGAGGCGTACGGTGCTCGGGACGTATTGTGCCATACAACCTACGCGGCTCTATTAATACAGGACATCTTCAACCGAGCGACGGAAGGCCCCCCACGGTATGTACCTGGATTACATGTGGCTGTAGTAGAAACTAGGGCTGTGTCACCATTACAACATGTTAAGTTGACCATTCATTGTCATACAAAGGATTGTGATTAACAATTGTTTGCTGTTGAACATATGAATACGAAGTTTCCTTTTTAGCTTTTAGGCTTCATAAAAGAAATGGTTGCACGAGGCAGATTATAGCCCTAGAATGTGTGTAATAATGGTGACACAGCCCTGTCAGTGACTGTTATGACTTCCAAAATGTCATCCTGTAGGCCGACAACTAATTTTCTTTTCCCCTGCCATTTCAGAAAGTGAAGCTGACTGGAGGTGTGAACTCTATGCTGTTGCCACTGCTGGGTGAACTCTATGCTGTTGCCACTGCTGGCTGCTGTTAGCAGTGAAGGTTAGTTAACCGTCTGATTCCTGCTGCTTGTTTAAGTGGGGTACATGCTACCATACGCGGCGGCGGCGGCGGCGGCGGCTCAGGGGTAGAGTGCCTTGATGGTAACCGTAAGGTTGCCAGTTCGAACCCGGGCTCCCCCAGAGTTACTGTCGAAGTGTCCTTGAGCAAGACACTAAACCCCTAATTGCTCCCGATGTGCTAGTTGGTGCCTTGCATGGTTTCCGCTGCCATCGGTGTATGAATGGGTGAATGTAATGCACAATCTCTGTAAAGCGCCTTGGATAAAGGCGCTATATAAATGCACCATTTACCCTTTTACCATTTACCATACCATAGGTTGTCTTTCGCACCATGTATAGTTTCACTTAATTTGTGTGTATCATGCCAGTCCACATCACCGTGATGTTTGTGGAGGAATGTGATTTATTTATCGTTTAACATAATTTACGGGTAAAGTCTGTCCACATCCACATCACATATGTATGTTCTCTTGTGTCTCCTTTCTCTTTCTCTCTCTAATCTTTGGATTTAATAAAGTTATTTATTTTTTGTTGTCATAGTTTTTAATCGCTATTGCCCTAGTTCTTCACTAGTGTTTTATGTGTGTACAAATGTGATGTGGAGGAGGTATGTGATTTATGTCTTGTCATTATGGTAGCATGTAGCCCCTTAACACTGTGTTTACAGCTTACTATGCTGTAGGTCTGTGCAAACTAACAAGAGGAAGCAAATGATGGCCGCTGTTTCATTTGCTTCGTTGGTTGGTGTGTGTGTTTTGTTTAGTGCTGATATTGAAGGTAAGTGAGTAGTTTATTATCCTTGACGGTTGGGCAGAAACCTTGTATCGCCATAGTTCAACCTTTTGTAAATTAATTTCCTTACTTGGTCATGCTACAGTGTCACACAAAAGTAGCAAATGGCCAATCTCATGAGGCAAAGATAATCCATTATTGAATATTTAACATGTAGTATTCTGTTTTTTTAATGTATCAAACCAGTGAAGTATCAGCAAGAGCTTGTGACTAAATAATAACATTGGAACACAGATTATTATATTAATAATATTGGATCACAGTTGTTTTGGTCCATAAAAGTAACTGTTTTGGACGTACAAGGTTTCTACCCAACCTTCATCTTTTCTCTCTTCTTCTTTGCTTTAATAAAGTTATTTGTTTTTGTGGTCTCAGAGTTTTTAATCGCTTTTTGCTTTATTGTAATTTCTTATTTCTTTCTTACCTATCTATGACACTAGTTCTTCACTAGTGTATGTGTGACTCGGGTCGTGTCTCGCGTACAGTTTCTCATTTGGAGCTTTTTCATGTAATTTACCAGTAAAGCGTCATCACGTTAGTTCACATCAGATATGAACACAGGCCGATATGTGATGTGCATTTATGTGTTTTTTTTTTTTTTTAAAGGTTATTTCACAGCAATTGCGGATAGCTCGTCATTCACGTCTGTTGGCATTGTGCCATACGAATTGTGTTTATTGCTGTTCATGTTGTGTACTAATGTGCATAGTATTGCTGACATACTGGGGCGCAAAGAATGCTGCTACCTCGTATAATTTATGTCAATCTGGCATAAATTGTACAGTCTTGCCCCATGTTTCCTACATGGGACAACTAGATAGAAAAATACTTGCGCCACGAAAACCTAAAGGCCAACTGCTTGGGCAGAGGCCAAGAAAATCTATTTTCATAAAGTGCAGCAGCAAACATCTAGGTCATAAGACCGTTGTTCGTGCTATATTATCAGATCTAATTTGTGAGTGAAGCTTCATTACGTAAGGCCTATGAACACAGGCCTGTTATGTGATGTGTGTTTATGTCTCGTATAATTTCACATTTGTGAATGAGTCTTCATCACGTCATCCCCCACATCACATAATGAACTTAGGGTTAGGTTAGGGCTAGGTATGTGATGTGGATTGATGTGATGAATGTCTTTTATAATGTGCGAGTGAAGTTTCATTGCATCAGTTCACATCACATTATGTGGTGTGATTTATTTATGCTGCCATTTGCAGCTAACACTTCATCATTCAAGCCTGTCAGTAGGCGAGGCAGTGACGATGGGCCTATGACCCAAATGTTTTCTGCTGCACATTTCACTTTTTGCACTTTACAGCACTTTGAGCATGAAAAAATATATTTTCTTAGTTTATGTCTGAGGAGTTTTCCTTGAGGTATTTGTGGAGTGAGTAAAGTCATAATCATGGCTATCATTCATAATCTGTTATGATTTGACTTTCTAAGTAGTAGGCTATTAAGGACTTCTTTTTTTAAATAAATCAAATGATCTTGCCCTGGGAGGCATATTTAGCAAATTTGAAATGTTAGCTGTAATCTCTTATACATTGCCTACAATGTAAATTGTGAAATTACTATAATGTGTGATTTTGGACCTGTAAATTACAAAACAAAAAATAAGGCACTGGTGTGGTACTCCTGGTTTACCAGAACGGGGTTCAACTCCCTGCGGTGCCCTCAATTTGTATTTACAACATGGTTCATTTTCTGCTCATTGTTTCCTTTTCATAGATGATAACCCCCAGGTTCTTTACTGTGTTTGTACTATAGGTTTACAAGTCTATTTAGGGACTCTTGGTCTCTTATTATATATTTATGTCGTTTCACCAAAAATGGCAGTTATGGCTGAACTGTGCTGTCAGGTTGGCAATATGTTATCCCTCTACCATAGTTTGGTTTTTGGGCTCCCGATCTGATTCATGGGGAACACATTATAAAACACAAGCCTATACTATGTGTACACAATATGCAATCAGGATTGTAGGGATCGATGAGTTCTTTGAGATATTGTGCTGCCTGACCATTAAGAGCTCTATTCTGTATTTAACCGGGAGCCAGTGATGGCTCTGATCACATGGTTCTGTATTTAACCGGGAGCCAGTGATGGTTCTGTATTTAACCAGGAGCCAGTGATGGCTCTGAATACATGGTTCTCCTTCCGCCGTAGTCTGACTCCATCATGGCCCATAGCACTTACCCTACCCCCTTAGATAGCATCTGATACAGACTTATAGCATGTTATGTAGACGGCACTATAATTGCATTGTATATAGTCATAGCACGCCATAGTACATATGTATAGCATAGTAGTGTGTATATATATATATAGTTTATATGTATAGTCTCATAATATAGACTTTCTTAGCTTACGCATGTTTTATGATAAATGCTTTTTTGTGATGTATTCCCATGCTTTTGTTCTTGCTTATTGTAAGTCGCTCTGGATTAAGAGCATCTGCTAAATGCCTAAATTGTTCTGTATTTAACCAGGAGCCAGTGATGGCTCTGATCACATGGTTCTGTATTTAACCGGGAGCCAGTGATGGTTCTGTATTTAACCAGGAGCCAGTGATGGCTCTGATCACATGGTTCTGTATTTAACCGGGAGCCAGTGATGGTTCTGTATTTAACCAGGAGCCAGTGATGGCTCTGAATACATGGTTCTGTATTTAACCAGGAGCCAGTGATGGCTCTGATCACATGGTTCTGTATTTAACCGGGAGCCAGTGATGGCTCTGATCACATGGTTCTGTATTTAACCAGGAGCCAGTGATGGCTCTGAATACATGGTTCTGTATTTAACCAGGAGCCAGTGATGGCTCTGATCACATGGTTCTGTATTTAACCAGGAGCCAGTGATGGCTCTGAATACATGGTTCTGTATTTAACCAGGAGCCAGTGATGGCTCTGAATACATGGTTCTGTATTTAACCAGGAGCCAGTGATGGCTCTGATCACATGGTACCTGGACCCCTAGTATAGGGCTTCCTGCAAAGTTCCAAATCTTTGATTGCAACTTTTTTCATTTAGTATTCATTCGTTCATATCGTTTATGTAATACATACATCCATCCATTTTCATTTATGTATTTATTACATTAGCGACATGAACCCTAGAATCACTATTCCGAGGGGAACATTAGCAAAGAAATCAGATCTACAAGCTCATGATTTGAGGATTTGAAAAAAGATAAATCATGAAAATATAGGCCTACTGTAGTCTATAGTCTCGGACTGCTTAATGTAGTATGCCGTTTCTCATGATTTTGGAGGATTTGAGAAAAAGATAAATAACGAAAAAAGGGCATAGCCTACTGTAGTTCATGGTTTCGGACCGCATGCCGTTTTTCAGGATTTGAGAAAAAGATGAAAATAATGGACCTGTAAATTACAACACTGTTCACTCAGACCGTGGACTATAGCATTTCGCTTTTACGAGATTTTCACGGTTAGAGTCCATGTCGGTTTCGAGAGAAAGATGAAATTCGAAAAAACGACAGACTATAGGTCATGGTTTCGGACGGAAGGCTATAGCATGTCGCTTATCTCAATTTTTGAGGTTTCGAGAGATGAAAAACGAGAAGACGACATACTATAGTTCATGGTTTTGCTTTAACCTGTTTTTTGCCGGGATATTTGAGCAATTCGCGTGAAATGTTCTACACACAATATATGAACCATTATCTGAAATCCCAGTTGAACATTTGTACAAAAATATAACTCTTGTATGCTGTTTTCGGGGAAAGAAAGTCACACAAAAATGACATACTGTAATATTTGTGGGTCTACTATATTTACTACAAACTGTAGTTATGTCAAACTGGAACGACCACAGACAAGGGTTTTAAATATTTAACGTGGCAATCTTTATTAAAGTAAATACTCAGTGGGTTATAGAATGAGGCAAAACGGTGATAAACTAAATTACCTTGACCAGTATAAATGACGTTCAATAGTAAAAATGACCTTGACCAGTATAAATGACCGTAACCAGTATGAATGACCTTGACCAGTATGCCCTCCGAAAGTTTTAAAAATCCTCAAAAATGATGAAAAATGGCGTGCTATCCCACTGAGCATTTTTTGGTCTAATATTCGTCTAAAGGGCCGTCTAAAAATGTGATAAAAGAACGTCTAAAAATGAAAGTTTTAGACGTCTATTCTTAGATTAGACGTTGATTAGACGTCTATATGTAGACCTTTCAACAACATTTTCATTTTTAGACGTTTTGTATCCCATTTTTAGACGCACGTCTAATAGCGGCTATGGGTGCTCAGTGGGATAGTATGCCGTACGATATGGGCTAGAGCCCATGGTCAAAAATTATGAAAAACGAGGATAAAAAAAAAATCAAAAATCAAAAAAACGATAGGCTATAACCCATCGTTTTTTGAATTTTTTCAAATCCTCAAAAATGATGAAAAACGGCGTGCTAGTATGCCGTACGATATAGGCTATTAGACGAGCGTCTAAAAATGGGATAAAAAACGTCTAAAATTAGACGTCTATTTTTAGACGTTTTTTAGACGTCTATTTTTAGACGTTTTTTATGCCCTTTTTAGACGCACGTCTAATAGCCGGCTATTGCTCAGTGGGATGGTCAAAAATGATGAAAAACAAGGATTATCAAAAAACGATGGGCTATAACCCATGTTTCTTTTTCATTCTTTTCAAATCCTCAAAATGACGAAAAACGGCGTGCTACAGTATGCCGTACGATATGGGCTATAGACGAGCCATCTAAAAATGGGGTAAAAAACGTCTGAAAATAGACGTCTAAAACACGTCAAAAAATAGACGTGTTTTAGACGTCTATTTTTAGACGTTTTTTATAAAAAAAAAACAAAAAAAAAAACGATGGGCTATAACCCATGTTTTTTGAATTTTTGATTTTTTTTCAAATCCTCAAAAATTATGAAAAACGGCGTGCTATAGTATGCCGTACGGTAGGGGTGATAGCCCATGTTCAAAAATGATGAAAAACGAGGTTACATTTTTTTCTTCAAAAATTCAAAAAACGATGGGCTATAACCCATGTTTTTTAATTTTTTATTTTTTTTCAAATCCTCAAAAATGATGAAAAACGGCGTGCTATAGTATGCCGTACGGTAGGGGCTATAGCCCATGTTCAAAAATGATGAAAAACGAGGTTAATTATTTTTTCAAAAATTCTAAAAGCGATGGGTTATAACCCATGTTTTTTTTTTAAGTTTTTGAATTTTTTTCAAATCCTCAAAAATTATGAAAAACGGCGTGCTGTATGCTGTACGGTAGGGGCTATAGCCCATGGTCAAAAATGATGAAAAACGAGGTTAAAAAAAAGAATCAAAAATTCAAAAAACGATAATGATAAAAAACCCATGTTTTTTGAATTTTTGATTATTTTTCAAATCCTCAAAAATGATGAAAGACGGCGTGCTATAGTATGCCGTACGGTATGGGCTATAGCCCATGGTCAAAAATGATGAAAAACGAGGATAACAAAAAAAATCAAAAATTAAAAAAACGATGGGCTATAACCCATGTTTTCTTTTCTCATTTTTTTCAAATCCTCAAAAATGATGAAAAACGGCTTGCTACTGTATGCCGTACGATATGGGCTATTAGACGAGCGTCTAAATATGGGATAAAAACCGTCTAAAAATAGACGTCTAAAACACGTCTAAAAATAGACGTGTTTTAGACGTCTATTTTTAGACGTTTTTTAGACATCTATTTTTAGACGTTTTTTATCCTATTTTTAGACGCACGTCTAATAGCCGGCTATTGCTCAGTGGGATGGTCAAAAATGATGAAAAACGAGGATTAAAAAAAAAAAATCAAAAAATCAAAAACGGCATGCTATAGTATGCCATACGGTAGGGGCTATAGCCCATGGTCAAAAATTCAAAAAACGAGGTTAAAAAAAATCAAAAATTCAAAAAACGATGGGCCATGTTTTTTGAATTTTTGATTTTTTTTTCAAATCCTCAAAAATGATGAAAAACGGCGTGCTATAGTATGCCGTACGGTATGGGCTATAGCCCATGGTCAAAAATGATGAAAAACGAGGATAAGAAAAAAAATTAAAAATTAAAAAAACGATGGGCTATAACCCATGTTTTTTTTTCTCATTTTTTTCAAATCCTCAAAAATGATGAAAAACGGCGTGCTACAGTATGCCGTACGATATGGGCTATTAGACGAGCGTCTAAATATGGGATAAAAACCGTCTAAAAATAGACGTGTTTTAGACGTCTATTTTTAGACCATTTTTAGACGTCTATTTTTGGAAGTTTTTTAGACATCTATTTTTAGACGCTCAGTCTAAAACACGTATTTTCTATTGCTCAGTGGGATGGTCAAAAATGATGAAAAACGAGGATAAAAAAAATCGTTTTTTTCATTTTTTCAGTTTTATTCAAATCCTCAAAAATGATGAAAAATGGCGTGCTATAGTATGCCGTACGATATGGGCTATAGCCCATGGTCCAAAATGATGAGAAACGAGGATAACCTTTTTTTCAAAATTTCAAAAATCATGGGCTATAACCCATCGTTTTCTTTCATTTTTTCATTTTTTTCAAATCCTCAAAAATGATGAAAAACGGCGTGCTATAGCATGCCGTACGATATGGGCTATAGCCCATGGTCCAAAATGATGAGAAACGAGGATAACTTTTTTTTCAAAATTTCAAAAAACATGGGCTATAACCCATCGTTTTTTTCATTTTTTCATTTTTTTCAAATCCTCAAAAATGATGAAAAATGGCGTGCTATATTATGCCGCACGATATGGGCTATAGCCCATGGTCCAAAATGATGAGAAACGAGGATAACTTGTTTTTCAAAATTTCAAAAAACATGGGCTATAACCCATCGTTTTTTTCATTTTTTCATTTTTTTCAAATCCTCAAAAATGATGAAAAACGGCGTGCTATATTATGCCGCACGATATGGGCTATAGCCCATGGTCCAAAATGATGAGAAACGAGGATAACCTTTTTTTCAAAATTTCAAAAATCATGGGCTATAACCCATCGTTTTTTTCATTTTTTCATTTTTTTCGAATCCTCAAAAATGATGAAAAACGGCGTGCTATAGTATGCCGTACGATATGGGCTATAGCCCATGGTCCAAAATGATGAGAAACGAGGATAACTTTTTTTTTTAAATTTCAAAAAACATGGGCTATAACCCATCGTTTTTTTCATTTTTTCATTTTTTTCAAATCCTCAAAAATTATGAAAAACGGCGTGCTATAGTATGCCGTACGATATGGGCTATAGCCCATGGTCCAAAATGATGAGAAACGAGGATTTTTTTTTTTTTTTTTTTTTTTAAACATGGGCTATAACCCATCGTCTTTTTCATTTTTTCATTTTTTTCAAATCCTCAAAAATGATGAAAAACGGCGTGCTATAGTATGCCGTACGATATGGGCTATAGCCCATGGTCCAAAATGATGAGAAACGAGGATAACTTTTTTTTTCAAAATTTCTAAAAACATGGGCTATAAACCATCGTTTTTTTCATTTTTTCATTTTTTTCAAATCCTCAAAAATGATGAAAAACGGCGTGCTATAGTATGCCGTACGATATGGGCTATAGCCCATGGTCCAAAATGATGAGAAACGAGGATAACTTTTTTTTTCAAAATTTCAATAAACATGGGCTATAACCCATCGTTTTTTTTATTTTTTCATTTTTTTAAAATCCTCAAAAATGATGAAAAATGGCGTGCTATATTATGCCGCACGATATGGGCTATAGCCCATGGTCCAAAATGATGAGAAACGAGGATAACTTTTTTTTCAAAATTTCAAAAAACATGGGCTATAACCCATCGTTTTTTTCATTTTTTCATTTTTTTCGAATCCTCAAAAATGATGAAAAACGGCGTGCTATAGTATGCCGTACGATATGGGCTATAGCCCATGGTCCAAAATGATGAGAAACGAGGATAACTTTTCTTTTCAAAATTTCAAAATAAAAAAAAACATGGGCTATAACCCATCGTTTTTTTAATTTTTTTCAAATCCTCAAAAATGGTGAAAAACGGCGTGCTATAGCATGCCGTACGATATGGGCTATAGCCCATGGTCCAAAATGATGAGAAACGAGGATAACTTTTTTTTCAAAATAAAAAAAAACATGGGCTATAACCCATCGTTTTTTTTATTTTTTCATTTTTTTCAAATCCTCAAAAATGATGAAAAACGGCGTGCTATAGTATGCCGTACGATATGGGCTATAGCCCATGGTCCAAAATGATGAGAAACGAGGATAACTTTTTTTTCAAAAAAAAAAAAAACATGGGCTATAACCCATCGTTTTTTTTCATTTTTTCATTTTTTTCAAATCCTCAAAAATGATGAAAAACGGCGTGCTATAGCATGCCGTACGATATGGGCTATAGCCCATGGTCCAAAATGATGAGAAACGAGGATAACTTTTTTTTCAAAATTTCAAAAAACATGGGCTATAACCCATCGTTTTTTTTCATTTTTTAATTTTTTTCGAATCCTCAAAAATGATGAAAAACGGCGTGCTATAGTATGCCGTACGATATGGGCTATAGCCCATGGTCCAAAATGATGAGAAACGAGGATAACTTTTTTTTCAAAATTAAAAAAAACATGGGCTATAACCCATCGTTTTTTTCATTTTTTCATTTTTTTCAAATCCTCAAAAATGATGAAAAACGGCGTGCTATAGTATGCCGTACGATATGGGCTATAGCCCATGGTCCAAAATGATGAGAAACGAGGATAACTTTTTTTTCAAAATTTCAAAAAACATGGGCTATAACCCATCGTTTTTTTTCATTTTTTCATTTTTTTCAAATCCTCAAAAATGATGAAAAACGGCGTGCTATAGCATGCCGTACGATATGGGCTATAGCCCATGGTCCAAAATGATGAGAAACGAGGATAACTTTTTTTTCAAAATTTCAAAAAACATGGGCTATAACCCATCGTTTTTTTCATTTTTTCATTTTTTTCGAATCCTCAAAAATGATGAAAAACGGCGTGCTATAGTATGCCGTACGATATGGGCTATAGCCCATGGTCCAAAATGATGAGAAACGAGGATAACTTTTTTTTCAAAATTAAAAAAAACATGGGCTATAACCCATCGTTTTTTTCATTTTTTCATTTTTTTCAAATCCTCAAAAATGATGAAAAACGGCGTGCTATAGTATGCCGTACGATATGGGCTATAGCCCATGGTCCAAAATGATGAGAAACGAGGATAACTTTTTTTTCAAAATTTCAAAAAACATGGGCTATAACCCATCGTTTTTTTCATTTTTTCATTTTTATTCAAATCCTCAAAAATGATGAAAAACGGCGTGCTATAGCATGCCGTACGATATGGGCTATAGCCCATGGTCCAAAATGATGAGAAACGAGGATAACTTTTTTTTTCAAAATTTCAAAAAACATGGGCTATAACCCATCGTTTTTTTTAATTTTTTTCAAATCCTCAAAAATGATGAAAAACGGCGTGCTATAGTATGCCGTACGATATGGGCTATAGCCCATGGTCCAAAATGATGAGAAACGAGGATAACTTTTTTTTTCAAAATTTCTAAAAACATGGGCTATAACCCATCGTTTTTTTCATTTTTTCATTTTTTTCAAATCCTCAAAAATGATAAAAAACGGCGTGCTATAGTATGCCGTACGATATGGGCTATAGCCCATGGTCCAAAATGATGAGAAACGAGGATAACTTTTTTTTCAAAATTTCAAAAAACATGGGCTATAACCCATCGTTTTTTTCATTTTTTCTAATCCTCAAAAATGATGAAAAACGGCGTGCTATAGTATGCCGTACGATATGGGCTATAGCCCATGGTCCAAAATGATGAGAAACGAGGATAACTTTTTTTTTCAAAATTTCAAAAAACATGGGCTATAACCCATCGTTTTTTTCATTTTTTCATTTTTTTCGAATCCTCAAAAATGATGAAAAACGGCGTGCTATAGTATGCCGTACGATATGGGCTATAGCCCATGGTCCAAAATGATGAGAAACGAGGATAACTTTTTTTTCAAAATAAAAAAAAACATGGGCTATAACCCATCGTTTTTTTAATTTTTTTCAAATCCTCAAAAATGATGAAAAACTGCGTGCTATAGTATGCCGTACGATATGGGCTATAGCCCATGGTCCAAAATGATGAGAAACGAGGATAACTTTTTTTTCAAAAAAAAAACAAAACATGGGCTATAACCCATCGTTTTTTTAATTTTTTAATTTTTATTCAAATCCTCAAAAAACATGGGCTATAACCCATCGTTTTTTTCATTTTTTCATTTTTTTCAAATCCTCAAAAATGATGAAAAACGGCGTGCTATAGTATGCCGTACGATATGGGCTATAGCCCATGGTCCAAAATGATGAGAAACGAGGATAACTTTTTTTTTCAAAATTTCAAAAAACATGGGCTATAACCCATCGTTTTTTTCATTTTTTCATTTTTTTCAAATCCTCAAAAATGATGAAAAACGGCGTGCTATAGTATGCCGTACGATATGGGCTATAGCCCATGGTCCAAAATGATGAGAAACGAGGATAACTTTTTTTCAAAATAAAAAAAAACATGGGCTATAACCCATCGTTTTTTTCATTTTTTCATTTTTATTCAAATGCTCAAAAATTATGAAAAATGGCGTGCTATATTATGCCGCACGATATGGGCTATAGCCCATGGTCCAAAATGATGAGAAACAAGGATAACTTTTTTTTTCAAAATTTCAAAAAACATGGGCTATAACCCATCGTTTTTTTCATTTTTTCATTTTTTTCAAATCCTCAAAAATGATGAAAAACGGCGTGCTATAGCATGCCGTACGATATGGGCTATAGCCCATGGTCCAAAATGATGAGAAACGAGGATAACTTTTTTTTTCAAAATTTCAAAAAACATGGGCTATAACCCATCGTTTTTTTCATTTTTTCATTTTTTTCAAATCCTCAAAAATGATGAAAAACGGCGTGCTATAGTATGTCGTACGATATGGGCTATAGCCCATGGTCCAAAATGATGAGAAACGAGGATAACTTTTTTTTCAAAATTTCAAAAAACATGGGCTATAACCCATCGTTTTTTTCATTTTTTCATTTTTTTCGAATCCTCAAAAATGATGAAAAACGGCGTGCTATAATATGCCGTACGATATGGGCTATAGCCCATGGTCCAAAATGATGAGAAACGAGGATAACGTTTTTTTCAAAATTTCAAAAAACATGGGCTATAACCCATCGTTTTTTTCATTTTTTCATTTTTTTCGAATCCTCAAAAATGATGAAAAACGGCGTGCTATAGTATGCCGTACGATATGGGCTATAGCCCATGGTCCAAAATGATGAGAAACGAGGATAACTTTTTTTTCAAAATTAAAAAAAACATGGGCTATAACCCATCGTTTTTTTCATTTTTTCATTTTTTTCAAATCCTCAAAAATGATGAAAAACGGCGTGCTATAGTATGCCGTACGATATGGGCTATAGCCCATGGTCCAAAATGATGAGAAACGAGGATAACTTTTTTTTCAAAATAAAAAAAACATGGGCTATAACCCATCGTTTTTTTCATTTTTTCATTTTTATTCAAATGCTCAAAAATGATGAAAAATGGCGTGCTATATTATGCCGCACGATATGGGCTATAGCCCATGGTCCAAAATGATGAGAAACGAGGATAACTTTTTTTTTCAAAATTTCAAAAAACATGGGCTATAACCCATCGTTTTTTTCATTTTTTCATTTTTTTCGAATCCTCAAAAATGATGAAAAACGGCATGCTATAATATGCCGTACGATATGGGCTATAGCCCATGGTCCAAAATGATGAGAAACGAGGATAACTTTTTTTTTCAAAATTTCAAAAAACATGGGCTATAACCCATCGTTTTTTTAATTTTTTCATTTTTTTCAAATCCTCAAAAATGATGAAAAACGGCGTGCTATAGCATGCCGTACGATATGGGCTATAGCCCATGGTCCAAAATGATGAGAAACGAGGATAACTTTTTTTTTCAAAATTTCAAAAAACATGGGCTATAACCCATCGTTTTTTTCATTTTTTCATTTTTTTCGAATCCTCAAAAATGATGAAAAACGGCGTGCTATAGTATGCCGTACGATATGGGCTATAGCCCATGGTCCAAAATGATGAGAAACGAGGATAACTTTTTTTTCAAAATTAAAAAAAACATGGGCTATAACCCATCGTTTTTTTCATTTTTTCATTTTTTTCAAATCCTCAAAAATGATGAAAAACGGCGTGCTATAGCATGCCGTACGATATGGGCTATAGCCCATGGTCCAAAATGATGAGAAACGAGGATAACTTTTTTTTTCAAAATTTCAAAAAACATGGGCTATAACCCATCGTTTTTTTCATTTTTTCATTTTTTTCGAATCCTCAAAAATGATGAAAAACGGCGTGCTATAGTATGCCGTACGATATGGGCTATAGCCCATGGTCCAAAATGATGAGAAACGAGGATAACTTTTTTTTCAAAATTAAAAAAAACATGGGCTATAACCCATCGTTTTTTTCATTTTTTCATTTTTTTCAAATCCTCAAAAATGATGAAAAACGGCGTGCTATAGTATGCCGTACGATATGGGCTATAGCCCATGGTCCAAAATGATGAGAAACGAGGATAACTTTTTTTTCAAAATAAAAAAAAACATGGGCTATAACCCATCGTTTTTTTCATTTTTTCATTTTTATTCAAATGCTCAAAAATGATGAAAAATGGCGTGCTATATTATGCCGCACGATATGGGCTATAGCCCATGGTCCAAAATGATGAGAAACAAGGATAACTTTTTTTTTTCAAAATTTCAAAAAACATGGGCTATAACCCATCGTTTTTTTCATTTTTTCATTTTTTTCAAATCCTCAAAAATGATGAAAAATGGCGTGCTGTATTATGCCGCACGATATGGGCTATAGCCCATGGTCCAAAATGATGAGAAACGAGGATAACTTTTTTTTCAAAATTTCAAAAAACATGGGCTATAACCCATCGTTTTTTTCATTTTTGAATTTTTTTCAAATCCTCAAAAATGATGAAAAACGGCGTGCTATAGTATGCCGTACGATATGGGCTATAGCCCATGGTCCAAAATGATGAGAAACGAGGATAACTTTTTTTTCAAAATTAAAAAAACCATGGGTTATAACCCATCGTTTTTTTCATTTTTTAATTTTTTTCGAATCCTCAAAAATGATGAAAAACGGCGTGCTATAGTATGCCGTACGATATGGGCTATAGCCCATGGTCCAAAATGATGAGAAACGAGGATAACTTTTTTTTCAAAATAAAAAAAAACATGGGCTATAACCCATCGTTTTTTTAATTTTTTCATTTTTATTCAAATGCTCAAAAATGATGAAAAATGGCGTGCTATATTATGCCGCACGATATGGGCTATAGCCCATGGTCCAAAATGATGAGAAACGAGGATAACTTTTTTTTTCAAAATTTCAAAAAACATGGGCTATAACCCATCGTTTTTTTCATTTTTTCATTTTTTCCAAATCCTCAAAAATGATGAAAAACGGCGTGCTATAGCATGCCGTACGATATGGGCTATAGCCCATGGTCCAAAATGATGAGAAACGAGGATAACTTTTTTTTTCAAAATTTCAAAAAACATGGGCTATAACCCATCGTTTTTTTTCATTTTTTCATTTTTTTCAAATCCTCAAAAATGATGAAAAATGGCGTGCTGTATTATGCCGCACGATATGGGCTATAGCCCATGGTCCAAAATGATGAGAAACGAGGATAACTTTTTTTTCAAAATTTCAAAAAACATGGGCTATAACCCATCGTTTTTTTCATTTTTGAATTTTTTTCGAATCCTCAAAAATGATGAAAAACGGCGTGCTATAGTATGCCGTACGATATGGGCTATAGCCCATGGTCCAAAATGATGAGAAACGAGGATAACTTTTTTTTCAAAATAAAAAAAAACATGGGCTATAACCCATCGTTTTTTTCATTTTTTCATTTTTATTCAAATGCTCAAAAATGATGAAAAATGGCGTGCTATATTATGCCGCACGATATGGGCTATAGCCCATGGTCCAAAATGATGAGAAACAAGGATAACTTTTTTTTTCAAAATTTAAAAAAACATGGGCTATAACCCATCGTTTTTTTCATTTTTTAATTTTTTTCAAATCCTCAAAAAGGATGAAAAACGGCGTGCTATAGCATGCCGTACGATATGGGCTATAGCCCATGGTCCAAAATGATGAGAAACGAGGATAACTTTTTTTTTCAAAATTTCAAAAAACATGGGCTATAACCCATCATTTTTTTCATTTTTTCATTTTTTTCAAATCCTCAAAAATGATGAAAAACGGCGTGCTATAGTATGCCGTACGATATGGGCTATAGCCCATGGTCCAAAATGATGAGAAACGAGGATAACTTTTTTTTCAAAATTTCAAAAAACATGGGCTATAACCCATCGTTTTTTTCATTTTTTCATTTTTTTCGAATCCTCAAAAATGATGAAAAACGGCGTGCTATAGTATACCGTACGATATGGGCTATAGCCCATGGTCCAAAATGATGAGAAACGAGGATAACATTTTTTTCAAAATTTCAAAAAACATGGGCTATAACCCATCGTTTTTTTCATTTTTTCATTTTTTTCGAATCCTCAAAAATGATGAGAAACTGCGTGCTATAGTATGCCGTACGATATGGGCTATAGCCCATGGTCCAAAATGATGAGAAACGAGGATAACTTTTTTTTCAAAATTAAAAAAAACATGGGCTATAACCCATCGTTTTTTTAATTTTTTATTTTTTATTCAAATCCTCAAAAATGATGAAAAATGGCGTGCTATATTATGCCGCACGATATGGGCTATAGCCCATGGTCCAAAATGATGAGAAACGAGGATAACTTTTTTTTTCAAAATTTCAAAAAACATGGGCTATAACCCATCGTTTTTTTTCATTTTTTCATTTTTTTCAAATCCTCAAAAATGATGAAAAATGGCGTGCTGTATTATGCCGCACGATATGGGCTATAGCCCATGGTCCAAAATGATGAGAAACGAGGATAACTTTTTTTTCAAAATAAAAAAAAACATGGGCTATAACCCATCGTTTTTTTCATTTTTTCATTTTTATTCAAATGCTCAAAAATGATGAAAAATGGCGTGCTATATTATGCCGCACGATATGGGCTATAGCCCATGGTCCAAAATGATGAGAAACAAGGATAACTTTTTTTTTCAAAATTTCAAAAAACATGGGCTATAACCCATCGTTTTTTTTCATTTTTTCATTTTTTTCAAATCCTCAAAAATGATGAAAAACGGCGTGCTATAGCATGCCGTACGATATGGGCTATAGCCCATGGTCCAAAATGATGAGAAACGAGGATAACTTTTTTTTTCAAAATTTCAAAAAACATGGGCTATAACCCATCATTTTTTTCATTTTTTCATTTTTTTCAAATCCTCAAAAATGATGAAAAACGGCGTGCTATAGTATGCCGTACGATATGGGCTATAGCCCATGGTCCAAAATGATGAGAAACGAGGATAACTTTTTTTTCAAAATTTCAAAAAACATGGGCTATAACCCATCGTTTTTTTCATTTTTTCATTTTTTTCGAATCCTCAAAAATGATGAAAAACGGCGTGCTATAGTATGCCGTACGATATGGGCTATAGCCCATGGTCCAAAATGATGAGAAACGAGGATAACTTTTTTTTCAAAATTAAAAAAAACATGGGCTATAACCCATCGTTTTTTTCATTTTTTTCAAATCCTCAAAAATGATGAAAAACTGCGTGCTATAGTATGCCGTACGATATGGGCTATAGCCCATGGTCCAAATTGATGAGAAACGAGGATAACTTTTTTTTCAAAATAAAAAAAAACATGGGCTATAACCCATCGTTTTTTTCATTTTTTAATTTTTATTCAAATCCTCAAAAATGATGAAAAATGGCGTGCTATATTATGCCGCACGATATGGGCTATAGCCCATGGTCCAAAATGATGAGAAACGAGGATAACTTTTTTTTTCAAAATTTCAAAAAACATGGGCTATAACCCATCGTTTTTTTCATTTTTTCATTTTTTTCGAATCCTCAAAAATGATGAAAAACGGCGTGCTATAGTATGCCGTACGATATGGGCTATAGCCCATGGTCCAAAATGATGAGAAACAAGGATAACTTTTTTTTCAAAATAAAAAAAACATGGGCTATAACCCATCGTTTTTTTCATTTTTTCATTTTTTTCAAATCCTCAAAAATGATGAAAAACGGCGTGCTATAGCATGCCGTACGATATGGGCTATAGCCCATGGTCCAAAATGATGAGAAACGAGGATAACTTTTTTTTTCAAAATTTAAAAAAACATGGGCTATAACCCATCATTTTTTTCATTTTTTCATTTTTTTCAAATCCTCAAAAATGATGAAAAACGGCGTGCTATAGTATGCCGTACGATATGGGCTATAGCCCATGGTCCAAAATGATGAGAAACGAGGATAACTTTTTTTTCAAAATTTCAAAAAACATGGGCTATAACCCATCGTTTTTTTCATTTTTTCATTTTTTTCGAATCCTCAAAAATGATGAAAAACGGCGTGCTATAGTATGCCGTACGATATGGGCTATAGCCCATGGTCCAAAATGATGAGAAACGAGGATAACATTTTTTTCAAAATAAAAAAAAACATGGGCTATAACCCATCGTTTTTTTCATTTTTTTCAAATCCTCAAAAATGATGAAAAACTGCGTGCTATAGTATGCCGTACGATATGGGCTATAGCCCATGGTCCAAAATGATGAGAAACGAGGATAACTTTTTTTTCAAAATTTCAAAAAACATGGGCTATAACCCATCGTTTTTTTCATTTTTTCATTTTTTTCGAATCCTCAAAAATGATGAAAAACGGCGTGCTATAGTATGCCGTACGATATGGGCTATAGCCCATGGTCCAAAATTATGAGAAACGAGGATAACATTTTTTTCAAAATTTCAAAAAACATGGGCTATAACCCATCGTTTTTTTCATTTTTTCATTTTTTTCGAATCCTCAAAAATGATGAAAAACGGCGTGCTATAGTATGCCGTACGATATGGGCTATAACCCATGGTCCAAAATGATGAGAAACGAGGATAACATTTTTTTCAAAATAAAAAAAAACATGGGCTATAACCCATCGTTTTTTTCATTTTTTTCAAATCCTCAAAAATGATGAAAAACTGCGTGCTATAGTATGCCGTACGATATGGGCTATAGCCCATGGTCCAAAATGATGAGAAACGAGGATAACTTTTTTTTCAAAATTAAAAAAAACATGGGCTATAACCCATCGTTTTTTTCATTTTTTAATTTTTATTCAAATCCTCAAAAATGATGAAAAATGGCGTGCTATATTATGCCGCACGATATGGGCTATAGCCCATGGTCCAAAATGATGAGAAACGAGGATAACTTTTTTTTTCAAAATTTCAAAAAACATGGGCTATAACCCATCCTTATTTTTATTTTTTCATTTTTTTCAAATCCTCAAAAATGATGAAAAACGGCGTGCTATAGCATGCCGTACGATATGGGCTATAGCCCATGGTCCAAAATGATGAGAAACGAGGATAACTTTTTTTTCAAAATTTCAAAAAACATGGGCTATAACCCATCGTTTTTTTCATTTTTTCATTTTTTTCGAATCCTCAAAAATGATGAAAAACGGCGTGCTATAGTATGCCGTACGATATGGGCTATAGCCCATGGTCCAAAATGATGAGAAACAAGGATAACTTTTTTTTCAAAATAAAAAAAAACATGGGCTATAACCCATCGTTTTTTTCATTTTTTCATTTTTTTCAAATCCTCAAAAATGATGGAAAACGGCGTGCTATAGCATGCCGTACGATATGGGCTATAGCCCATGGTCCAAAATGATGAGAAACGAGGATAACTTTTTTTTTCAAAATTTAAAAAAACATGGGCTATAACCCATCATTTTTTTCATTTTTTCATTTTTTTCAAATCCTCAAAAATGATGAAAAACGGCGTGCTATAGTATGCCGTACGATATGGGCTATAGCCCATGGTCCAAAATGATGAGAAACGAGGATAACATTTTTTTCAAAATTTCAAAAAACATGGGCTATAACCCATCGTTTTTTTCATTTTTTCATTTTTTTCGAATCCTCAAAAATGATGGAAAACGGCGTGCTATAGTATGCCGTACGATATGGGCTATAGCCCATGGTCCAAAATGATGAGAAACGAGGATAACTTTTTTTTCAAAATTTCAAAAAACATGGGCTATAACCCATCGTTTTTTTCATTTTTTCATTTTTTTCGAATCCTCAAAAATGATGAAAAACGGCGTGCTATAGTATGCCGTACGATATGGGCTATAGCCCATGGTCCAAAATGATGAGAAACAAGGATAACTTTTTTTTCAAAATAAAAAAAAACATGGGCTATAACCCATCGTTTTTTTCATTTTTTCATTTTTTTCAAATCCTCAAAAATGATGAAAAACTGCGTGCTATAGTATGCCGTACGATATGGGCTATAGCCCATGGTCCAAAATGATGAGAAACGAGGATAACTTTTTTTTCAAAATAAAAAAAAACATGGGCTATAACCCATCGTTTTTTTCATTTTTTCATTTTTATTCAAATGCTCAAAAATGATGAAAAATGGCGTGCTATATTATGCCGCACGATATGGGCTATAGCCCATGGTCCAAAATGATGAGAAACGAGGATAACTTTTTTTTTCAAAATTTCAAAAAACATGGGCTATAACCCATCGTTTTTTTCATTTTTTCATTTTTTCCAAATCCTCAAAAATGATGAAAAACGGCGTGCTATAGCATGCCGTACGATATGGGCTATAGCCCATGGTCCAAAATGATGAGAAACGAGGATAACTTTTTTTTTCAAAATTTCAAAAAACATGGGCTATAACCCATCGTTTTTTTTTCATTTTTTCATTTTTTTCAAATCCTCAAAAATGATGAAAAATGGCGTGCTGTATTATGCCGCACGATATGGGCTATAGCCCATGGTCCAAAATGATGAGAAACGAGGATAACTTTTTTTTCAAAATTTCAAAAAACATGGGCTATAACCCATCGTTTTTTTCATTTTTGAATTTTTTTCAAATCCTCAAAAATGATGAAAAACGGCGTGCTATAGTATGCCGTACGATATGGGCTATAGCCCATGGTCCAAAATGATGAGAAACGAGGATAACTTTTTTTTCAAAATTAAAAAAACCATGGGTTATAACCCATCGTTTTTTTAATTTTTTAATTTTTTTCGAATCCTCAAAAATGATGAAAAACGGCGTGCTATAGTATGCCGTACGATATGGGCTATAGCCCATGGTCCAAAATGATGAGAAACGAGGATAACTTTTTTTTCAAAATAAAAAAAAACATGGGCTATAACCCATCGTTTTTTTCATTTTTTCATTTTTATTCAAATGCTCAAAAATGATGAAAAATGGCGTGCTATATTATGCCGCACGATATGGGCTATAGCCCATGGTCCAAAATGATGAGAAACGAGGATAACTTTTTTTTTCAAAATTTCAAAAAACATGGGCTATAACCCATCGTTTTTTTCATTTTTTCATTTTTTCCAAATCCTCAAAAATGATGAAAAACGGCGTGCTATAGCATGCCGTACGATATGGGCTATAGCCCATGGTCCAAAATGATGAGAAACGAGGATAACTTTTTTTTTCAAAATTTCAAAAAACATGGGCTATAACCCATCGTTTTTTTTCATTTTTTCATTTTTTTCAAATCCTCAAAAATGATGAAAAATGGCGTGCTGTATTATGCCGCACGATATGGGCTATAGCCCATGGTCCAAAATGATGAGAAACGAGGATAACTTTTTTTTCAAAATTTCAAAAAACATGGGCTATAACCCATCGTTTTTTTCATTTTTGAATTTTTTTCGAATCCTCAAAAATGATGAAAAACGGCGTGCTATAGTATGCCGTACGATATGGGCTATAGCCCATGGTCCAAAATGATGAGAAACAAGGATAACTTTTTTTTCAAAATAAAAAAAAACATGGGCTATAACCCATCGTTTTTTTCATTTTTTCATTTTTTTCAAATCCTCAAAAATGATGAAAAACGGCGTGCTATAGCATGCCGTACGATATGGGCTATAGCCCATGGTCCAAAATGATGAGAAACAAGGATAACTTTTTTTTTCAAAATTTAAAAAAACATGGGCTATAACCCATCATTTTTTTCATTTTTTCATTTTTTTCAAATGCTCAAAAATGATGAAAAATGGCGTGCTATATTATGCCGCACGATATGGGCTATAGCCCATGGTCCAAAATGATGAGAAACAAGGATAACTTTTTTTTCAAAATAAAAAAAAACATGGGCTATAACCCATCGTTTTTTTCATTTTTTCATTTTTTTCAAATCCTCAAAAATGATGAAAAACTGCGTGCTATAGTATGCCGTACGATATGGGCTATAGCCCATGGTCCAAAATGATGAGAAACGAGGATAACTTTTTTTTCAAAATAAAAAAAAACATGGGCTATAACCCATCGTTTTTTTCATTTTTTAATTTTTATTCAAATGCTCAAAAATGATGAAAAATGGCGTGCTATATTATGCCGCACGATATGGGCTATAGCCCATGGTCCAAAATGATGAGAAACGAGGATAACTTTTTTTTTCAAAATTTCAAAAAACATGGGCTATAACCCATCGTTTTTTTCATTTTTTCATTTTTTCCAAATCCTCAAAAATGATGAAAAACGGCGTGCTATAGCATGCCGTACGATATGGGCTATAGCCCATGGTCCAAAATGATGAGAAACGAGGATAACTTTTTTTTTCAAAATTTCAAAAAACATGGGCTATAACCCATCGTTTTTTTTTCATTTTTTCATTTTTTTCAAATCCTCAAAAATGATGAAAAATGGCGTGCTGTATTATGCCGCACGATATGGGCTATAGCCCATGGTCCAAAATGATGAGAAACGAGGATAACTTTTTTTTCAAAATTTCAAAAAACATGGGCTATAACCCATCGTTTTTTTCATTTTTGAATTTTTTTCAAATCCTCAAAAATGATGAAAAACGGCGTGCTATAGTATGCCGTACGATATGGGCTATAGCCCATGGTCCAAAATGATGAGAAACGAGGATAACTTTTTTTTCAAAATTAAAAAAACCATGGGTTATAACCCATCGTTTTTTTAATTTTTTAATTTTTTTCGAATCCTCAAAAATGATGAAAAACGGCGTGCTATAGTATGCCGTACGATATGGGCTATAGCCCATGGTCCAAAATGATGAGAAACGAGGATAACTTTTTTTTCAAAATAAAAAAAAACATGGGCTATAACCCATCGTTTTTTTCATTTTTTCATTTTTATTCAAATGCTCAAAAATGATGAAAAATGGCGTGCTATATTATGCCGCACGATATGGGCTATAGCCCATGGTCCAAAATGATGAGAAACGAGGATAACTTTTTTTTTCAAAATTTCAAAAAACATGGGCTATAACCCATCGTTTTTTTCATTTTTTCATTTTTTCCAAATCCTCAAAAATGATGAAAAACGGCGTGCTATAGCATGCCGTACGATATGGGCTATAGCCCATGGTCCAAAATGATGAGAAACGAGGATAACTTTTTTTTTCAAAATTTCAAAAAACATGGGCTATAACCCATCGTTTTTTTTCATTTTTTCATTTTTTTCAAATCCTCAAAAATGATGAAAAATGGCGTGCTGTATTATGCCGCACGATATGGGCTATAGCCCATGGTCCAAAATGATGAGAAACGAGGATAACTTTTTTTTCAAAATTTCAAAAAACATGGGCTATAACCCATCGTTTTTTTCATTTTTGAATTTTTTTCGAATCCTCAAAAATGATGAAAAACGGCGTGCTATAGTATGCCGTACGATATGGGCTATAGCCCATGGTCCAAAATGATGAGAAACAAGGATAACTTTTTTTTCAAAATAAAAAAAAACATGGGCTATAACCCATCGTTTTTTTCATTTTTTCATTTTTTTCAAATCCTCAAAAATGATGAAAAACGGCGTGCTATAGCATGCCGTACGATATGGGCTATAGCCCATGGTCCAAAATGATGAGAAACAAGGATAACTTTTTTTTTCAAAATTTAAAAAAACATGGGCTATAACCCATCATTTTTTTCATTTTTTCATTTTTTTCAAATCCTCAAAAATGATGAAAAACGGCGTGCTATAGTATGCCGTACGATATGGGCTATAGCCCATGGTCCAAAATGATGAGAAACGAGGATAACTTTTTTTTCAAAATTTCAAAAAACATGGGCTATAACCCATCGTTTTTTTCATTTTTTCATTTTTTTCGAATCCTCAAAAATGATGAAAAACGGCGTGCTATAGTATGCCGTACGATATGGGCTATAGCCCATGGTCCAAAATGATGAGAAACGAGGATAACATTTCTTTCAAAATAAAAAAAAACATGGGCTATAACCCATCGTTTTTTTCATTTTTTTCAAATCCTCAAAAATGATGAAAAACTGCGTGCTATAGTATGCCGTACGATATGGGCTATAGCCCATGGTCCAAAATGATGAGAAACGAGGATAACTTTTTTTTCAAAATTTCAAAAAACATGGGCTATAACCCATCGTTTTTTTCATTTTTTCATTTTTTTCGAATCCTCAAAAATGATGAAAAACGGCGTGCTATAGTATGCCGTACGATATGGGCTATAGCCCATGGTCCAAAATGATGAGTAACGAGGATAACATTTTTTTCAAAATTTCAAAAAACATGGGCTATAACCCATCGTTTTTTTCATTTTTTCATTTTTTTCGAATCCTCAAAAATGATGAAAAACGGCGTGCTATAGTATGCCGTACGATATGGGCTATAGCCCATGGTCCAAAATGATGAGAAACGAGGATAACATTTTTTTCAAAATAAAAAAAAACATGGGCTATAACCCATCGTTTTTTTCATTTTTTTCAAATCCTCAAAAATGATGAAAAACTGCGTGCTATAGTATGCCGTACGATATGGGCTATAGCCCATGGTCCAAAATGATGAGAAACGAGGATAACTTTTTTTTCAAAATTAAAAAAAACATGGGCTATAACCCATCGTTTTTTTCATTTTTTAATTTTTATTCAAATCCTCAAAAATGATGAAAAATGGCGTGCTATATTATGCCGCACGATATGGGCTATAGCCCATGGTCCAAAATGATGAGAAACGAGGATAACTTTTTTTTTCAAAATTTCAAAAAACATGGGCTATAACCCATCCATATTTTTATTTTTTCATTTTTTTCAAATCCTCAAAAATGATGAAAAACGACGTGCTATAGCATGCCGTACGATATGGGCTATAGCCCATGGTCCAAAATGATGAGAAACGAGGATAACTTTTTTTTCAAAATTTCAAAAAACATGGGCTATAACCCATCGTTTTTTTCATTTTTTCATTTTTTTCGAATCCTCAAAAATGATGAAAAACGGCGTGCTATAGTATGCCGTACGATATGGGCTATAGCCCATGGTCCAAAATGATGAGAAACAAGGATAACTTTTTTTTCAAAATAAAAAAAAACATGGGCTATAACCCATCGTTTTTTTCATTTTTTCATTTTTTTCAAATCCTCAAAAATTATGGAAAACGGCGTGCTATAGCATGCCGTACGATATGGGCTATAGCCCATGGTCCAAAATGATGAGAAACGAGGATAACTTTTTTTTTTCAAAATTTAAAAAAACATGGGCTATAACCCATCATTTTTTTCATTTTTTCATTTTTTTCAAATCCTCAAAAATGATGAAAAACGGCGTGCTATAGTATGCCGTACGATATGGGCTATAGCCCATGGTCCAAAATGATGAGAAACGAGGATAACTTTTTTTTCAAAATTTCAAAAAACATGGGCTATAACCCATCGTTTTTTTCATTTTTTCATTTTTTTCGAATCCTCAAAAATGATGAAAAACGGCGTGCTATAGTATGCCGTACGATATGGGCTATAGCCCATGGTCCAAAATGATGAGAAACGAGGATAACATTTTTTTCAAAATTTCAAAAAACATGGGCTATAACCCATCGGTTTTTTCATTTTTTCATTTTTTTCGAATCCTCAAAAATGATGGAAAACGGCGTGCTATAGTATGCCGTACGATATGGGCTATAGCCCATGGTCCAAAATGATGAGAAACGAGGATAACTTTTTTTTCAAAATTTCAAAAAACATGGGCTATAACCCATCGTTTTTTTCATTTTTTCATTTTTTTCAAATCCTCAAAAATGATGGAAAACGGCGTGCTATAGCATGCCGTACGATATGGGCTATAGCCCATGGTCCAAAATGATGAGAAACGAGGATAACTTTTTTTTTTCAAAATTTAAAAAAACATGGGCTATAACCCATCATTTTTTTCATTTTTTCATTTTTTTCAAATCCTCAAAAATGATGAAAAACGGCGTGCTATAGTATGCCGTACGATATGGGCTATAGCCCATGGTCCAAAATGATGAGAAACGAGGATAACTTTTTTTTCAAAATTTCAAAAAACATGGGCTATAACCCATCGTTTTTTGCATTTTTTCATTTTTTTCGAATCCTCAAAAATGATGAAAAACGGCGTGCTATAGTATGCCGTACGATATGGGCTATAGCCCATGGTCCAAAATGATGAGAAACGAGGATAACATTTTTTTCAAAATTTCAAAAAACATGGGCTATAACCCATCGTTTTTTTCATTTTTTCATTTTTTTCGAATCCTCAAAAATGATGGAAAACGGCGTGCTATAGTATGCCGTACGATATGGGCTATAGCCCATGGTCCAAAATGATGAGAAACGAGGATAACTTTTTTTTCAAAATTTCAAAAAACATGGGCTATAACCCATCGTTTTTTTCATTTTTTCATTTTTTTCGAATCCTCAAAAATGATGAAAAACGGCGTGCTATAGTATGCCGTACGATATGGGCTATAGCCCATGGTCCAAAATGATGAGAAACGAGGATAACTTTTTTTTCAAAATAAAAAAAAACATGGGCTATAACCCATCGTTTTTTTCATTTTTTTCAAATCCTCAAAAATGATGAAAAACTGCGTGCTATAGTATGCCGTACGATATGGGCTATAGCCCATGGTCCAAAATGATGAGAAACGAGGATAACTTTTTTTTTCAAAATTTCAAAAAACATGGGCTATAACCCATCGTTTTTTTCATTTTTTCATTTTTTCCAAATCCTCAAAAATGATGAAAAATGGCGTGCTGTATTATGCCGCACGATATGGGCTATAGCCCATGGTCCAAAATGATGAGAAACGAGGATAACTTTTTTTTCAAAATTTCAAAAAACATGGGCTATAACCCATCGTTTTTTTCATTTTTGAATTTTTTTCGAATCCTCAAAAATGATGAAAAACGGCGTGCTATAGTATGCCGTACGATATGGGCTATAGCCCATGGTCCAAAATGATGAGAAACGAGGATAACTTTTTTTTCAAAATTAAAAAAACCATGGGTTATAACCCATCGTTTTTTTCATTTTTTAATTTTTTTCGAATCCTCAAAAATGATGAAAAACGGCGTGCTATAGTATGCCGTACGATATGGGCTATAGCCCATGGTCCAAAATGATGAGAAACGAGGATAACTTTTTTTTCAAAATAAAAAAAAACATGGGCTATAACCCATCGTTTTTTTCATTTTTTCATTTTTATTCAAATGCTCAAAAATGATGGAAAATGGCGTGCTATATTATGCCGCACGATATGGGCTATAGCCCATGGTCCAAAATGATGAGAAACAAGGATAACTTTTTTTTTCAAAATTTAAAAAAACATGGGCTATAACCCATCGTTTTTTTCATTTTTTTCAAATCCTCAAAAAGGATGAAAAACGGCGTGCTATAGCATGCCGTACGATATGGGCTATAGCCCATGGTCCAAAATGATGAGAAACGAGGATAACTTTTTTTTTCAAAATTTCAAAAAACATGGGCTATAACCCATCATTTTTTTCATTTTTTCATTTTTTTCAAATCCTCAAAAATGATGAAAAACGGCGTGCTATAGTATGCCGTACGATATGGGCTATAGCCCATGGTCCAAAATGATGAGAAACGAGGATAACTTTTTTTTCAAAATTTCAAAAAACATGGGCTATAACCCATCGTTTTTTTCATTTTTTCATTTTTTTCGAATCCTCAAAAATGATGAAAAACGGCGTGCTATAGTATACCGTACGATATGGGCTATAGCCCATGGTCCAAAATGATGAGAAACGAGGATAACATTTTTTTCAAAATTTCAAAAAACATGGGCTATAACCCATCGTTTTTTTCATTTTTTCATTTTTTTCGAATCCTCAAAAATGATGAAAAACTGCGTGCTATAGTATGCCGTACGATATGGGCTATAGCCCATGGTCCAAAATGATGAGAAACGAGGATAACTTTTTTTTCAAAATTAAAAAAAACATGGGCTATAACCCATCGTTTTTTTAATTTTTTAATTTTTATTCAAATCCTCAAAAATGATGAAAAATGGCGTGCTATATTATGCCGCACGATATGGGCTATAGCCCATGGTCCAAAATGATGAGAAACGAGGATAACTTTTTTTTTCAAAATTTCAAAAAACATGGGCTATAACCCATCGTTTTTTTTCATTTTTTCATTTTTTTCAAATCCTCAAAAATGATGAAAAATGGCGTGCTGTATTATGCCGCACGATATGGGCTATAGCCCATGGTCCAAAATGATGAGAAACGAGGATAACTTTTTTTTCAAAATTTCAAAAAACATGGGCTATAACCCATCGTTTTTTTCATTTTTGAATTTTTTTCGAATCCTCAAAAATGATGAAAAACGGCGTGCTATAGTATGCCGTACGATATGGGCTATAGCCCATGGTCCAAAATGATGAGAAACGAGGATAACTTTTTTTTCAAAATTAAAAAAAACATGGGTTATAACCCATCGTTTTTTTCATTTTTTCATTTTTTTCGAATCCTCAAAAATGATGAAAAACGGCGTGCTATAGTATGCCGTACGATATGGGCTATAGCCCATGGTCCAAAATGATGAGAAACGAGGATAACTTTTTTTTCAAAATAAAAAAAACATGGGCTATAACCCATCGTTTTTTTCATTTTTTCATTTTTTTCAAATCCTCAAAAATGATGAAAAACGGCGTGCTATAGTATGCCGTACGATATGGGCTATAGCCCATGGTCCAAAATGATGAGAAACGAGGATAACTTTTTTTTCAAAAAAAAAAAAAACATGGGCTATAACCCATCGTTTTTTTCATTTTTTCATTTTTATTCAAATGCTCAAAAATGATGAAAAATGGCGTGCTATATTATGCCGCACGATATGGGCTATAGCCCATGGTCCAAAATGATGAGAAACAAGGATAACTTTTTTTTTCAAAATTTCAAAAAACATGGGCTATAACCCATCGTTTTTTTAATTTTTTTCAAATCCTCAAAAATGATGAAAAACGGCGTGCTATAGCATGCCGTACGATATGGGCTATAGCCCATGGTCCAAAATGATGAGAAACGAGGATAACTTTTTTTTTCAAAATTTCAAAAAACATGGGCTATAACCCATCATTTTTTTCATTTTTTCATTTTTTTCAAATCCTCAAAAATGATGAAAAACGGCGTGCTATAGTATGCCGTACGATATGGGCTATAGCCCATGGTCCAAAATGATGAGAAACGAGGATAACTTTTTTTTCAAAATTTCAAAAAACATGGGCTATAACCCATCGTTTTTTTCATTTTTTCATTTTTTTCGAATCCTCAAAAATGATGAAAAACGGCGTGCTATAGTATGCCGTACGATATGGGCTATAGCCCATGGTCCAAAATGATGAGAAACGAGGATAACTTTTTTTTCAAAATAAAAAAAAACATGGGCTATAACCCATCGTTTTTTTCATTTTTTTCAAATCCTCAAAAATGATGAAAAACTGCGTGCTATAGTATGCCGTACGATATGGGCTATAGCCCATGGTCCAAAATGATGAGAAACGAGGATAACTTTTTTTTCAAAATAAAAAAAAACATGGGCTATAACCCATCGTTTTTTTCATTTTTTAATTTTTATTCAAATCCTCAAAAATGATGAAAAATGGCGTGCTATATTATGCCGCACGATATGGGCTATAGCCCATGGTCCAAAATGATGAGAAACGAGGATAACTTTTTTTTTCAAAATTTCAAAAAACATGGGCTATAACCCATCCTTATTTTTATTTTTTAATTTTTTTCAAATCCTCAAAAATGATGAAAAACGGCGTGCTATAGCATGCCGTACGATATGGGCTATAGCCCATGGTCCAAAATGATGAGAAACGAGGATAACTTTTTTTTCAAAATTTCAAAAAACATGGGCTATAACCCATCGTTTTTTTCATTTTTAAATTTTTTTCGAATCCTCAAAAATGATGAAAAACGGCGTGCTATAGTATGCCGTACGATATGGGCTATAGCCCATGGTCCAAAATGATGAGAAACAAGGATAACTTTTTTTTCAAAATAAAAAAAAACATGGGCTATAACCCATCGTTTTTTTCATTTTTTCATTTTTTTCAAATCCTCAAAAATGATGAAAAACGGCGTGCTATAGCATGCCGTACGATATGGGCTATAGCCCATGGTCCAAAATGATGAGAAACGAGGATAACTTTTTTTTTCAAAATTTAAAAAAACATGGGCTATAACCCATCATTTTTTTCATTTTTTCATTTTTTTCAAATCCTCAAAAATGATGAAAAACGGCGTGCTATAGTATGCCGTACGATATGGGCTATAGCCCATGGTCCAAAATGATGAGAAACGAGGATAACTTTTTTTTCAAAATTTCAAAAAACATGGGCTATAACCCATCGTTTTTTTTCATTTTTTCATTTTTTTCGAATCCTCAAAAATGATGAAAAACGGCGTGCTATAGTATGCCGTACGATATGGGCTATAGCCCATGGTCCAAAATGATGAGAAACGAGGATAACATTTTTTTCAAAATTTCAAAAAACATGGGCTATAACCCATCGTTTTTTTCATTTTTTCATTTTTTTCGAATCCTCAAAAATGATGAAAAACGGCGTGCTATAGTATGCCGTACGATATGGGCTATAGCCCATGGTCCAAAATGATGAGAAACGAGGATAACATTTTTTTCAAAATAAAAAAAAACATGGGCTATAACCCATCGTTTTTTTCATTTTTTTCAAATCCTCAAAAATGATGAAAAACTGCGTGCTATAGTATGCCGTACGATATGGGCTATAGCCCATGGTCCAAAATGATGAGAAACGAGGATAACTTTTTTTTCAAAATTTCAAAAAACATGGGCTATAACCCATCGTTTTTTTCATTTTTTCATTTTTTTCGAATCCTCAAAAATGATGAAAAACGGCGTGCTATAGTATGCCGTACGATATGGGCTATAGCCCATGGTCCAAAATGATGAGAAACGAGGATAACTTTTTTTTCAAAATTAAAAAAAACATGGGCTATAACCCATCGTTTTTTTAATTTTTTAATTTTTATTCAAATCCTCAAAAATGATGAAAATGGCGTGCTATATTATGCCGCACGATATGGGCTATAGCCCATGGTCCAAAATGATGAGAAACGAGGATAACTTTTTTTTTCAAAATTTCAAAAAACATGGGCTATAACCCATCCTTATTTTTATTTTTTCATTTTTTTCAAATCCTCAAAAATGATGAAAAACGGCGTGCTATAGCATGCCGTACGATATGGGCTATAGCCCATGGTCCAAAATGATGAGAAACGAGGATAACTTTTTTTTCAAAATTTCAAAAAACATGGGCTATAACCCATCGTTTTTTTCATTTTTTCATTTTTTTCGAATCCTCAAAAATGATGAAAAACGGCGTGCTATAGTATGCCGTACGATATGGGCTATAGCCCATGGTCCAAAATGATGAGAAACAAGGATAACTTTTTTTTCAAAATAAAAAAAAACATGGGCTATAACCCATCGTTTTTTTCATTTTTTCATTTTTTTCAAATCCTCAAAAATGATGGAAAACGGCGTGCTATAGCATGCCGTACGATATGGGCTATAGCCCATGGTCCAAAATGATGAGAAACGAGGATAACTTTTTTTTTCAAAATTTAAAAAAACATGGGCTATAACCCATCATTTTTTTCATTTTTTCATTTTTTTCAAATCCTCAAAAATGATGAAAAACGGCGTGCTATAGTATGCCGTACGATATGGGCTATAGCCCATGGTCCAAAATGATGAGAAACGAGGATAACTTTTTTTTCAAAATTTCAAAAAACATGGGCTATAACCCATCGTTTTTTTCATTTTTTCATTTTTTTCGAATCCTCAAAAATGATGAAAAACGGCGTGCTATAGTATGCCGTACGATATGGGCTATAGCCCATGGTCCAAAATGATGAGAAACGAGGATAACATTTTTTTCAAAATTTCAAAAAACATGGGCTATAACCCATCGTTTTTTGCATTTTTTCATTTTTTTCGAATCCTCAAAAATGATGAAAAACGGCGTGCTATAGTATGCCGTACGATATGGGCTATAGCCCATGGTCCAAAATGATGAGAAACGAGGATAACATTTTTTTCAAAATAAAAAAAAACATGGGCTATAACCCATCGTTTTTTTCATTTTTTTCAAATCCTCAAAAATGATGAAAAACTGCGTGCTATAGTATGCCGTACGATATGGGCTATAGCCCATGGTCCAAAATGATGAGAAACGAGGATAACTTTTTTTTCAAAATAAAAAAAAACATGGGCTATAACCCATCGTTTTTTTCATTTTTTAATTTTTATTCAAATCCTCAAAAATGATGAAAAATGGCGTGCTATATTATGCCGCACGATATGGGCTATAGCCCATGGTCCAAAATGATGAGAAACGAGGATAACTTTTTTTTCAAAATTTCAAAAAACATGGGCTATAACCCATCCTTATTTTTATTTTTTCATTTTTTTCAAATCCTCAAAAATGATGAAAAACGGCGTGCTATAGCATGCCGTACGATATGGGCTATAGCCCATGGTCCAAAATGATGAGAAACGAGGATAACTTTTTTTTCAAAATTTCAAAAAACATGGGCTATAACCCATCGTTTTTTACATTTTTTCATTTTTTTCGAATCCTCAAAAATGATGAAAAACGGCGTGCTATAGTATGCCGTACGATATGGGCTATAGCCCATGGTCCAAAATGATGAGAAACAAGGATAACTTTTTTTTCAAAAAAAAAAAAAACATGGGCTATAACCCATCGTTTTTTTCATTTTTTCATTTTTTTCAAATCCTCAAAAATGATGAAAAACGGCGTGCTATAGTATGCCGTACGATATGGGCTATAGCCCATGGTCCAAAATGATGAGAAACGAGGATAACTTTTTTTTCAAAATAAAAAAAAACATGGGCTATAACCCATCGTTTTTTTCATTTTTTCATTTTTATTCAAATGCTCAAAAATGATGAAAAATGGCGTGCTATATTATGCCGCACGATATGGGCTATAGCCCATGGTCCAAAATGATGAGAAACGAGGATAACTTTTTTTTTCAAAATTTCAAAAAACATGGGCTATAACCCATCGTTTTTTTCATTTTTTAATTTTTTTCAAATCCTCAAAAAAGATGAAAAACGGCGTGCTATAGCATGCCGTACGATATGGGCTATAGCCCATGGTCCAAAATGATGAGAAACGAGGATAACTTTTTTTTTCAAAATTTCAAAAAACATGGGCTATAACCCATCGTTTTTTTAATTTTTTAATTTTTTTCGAATCCTCAAAAATGATGAAAAACGGCGTGCTATAGTATGCCGTACGATATGGGCTATAGCCCATGGTCCAAAATGATGAGAAACGAGGATAACTTTTTTTTTCAAAATTTCAAAAAACATGGGCTATAACCCATCATTTTTTTCATTTTTTCATTTTTTTCAAATCCTCAAAAATGATGAAAAACGGCGTGCTATAGTATGCCGTACGATATGGGCTATAGCCCATGGTCCAAAATGATGAGAAACGAGGATAACTTTTTTTTCAAAATTTCAAAAAACATGGGCTATAACCCATCGTTTTTTTCATTTTTTCATTTTTTTCGAATCCTCAAAAATGATGAAAAACGGCGTGCTATAGTATGCCGTACGATATGGGCTATAGCCCATGGTCCAAAATGATGAGAAACGAGGATAACTTTTTTTTCAAAATTAAAAAAAAACATGGGCTATAACCCATCGTTTTTTTCATTTTTTCATTTTTTTCAAATCCTCAAAAATGATGAAAAACGGCGTGCTATAGTATGCCGTACGATATGGGCTATAGCCCATGGTCCAAAATGATGAGAAACGAGGATAACTTTTTTTTCAAAATAAAAAAAAACATGGGCTATAACCCATCGTTTTTTTCATTTTTTCATTTTTATTCAAATGCTCAAAAATGATGAAAAATGGCGTGCTATATTATGCCGCACGATATGGGCTATAGCCCATGGTCCAAAATGATGAGAAACGAGGATAACTTTTTTTTTCAAAATTTCAAAAAACATGGGCTATAACCCATCGTTTTTTTCATTTTTTAATTTTTTTCAAATCCTCAAAAATGATGAAAAACGGCGTGCTATAGCATGCCGTACGATATGGGCTATAGCCCATGGTCCAAAATGATGAGAAACGAGGATAACTTTTTTTTTCAAAATTTCAAAAAACATGGGCTATAACCCATCGTTTTTTTTATTTTTTATTTTTTTTCGAATCCTCAAAAATGATGAAAAACGGCGTGCTATAGTATGCCGTACGATATGGGCTATAGCCCATGGTCCAAAATGATGAGAAACGAGGATAACTTTTTTTTTCAAAATTTCAAAAAACATGGGCTATAACCCATCATTTTTTTCATTTTTTCATTTTTTTCAAATCCTCAAAAATGATGAAAAACGGCGTGCTATAGTATGCCGTACGATATGGGCTATAGCCCATGGTCCAAAATGATGAGAAACGAGGATAACTTTTTTTTCAAAATTTCAAAAAACATGGGCTATAACCCATCGTTTTTTTCATTTTTTCATTTTTTTCGAATCCTCAAAAATGATGAAAAACGGCGTGCTATAGTATGCCGTACGATATGGGCTATAGCCCATGGTCCAAAATGATGAGAAACGAGGATAACTTTTTTTTCAAAATTAAAAAAAAACATGGGCTATAACCCATCGTTTTTTTCATTTTTTTCAAATCCTCAAAAATGATGAAAAACTGCGTGCTATAGTATGCCGTACGATATGGGCTATAGCCCATGGTCCAAAATGATGAGAAACGAGGATAACTTTTTTTTCAAAATTAAAAAAAACATGGGCTATAACCCATCGTTTTTTTCATTTTTTAATTTTTATTCAAATCCTCAAAAATGATGAAAAATGGCGTGCTATATTATGCCGCACGATATGGGCTATAGCCCATGGTCCAAAATGATGAGAAACGAGGATAACTTTTTTTTTCAAAATTTCAAAAAACATGGGCTATAACCCATCCTTATTTTTATTTTTTCATTTTTTTCAAATCCTCAAAAATGATGAAAAACGGCGTGCTATAGCATGCCGTACGATATGGGCTATAGCCCATGGTCCAAAATGATGAGAAACGAGGATAACTTTTTTTTCAAAATTTCAAAAAACATGGGCTATAACCCATCGTTTTTTTCATTTTTTCATTTTTTTCGAATCCTCAAAAATGATGAAAAACGGCGTGCTATAGTATGCCGTACGATATGGGCTATAGCCCATGGTCCAAAATGATGAGAAACAAGGATAACTTTTTTTTCAAAATAAAAAAAAACATGGGCTATAACCCATCGTTTTTTTCATTTTTTCATTTTTTTCAAATCCTCAAAAATGATGAAAAACGGCGTGCTATAGCATGCCGTACGATATGGGCTATAGCCCATGGTCCAAAATGATGAGAAACGAGGATAACTTTTTTTTTCAAAATTTCAAAAAACATGGGCTATAACCCATCATTTTTTTCATTTTTTCATTTTTTTCAAATCCTCAAAAATGATGAAAAACGGCGTGCTATAGTATGCCGTACGATATGGGCTATAGCCCATGGTCCAAAATGATGAGAAACGAGGATAACTTTTTTTTCAAAATTTCAAAAAACATGGGCTATAACCCATCGTTTTTTTCATTTTTTCATTTTTTTCGAATCCTCAAAAATGATGAAAAACGGCGTGCTATAGTATGCCGTACGATATGGGCTATAGCCCATGGTCCAAAATGATGAGAAACGAGGATAACATTTTTTTCAAAATTTCAAAAAACATGGGCTATAACCCATCGTTTTTTTCATTTTTTTCGAATCCTCAAAAATGATGAAAAACGGCGTGCTATAGTATGCCGTACGATATGGGCTATAGCCCATGGTCCAAAATGATGAGAAACGAGGATAACATTTTTTTCAAAATAAAAAAAAACATGGGCTATAACCCATCGTTTTTTTCATTTTTTTCAAATCCTCAAAAATGATGAAAAACTGCGTGCTATAGTATGCCGTACGATATGGGCTATAGCCCATGGTCCAAAATGATGAGAAACGAGGATAACTTTTTTTTCAAAATAAAAAAAAACATGGGCTATAACCCATCGTTTTTTTCATTTTTTAATTTTTATTCAAATCCTCAAAAATGATGAAAAATGGCGTGCTATATTATGCCGCACGATATGGGCTATAGCCCATGGTCCAAAATGATGAGAAACGAGGATAACTTTTTTTTTCAAAATTTCAAAAAACATGGGCTATAACCCATCCTTATTTTTATTTTTTCATTTTTTTCAAATCCTCAAAAATGATGAAAAACGGCGTGCTATAGCATGCCGTACGATATGGGCTATAGCCCATGGTCCAAAATGATGAGAAACGAGGATAACTTTTTTTTCAAAATTTCAAAAAACATGGGCTATAACCCATCGTTTTTTTCATTTTTTCATTTTTTTCGAATCCTCAAAAATGATGAAAAACGGCGTGCTATAGTATGCCGTACGATATGGGCTATAGCCCATGGTCCAAAATGATGAGAAACAAGGATAACTTTTTTTTCAAAAAAAAAAAAAACATGGGCTATAACCCATCGTTTTTTTCATTTTTTCATTTTTTTCAAATCCTCAAAAATGATGAAAAACGGCGTGCTATAGTATGCCGTACGATATGGGCTATAGCCCATGGTCCAAAATGATGAGAAACGAGGATAACTTTTTTTTCAAAATAAAAAAAAAACATGGGCTATAACCCATCGTTTTTTTCATTTTTATTCAAATGCTCAAAAATGATGAAAAATGGCGTGCTATATTATGCCGCACGATATGGGCTATAGCCCATGGTCCAAAATGATGAGAAACGAGGATAACCTTTTTTTTCAAAATTTCAAAAAACATGGGCTATAACCCATCGTTTTTTTCATTTTTTAATTTTTTTCAAATCCTCAAAAATGATGAAAAACGGCGTGCTATAGCATGCCGTACGATATGGGCTATAGCCCATGGTCCAAAATGATGAGAAACGAGGATAACTTTTTTTTTCAAAATTTCAAAAAACATGGGCTATAACCCATCGTTTTTTTAATTTTTTAATTTTTTTCGAATCCTCAAAAATGATGAAAAACGGCGTGCTATAGTATGCCGTACGATATGGGCTATAGCCCATGGTCCAAAATGATGAGAAACGAGGATAACTTTTTTTTCAAAATTTCAAAAAACATGGGCTATAACCCATCGTTTTTTTCATTTTTTCATTTTTTTCGAATCCTCAAAAATGATGAAAAACGGCGTGCTATAGTATGCCGTACGATATGGGCTATAGCCCATGGTCCAAAATGATGAGAAACGAGGATAACATTTTTTTCAAAATTTCAAAAAACATGGGCTATAACCCATCGTTTTTTTCATTTTTTCATTTTTTTCGAATCCTCAAAAATGATGAAAAACGGCGTGCTATAGTATGCCGTACGATATGGGCTATAGCCCATGGTCCAAAATGATGAGAAACGAGGATAACATTTTTTTCAAAATAAAAAAAAACATGGGCTATAACCCATCGTTTTTTTCATTTTTTTCAAATCCTCAAAAATGATGAAAAACTGCGTGCTATAGTATGCCGTACGATATGGGCTATAGCCCATGGTCCAAAATGATGAGAAACGAGGATAACTTTTTTTTCAAAATAAAAAAAAACATGGGCTATAACCCATCTTTTTTTTCATTTTTTAATTTTTATTCAAATCCTCAAAAATGATGAAAAATGGCGTGCTATATTATGCCGCACGATATGGGCTATAGCCCATGGTCCAAAATGATGAGAAACGAGGATAACTTTTTTTTTCAAAATTTCAAAAAACATGGGCTATAACCCATCCTTATTTTTATTTTTTCATTTTTTTCAAATCCTCAAAAATGATGAAAAACGGCGTGCTATAGCATGCCGTACGATATGGGCTATAGCCCATGGTCCAAAATGATGAGAAACGAGGATAACTTTTTTTTCAAAATTTCAAAAAACATGGGCTATAACCCATCGTTTTTTTCATTTTTTCATTTTTTTCGAATCCTCAAAAATGATGAAAAACGGCGTGCTATAGTATGCCGTACGATATGGGCTATAGCCCATGGTCCAAAATGATGAGAAACAAGGATAACTTTTTTTTCAAAAAAAAAAAAAACATGGGCTATAACCCATCGTTTTTTTCATTTTTTCATTTTTTTCAAATCCTCAAAAATGATGAAAAACGGCGTGCTATAGTATGCCGTACGATATGGGCTATAGCCCATGGTCCAAAATGATGAGAAACGAGGATAACTTTTTTTTCAAAATAAAAAAAAACATGGGCTATAACCCATCGTTTTTTTCATTTTTATTCAAATGCTCAAAAATGATGAAAAATGGCGTGCTATATTATGCCGCACGATATGGGCTACAGCCCATGGTCCAAAATGATGAGAAACGAGGATAACCTTTTTTTTCAAAATTTCAAAAAACATGGGCTATAACCCATCGTTTTTTTCATTTTTATTCAAATGCTCAAAAATGATGAAAAATGGCGTGCTATATTATGCCGCACGATATGGGCTATAGCCCATGGTCCAAAATGATGAGAAACGAGGATAACCTTTTTTTTCAAAATTTCAAAAAACATGGGCTATAACCCATCGTTTTTTTCATTTTTTAATTTTTTTCAAATCCTCAAAAATGATGAAAAACGGCGTGCTATAGCATGCCGTACGATATGGGCTATAGCCCATGGTCCAAAATGATGAGAAACGAGGATAACTTTTTTTTTCAAAATTTCAAAAAACATGGGCTATAACCCATCGTTTTTTTAATTTTTTAATTTTTTTCGAATCCTCAAAAATGATGAAAAACGGCGTGCTATAGTATGCCGTACGATATGGGCTATAGCCCATGGTCCAAAATGATGAGAAACGAGGATAACTTTTTTTTCAAAATTTCAAAAAACATGGGCTATAACCCATCGTTTTTTTCATTTTTTCATTTTTTTCGAATCCTCAAAAATGATGAAAAACGGCGTGCTATAGTATGCCGTACGATATGGGCTATAGCCCATGGTCCAAAATGATGAGAAACGAGGATAACATTTTTTTCAAAATTTCAAAAAACATGGGCTATAACCCATCGTTTTTTTCATTTTTTCATTTTTTTCGAATCCTCAAAAATGATGAAAAACGGCGTGCTATAGTATGCCGTACGATATGGGCTATAGCCCATGGTCCAAAATGATGAGAAACGAGGATAACATTTTTTTCAAAATAAAAAAAAACATGGGCTATAACCCATCGTTTTTTTCATTTTTTTCAAATCCTCAAAAATGATGAAAAACTGCGTGCTATAGTATGCCGTACGATATGGGCTATAGCCCATGGTCCAAAATGATGAGAAACGAGGATAACTTTTTTTTCAAAATAAAAAAAAACATGGGCTATAACCCATCTTTTTTTTCATTTTTTAATTTTTATTCAAATCCTCAAAAATGATGAAAAATGGCGTGCTATATTATGCCGCACGATATGGGCTATAGCCCATGGTCCAAAATGATGAGAAACGAGGATAACTTTTTTTTTCAAAATTTCAAAAAACATGGGCTATAACCCATCCTTATTTTTATTTTTTCATTTTTTTCAAATCCTCAAAAATGATGAAAAACGGCGTGCTATAGCATGCCGTACGATATGGGCTATAGCCCATGGTCCAAAATGATGAGAAACGAGGATAACTTTTTTTTCAAAATTTCAAAAAACATGGGCTATAACCCATCGTTTTTTTCATTTTTTCATTTTTTTCGAATCCTCAAAAATGATGAAAAACGGCGTGCTATAGTATGCCGTACGATATGGGCTATAGCCCATGGTCCAAAATGATGAGAAACAAGGATAACTTTTTTTTCAAAAAAAAAAAAAACATGGGCTATAACCCATCGTTTTTTTCATTTTTTCATTTTTTTCAAATCCTCAAAAATGATGAAAAACGGCGTGCTATAGTATGCCGTACGATATGGGCTATAGCCCATGGTCCAAAATGATGAGAAACGAGGATAACTTTTTTTTCAAAATAAAAAAAAACATGGGCTATAACCCATCGTTTTTTTCATTTTTATTCAAATGCTCAAAAATGATGAAAAATGGCGTGCTATATTATGCCGCACGATATGGGCTACAGCCCATGGTCCAAAATGATGAGAAACGAGGATAACCTTTTTTTTCAAAATTTCAAAAAACATGGGCTATAACCCATCGTTTTTTTAATTTTTTAATTTTTTTCAAATCCTCAAAAATGATGAAAAACGGCGTGCTATAGCATGCCGTACGATATGGGCTATAGCCCATGGTCCAAAATGATGAGAAACGAGGATAACTTTTTTTTTCAAAATTTCAAAAAACATGGGCTATAACCCATCGTTTTTTTAATTTTTTAATTTTTTTCGAATCCTCAAAAATGATGAAAAACGGCGTGCTATAGTATGCCGTACGATATGGGCTATAGCCCATGGTCCAAAATGATGAGAAACGAGGATAACTTTTTTTTCAAAATTTCAAAAAACATGGGCTATAACCCATCGTTTTTTTCATTTTTTCATTTTTTTCGAATCCTCAAAAATGATGAAAAACGGCGTGCTATAGTATGCCGTACGATATGGGCTATAGCCCATGGTCCAAAATGATGAGAAACGAGGATAACATTTTTTTCAAAATTTCAAAAAACATGGGCTATAACCCATCGTTTTTTTCATTTTTTCATTTTTTTCGAATCCTCAAAAATGATGAAAAACGGCGTGCTATAGTATGCCGTACGATATGGGCTATAGCCCATGGTCCAAAATGATGAGAAACGAGGATAACATTTTTTTCAAAATAAAAAAAAACATGGGCTATAACCCATCGTTTTTTTCATTTTTTTCAAATCCTCAAAAATGATGAAAAACTGCGTGCTATAGTATGCCGTACGATATGGGCTATAGCCCATGGTCCAAAATGATGAGAAACGAGGATAACTTTTTTTTCAAAATAAAAAAAAACATGGGCTATAACCCATCTTTTTTTTCATTTTTTAATTTTTATTCAAATCCTCAAAAATGATGAAAAATGGCGTGCTATATTATGCCGCACGATATGGGCTATAGCCCATGGTCCAAAATGATGAGAAACGAGGATAACTTTTTTTTTCAAAATTTCAAAAAACATGGGCTATAACCCATCCTTATTTTTATTTTTTCATTTTTTTCAAATCCTCAAAAATGATGAAAAACGGCGTGCTATAGCATGCCGTACGATATGGGCTATAGCCCATGGTCCAAAATGATGAGAAACGAGGATAACTTTTTTTTCAAAATTTCAAAAAACATGGGCTATAACCCATCGTTTTTTTCATTTTTTCATTTTTTTCGAATCCTCAAAAATGATGAAAAACGGCGTGCTATAGTATGCCGTACGATATGGGCTATAGCCCATGGTCCAAAATGATGAGAAACAAGGATAACTTTTTTTTCAAAAAAAAAAAAAACATGGGCTATAACCCATCGTTTTTTTCATTTTTTCATTTTTTTCAAATCCTCAAAAATGATGAAAAACGGCGTGCTATAGTATGCCGTACGATATGGGCTATAGCCCATGGTCCAAAATGATGAGAAACGAGGATAACTTTTTTTTCAAAATAAAAAAAAACATGGGCTATAACCCATCGTTTTTTTCATTTTTATTCAAATGCTCAAAAATGATGAAAAATGGCGTGCTATATTATGCCGCACGATATGGGCTATAGCCCATGGTCCAAAATGATGAGAAACGAGGATAACTTTTTTTTTCAAAATTTCAAAAAACATGGGCTATAACCCATCGTTTTTTTAATTTTTTAATTTTTTTCAAATCCTCAAAAATGATGAAAAACGGCGTGCTATAGCATGCCGTACGATATGGGCTATAGCCCATGGTCCAAAATGATGAGAAACGAGGATAACTTTTTTTTTCAAAATTTCAAAAAACATGGGCTATAACCCATCCTTATTTTAATTTTTTCATTTTTTTCGAATCCTCAAAAATGATGAAAAACGGCGTGCTATAGTATGCCGTACGATATGGGCTATAGCCCATGGTCCAAAATGATGAGAAACGAGGATAACTTTTTTTTCAAAATTTCAAAAAACATGGGCTATAACCCATCGTTTTTTTCATTTTTTCATTTTTTTCGAATCCTCAAAAATGATGAAAAACGGCGTGCTATAGTATGCCGTACGATATGGGCTATAGCCCATGGTCCAAAATGATGAGAAACAAGGATAACTTTTTTTTCAAAATAAAAAAAAACATGGGCTATAACCCATCGTTTTTTTCATTTTTTCATTTTTTTCAAATCCTCAAAAATGATGAAAAACGGCGTGCTATAGCATGCCGTACGATATGGGCTATAGCCCATGGTCCAAAATGATGAGAAACGAGGATAACTTTTTTTTCAAAATTTCAAAAAACATGGGCTATAACCCATCGTTTTTTTCATTTTTTCATTTTTTTCGAATCCTCAAAAATGATGAAAAACGGCGTGCTATAGTATGCCGTACGATATGGGCTATAGCCCATGGTCCAAAATGATGAGAAACGAGGATAACATTTTTTTCAAAATTTCAAAAAACATGGGCTATAACCCATCGTTTTTTTCATTTTTTCATTTTTTTCGAATCCTCAAAAATGATGAAAAACGGCGTGCTATAGTATGCCGTACGATATGGGCTATAGCCCATGGTCCAAAATGATGAGAAACGAGGATAACATTTTTTTCAAAATAAAAAAAAACATGGGCTATAACCCATCGTTTTTTTCATTTTTTTCAAATCCTCAAAAATGATGAAAAACTGCGTGCTATAGTATGCCGTACGATATGGGCTATAGCCCATGGTCCAAAATGATGAGAAACGAGGATAACTTTTTTTTCAAAATAAAAAAAAACATGGGCTATAACCCATCGTTTTTTTCATTTTTTAATTTTTATTCAAATCCTCAAAAATGATGAAAAATGGCGTGCTATATTATGCCGCACGATATGGGCTATAGCCCATGGTCCAAAATGATGAGAAACGAGGATAACTTTTTTTTTCAAAATTTCAAAAAACATGGGCTATAACCCATCCTTATTTTTATTTTTTCATTTTTTTCAAATCCTCAAAAATGATGAAAAACGGCGTGCTATAGCATGCCGTACGATATGGGCTATAGCCCATGGTCCAAAATGATGAGAAACGAGGATAACTTTTTTTTCAAAATTTCAAAAAACATGGGCTATAACCCATCGTTTTTTTCATTTTTTCATTTTTTTCGAATCCTCAAAAATGATGAAAAACGGCGTGCTATAGTATGCCGTACGATATGGGCTATAGCCCATGGTCCAAAATGATGAGAAACAAGGATAACTTTTAAAAAAAAAAAAAAAAAAACATGGGCTATAACCCATCGTTTTTTTCATTTTTTCATTTTTTTCAAATCCTCAAAAATGATGAAAAACGGCGTGCTATAGTATGCCGTACGATATGGGCTATAGCCCATGGTCCAAAATGATGAGAAACGAGGATAACTTTTTTTTCAAAATAAAAAAAAACATGGGCTATAACCCATCGTTTTTTTCATTTTTATTCAAATGCTCAAAAATGATGAAAAATGGCGTGCTATATTATGCCGCACGATATGGGCTATAGCCCATGGTCCAAAATGATGAGAAACGAGGATAACTTTTTTTTTCAAAATTTCAAAAAACATGGGCTATAACCCATCGTTTTTTTCATTTTTTAATTTTTTTCAAATCCTCAAAAATGATGAAAAACGGCGTGCTATAGCATGCCGTACGATATGGGCTATAGCCCATGGTCCAAAATGATGAGAAACGAGGATAACTTTTTTTTTCAAAATTTCAAAAAACATGGGCTATAACCCATCGTTTTTTTAATTTTTAATTTTTTTTCGAATCCTCAAAAATGATGAAAAACGGCGTGCTATAGTATGCCGTACGATATGGGCTATAGCCCATGGTCCAAAATGATGAGAAACGAGGATAACTTTTTTTTCAAAATTTCAAAAAACATGGGCTATAACCCATCGTTTTTTTCATTTTTTCATTTTTTTCGAATCCTCAAAAATGATGAAAAACGGCGTGCTATAGTATGCCGTACGATATGGGCTATAGCCCATGGTCCAAAATGATGAGAAACGAGGATAACATTTTTTTCAAAATTTCAAAAAACATGGGCTATAACCCATCGTTTTTTTCATTTTTTCATTTTTTTCGAATCCTCAAAAATGATGAAAAACGGCGTGCTATAGTATGCCGTACGATATGGGCTATAGCCCATGGTCCAAAATGATGAGAAACGAGGATAACATTTTTTTCAAAATAAAAAAAAACATGGGCTATAACCCATCGTTTTTTTCATTTTTTTCAAATCCTCAAAAATGATGAAAAACTGCGTGCTATAGTATGCCGTACGATATGGGCTATAGCCCATGGTCCAAAATGATGAGAAACGAGGATAACTTTTTTTTCAAAATAAAAAAAAACATGGGCTATAACCCATCGTTTTTTTCATTTTTTAATTTTTATTCAAATCCTCAAAAATGATGAAAAATGGCGTGCTATATTATGCCGCACGATATGGGCTATAGCCCATGGTCCAAAATGATGAGAAACGAGGATAACTTTTTTTTTCAAAATTTCAAAAAACATGGGCTATAACCCATCCTTATTTTTATTTTTTCATTTTTTTCAAATCCTCAAAAATGATGAAAAACGGCGTGCTATAGCATGCCGTACGATATGGGCTATAGCCCATGGTCCAAAATGATGAGAAACGAGGATAACTTTTTTTTCAAAATTTCAAAAAACATGGGCTATAACCCATCATTTTTTTCATTTTTTCATTTTTTTCGAATCCTCAAAAATGATGAAAAACGGCGTGCTATAGTATGCCGTACGATATGGGCTATAGCCCATGGTCCAAAATGATGAGAAACAAGGATAACTTTTTTTTCAAAAAAAAACAAAACATGGGCTATAACCCATCGTTTTTTTCATTTTTTCATTTTTTTCAAATCCTCAAAAATGATGAAAAACGGCGTGCTATAGTATGCCGTACGATATGGGCTATAGCCCATGGTCCAAAATGATGAGAAACGAGGATAACTTTTTTTTCAAAATAAAAAAAAACATGGGCTATAACCCATCGTTTTTTTCATTTTTATTCAAATGCTCAAAAATGATGAAAAATGGCGTGCTATATTATGCCGCACGATATGGGCTATAGCCCATGGTCCAAAATGATGAGAAACGAGGATAACTTTTTTTTTCAAAATTTCAAAAAACATGGGCTATAACCCATCGTTTTTTTCATTTTTTCATTTTTTTCAAATCCTCAAAAATGATGAAAAACGGCGTGCTATAGCATGCCGTACGATATGGGCTATAGCCCATGGTCCAAAATGATGAGAAACGAGGATAACTTTTTTTTTCAAAATTTCAAAAAACATGGGCTATAACCCATCGTTTTTTTAATTTTTTTATTTTTTTCGAATCCCCAAAAATGATGAAAAACGGCGTGCTATAGTATGCCGTACGATATGGGCTATAGCCCATGGTCCAAAATGATGAGAAACGAGGATAACTTTTTTTTCAACATTTCAAAAAACATGGGCTATAACCCATCGTTTTTTTCATTTTTTCATTTTTTTCGAATCCTCAAAAATGATGAAAAACGGCGTGCTATAGTATGCCGTACGATATGGGCTATAGCCCATGGTCCAAAATGATGAGAAACGAGGATAACTTTTTTTTCAAAATTAAAAAAAACATGGGCTATAACCCATCGTTTTTTTCATTTTTTTCAAATCCTCAAAAATGATGAAAAATTGCGTGCTATAGTATGCCGTACGATATGGGCTATAGCCCATGGTCCAAAATTATGAGAAACGAGGATAACTTTTTTTTCAAAATTAAAAAAAACATGGGCTATAACCCATCGTTTTTTTCATTTTTTAATTTTTATTCAAATCCTCAAAAATGATGAAAAATGGCGTGCTATATTATGCCGCACGATATGGGCTATAGCCCATGGTCCAAAATGATGAGAAACGAGGATAACTTTTTTTTTCAAAATTTCAAAAAACATGGGCTATAACCCATCGTTTTTTTCATTTTTTAATTTTTATTCAAATCCTCAAAAATGATGAAAAACGGCGTGCTATAGTATGCCGTACGATATGGGCTATAGCCCATGGTCCAAAATGATGAGAAACAAGGATAACTTTTTTTTCAAAAAAAAAAAAAACATGGGCTATAACCCATCGTTTTTTTCATTTTTTCATTTTTTTCAAATCCTCAAAAATGATGAAAAACGGCGTGCTATAGTATGCCGTACGATATGGGCTATAGCCCATGGTCCAAAATGATGAGAAACGAGGATAACTTTTTTTTCAAAATAAAAAAAAACATGGGCTATAACCCATCGTTTTTTTCATTTTTATTCAAATGCTCAAAAATGATGAAAAATGGCGTGCTATATTATGCCGCACGATATGGGCTATAGCCCATGGTCCAAAATGATGAGAAACGAGGATAACTTTTTTTTTCAAAATTTCAAAAAACATGGGCTATAACCCATCGTTTTTTTAATTTTTTAATTTTTTTCAAATCCTCAAAAATGATGAAAAACGGCGTGCTATAGCATGCCGTACGATATGGGCTATAGCCCATGGTCCAAAATGATGAGAAACGAGGATAACTTTTTTTTTCAAAATTTCAAAAAACATGGGCTATAACCCATCGTTTTTTTAATTTTTTAATTTTTTTCGAATCCTCAAAAATGATGAAAAACGGCGTGCTATAGTATGCCGTACGATATGGGCTATAGCCCATGGTCCAAAATGATGAGAAACGAGGATAACTTTTTTTTCAAAATTTCAAAAAACATGGGCTATAACCCATCGTTTTTTTCATTTTTTCATTTTTTTCGAATCCTCAAAAATGATGAAAAACGGCGTGCTATAGTATGCCGTACGATATGGGCTATAGCCCATGGTCCAAAATGATGAGAAACGAGGATAACTTTTTTTTCAAAATTAAAAAAAACATGGGCTATAACCCATCGTTTTTTTCATTTTTTTCAAATCCTCAAAAATGATGAAAAACTGCGTGCTATAGTATGCCGTACGATATGGGCTATAGCCCATGGTCCAAAATTATGAGAAACGAGGATAACTTTTTTTTCAAAATAAAAAAAAACATGGGCTATAACCCATCGTTTTTTTCATTTTTTAATTTTTATTCAAATCCTCAAAAATGATGAAAAATGGCGTGCTATATTATGCCGCACGATATGGGCTATAGCCCATGGTCCAAAATGATGAGAAACGAGGATAACTTTTTTTTTCAAAATTTCAAAAAACATGGGCTATAACCCATCCTTATTTTTATTTTTTCATTTTTTTCAAATCCTCAAAAATGATGAAAAACGGCGTGCTATAGCATGCCGTACGATATGGGCTATAGCCCATGGTCCAAAATGATGAGAAACGAGGATAACTTTTTTTTCAAAATTTCAAAAAACATGGGCTATAACCCATCGTTTTTTTCATTTTTTCATTTTTTTCGAATCCTCAAAAATGATGAAAAACGGCGTGCTATAGTATGCCGTACGATATGGGCTATAGCCCATGGTCCAAAATGATGAGAAACAAGGATAACTTTTTTTTCAAAATAAAAAAAAACATGGGCTATAACCCATCGTTTTTTTCATTTTTTCATTTTTTTCAAATCCTCAAAAATGATGAAAAACGGCGTGCTATAGCATGCCGTACGATATGGGCTATAGCCCATGGTCCAAAATGATGAGAAACGAGGATAACTTTTTTTTTCAAAATTTCAAAAAACATGGGCTATAACCCATCATTTTTTTAATTTTTTCATTTTTTTCAAATCCTCAAAAATGATGAAAAACGGCGTGCTATAGTATGCCGTACGATATGGGCTATAGCCCATGGTCCAAAATGATGAGAAACGAGGATAACTTTTTTTTCAAAATTTCAAAAAACATGGGCTATAACCCATCGTTTTTTTCATTTTTTCATTTTTTTCGAATCCTCAAAAATGATGAAAAACGGCGTGCTATAGTATGCCGTACGATATGGGCTATAGCCCATGGTCCAAAATGATGAGAAACGAGGATAACATTTTTTTCAAAATTTCAAAAAACATGGGCTATAACCCATCGTTTTTTTCATTTTTTCATTTTTTTCGAATCCTCAAAAATGATGAAAAACGGCGTGCTATAGTATGCCGTACGATATGGGCTATAGCCCATGGTCCAAAATGATGAGAAACGAGGATAACATTTTTTTCAAAATAAAAAAAAACATGGGCTATAACCCATCGTTTTTTTCATTTTTTTCAAATCCTCAAAAATGATGAAAAACTGCGTGCTATAGTATGCCGTACGATATGGGCTATAGCCCATGGTCCAAAATGATGAGAAACGAGGATAACTTTTTTTTCAAAATTAAAAAAAACATGGGCTATAACCCATCGTTTTTTTCATTTTTAAATTTTTATTCAAATCCTCAAAAATGATGAAAAATGGCGTGCTATATTATGCCGCACGATATGGGCTATAGCCCATGGTCCAAAATGATGAGAAACGAGGATAACTTTTTTTTTCAAAATTTCAAAAAACATGGGCTATAACCCATCCTTATTTTTATTTTTTCATTTTTTTCAAATCCTCAAAAATGATGAAAAACGGCGTGCTATAGCATGCCGTACGATATGGGCTATAGCCCATGGTCCAAAATGATGAGAAACGAGGATAACTTTTTTTTTCAAAATTTCAAAAAACATGGGCTATAACCCATCGTTTTTTTCATTTTTAAATTTTTATTCAAATCCTCAAAAATGATGAAAAATGGCGTGCTATATTATGCCGTACGATATGGGCTATAGCCCATGGTCCAAAATGATGAGAAACGAGGATAACTTTTTTTTCAAAATTAAAAAAAACATGGGCTATAACCCATCGTTTTTTTCATTTTTAAATTTTTATTCAAATCCTCAAAAATGATGAAAAATGGCGTGCTATATTATGCCGCACGATATGGGCTATAGCCCATGGTCCAAAATGATGAGAAACGAGGATAACTTTTTTTTTCAAAATTTCAAAAAACATGGGCTATAACCCATCCTTATTTTTATTTTTTCATTTTTTTCAAATCCTCAAAAATGATGAAAAACGGCGTGCTATAGCATGCCGTACGATATGGGCTATAGCCCATGGTCCAAAATGATGAGAAACGAGGATAACTTTTTTTTCAAATTTTCAAAAAACATGGGCTATAACCCATCGTTTTTTTCATTTTTTTCGAATCCTCAAAAATGATGAAAAACGGCGTGCTATAGTATGCCGTACGATATGGGCTATAGCCCATGGTCCAAAATGATGAGAAACAAGGATAACTTTAAAAAAAAACAAAAAAAAACATGGGCTATAACCCATCGTTTTTTTCATTTTTTCATTTTTTTCAAATCCTCAAAAATGATGAAAAACGGCGTGCTATAGTATGCCGTACGATATGGGCTATAGCCCATGGTCCAAAATGATGAGAAACGAGGATAACTTTTTTTTCAAAATAAAAAAAAACATGGGCTATAACCCATCGTTTTTTTTATTTTTTCATTTTTATTCAAATGCTCAAAAATGATGAAAAATGGCGTGCTATATTATGCCGCACGATATGGGCTATAGCCCATGGTCCAAAATGATGAGAAACGAGGATAACTTTTTTTTTCAAAATTTCAAAAAACATGGGCTATAACCCATCGTTTTTTTCATTTTTTAATTTTTTTCAAATCCTCAAAAATGATGAAAAACGGCGTGCTATAGCATGCCGTACGATATGGGCTATAGCCCATGGTCCAAAATGATGAGAAACGAGGATAACTTTTTTTTTCAAAATTTCAAAAAACATGGGCTATAACCCATCGTTTTTTTAATTTTTTAATTTTTTTCGAATCCTCAAAAATGATGAAAAACGGCGTGCTATAGTATGCCGTACGATATGGGCTATAGCCCATGGTCCAAAATGATGAGAAACGAGGATAACTTTTTTTTCAAAATTAAAAAAAACATGGGCTATAACCCATCGTTTTTTTCATTTTTTCATTTTTTTCAAATCCTCAAAAATGATGAAAAACGGCGTGCTATAGTATGCCGTACGATATGGGCTATAGCCCATGGTCCAAAATGATGAGAAACGAGGATAACTTTTTTTTCAAAAAAAAAAAAAACATGGGCTATAACCCATCGTTTTTTTCATTTTTTCATTTTTTTCAAATCCTCAAAAATGATGAAAAACGGCGTGCTATAGTATGCCGTACGATATGGGCTATAGCCCATGGTCCAAAATGATGAGAAACAAGGATAACTTTTTTTTTCAAAATTTCAAAAAACATGGGCTATAACCCATCGTTTTTTTCATTTTTTCATTTTTTTCAAATCCTCAAAAATGATGAAAAACGGCGTGCTATAATATGCCGTACGATATGGGCTATAGCCCATGATCCAAAATGATGAGAAACGAGGATAACTTTTTTTTCAAAATTTCAAAAAACATGGGTTATAACCCATCGTTTTTTTCATTTTTTCATTTTTTTCGAATGATCAAAAAAAATGAAAAACGGCGTGCTATAGTATGCCGTACGATATGGGCTATAGCCCATGGTCCAAAATGATGAGAAACGAGGATAACATTTTTTTCAAAATAAAAAAAAACATGGGCTATAACCCATCGTTTTTTTAATTTTTTCATTTTTTTCAAATCCTCAAAAATGATGAAAAACTGCGTGCTATAGTATGCCGTACGATATGGGCTATAGCCCATGGTCCAAAATGATGAGAAACGAGGATAACATTTTTTTCAAAATTTCAAAAAACATGGGCTATAACCCATCGTTTTTTTTCATTTTTTCATTTTTTTCGAATCCTCAAAAATGATGAAAAACGGCGTGCTATAGTATGCCGTACGATATGGGCTATAGCCCATGGTCCAAAATGATGAGAAACGAGGATAACTTTTTTTTCAAAATTTCAAAAAACATGGGTTATAACCCATCGTTTTTTTCATTTTTTCATTTTTTTCGAATGATCAAAAAAAATGAAAAACGGCGTGCTATAGTATGCCGTACGATATGGGCTATAGCCCATGGTCCAAAATGATGAGAAACGAGGATAACATTTTTTTCAAAATAAAAAAAAACATGGGCTATAACCCATCGTTTTTTTCATTTTTTCATTTTTTTCAAATCCTCAAAAATGATGAAAAACTGCGTGCTATAGTATGCCGTACGATATGGGCTATAGCCCATGGTCCAAAATGATGAGAAACGAGGATAACATTTTTTTCAAAATTTCAAAAAACATGGGCTATAACCCATCGTTTTTTTCATTTTTTCATTTTTTTCGAATCCTCAAAAATGATGAAAAACGGCGTGCTATAGTATGCCGTACGATATGGGCTATAGCCCATGGTCCAAAATGATGAGAAACGAGGATAACATTTTTTTCAAAATAAAAAAAACATGGGCTATAACCCATCGTTTTTTTCATTTTTTCATTTTTTTCAAATCCTCAAAAATGATGAAAAACTGCGTGCTATAGTATGCCGTACGATATGGGCTATAGCCCATGGTCCAAAATGATGAGAAACGAGGATAACTTTTTTTTCAAAAAAAAAAAAAACATGGGCTATAACCCATCGTTTTTTTCATTTTTTCATTTTTTTCAAATCCTCAAAAATGATGAAAAACGGCGTGCTATAGTATGCCGTACGATATGGGCTATAGCCCATGGTCCAAAATGATGAGAAACAAGGATAACTTTTTTTTTCAAAATTTCAAAAAACATGGGCTATAACCCATCGTTTTTTTCATTTTTTCATTTTTTTCAAATCCTCAAAAATGATGAAAAACGGCGTGCTATAATATGCCGTACGATATGGGCTATAGCCCATGATCCAAAATGATGAGAAACGAGGATAACTTTTTTTTCAAAATTTCAAAAAACATGGGTTATAACCCATCGTTTTTTTCATTTTTTCATTTTTTTCGAATGATCAAAAAAAATGAAAAACGGCGTGCTATAGTATGCCGTACGATATGGGCTATAGCCCATGGTCCAAAATGATGAGAAACGAGGATAACATTTTTTTCAAAAAAAAAAAAAAACATGGGCTATAACCCATCGTTTTTTTCATTTTTTCATTTTTTTCAAATCCTCAAAAATGATGAAAAACTGCGTGCTATAGTATGCCGTACGATATGGGCTATAGCCCATGGTCCAAAATGATGAGAAACGAGGATAACATTTTTTTCAAAATTTCAAAAAACATGGGCTATAACCCATCGTTTTTTTTCATTTTTTCATTTTTTTCGAATCCTCAAAAATGATGAAAAACGGCGTGCTATAGTATGCCGTACGATATGGGCTATAGCCCATGGTCCAAAATGATGAGAAACGAGGATAACTTTTTTTTCAAAATTTCAAAAAACATGGGTTATAACCCATCGTTTTTTTCATTTTTTCATTTTTTTCGAATGATCAAAAAAAATGAAAAACGGCGTGCTATAGTATGCCGTACGATATGGGCTATAGCCCATGGTCCAAAATGATGAGAAACGAGGATAACATTTTTTTCAAAATAAAAAAAAACATGGGCTATAACCCATCGTTTTTTTCATTTTTTCATTTTTTTCAAATCCTCAAAAATGATGAAAAACTGCGTGCTATAGTATGCCGTACGATATGGGCTATAGCCCATGGTCCAAAATGATGAGAAACGAGGATAACATTTTTTTCAAAATTTCAAAAAACATGGGCTATAACCCATCGTTTTTTTCATTTTTTCATTTTTTTCGAATCCTCAAAAATGATGAAAAACGGCGTGCTATAGTATGCCGTACGATATGGGCTATAGCCCATGGTCCAAAATGATGAGAAACGAGGATAACATTTTTTTCAAAATAAAAAAAACATGGGCTATAACCCATCGTTTTTTTCATTTTTTCATTTTTTTCAAATCCTCAAAAATGATGAAAAACTGCGTGCTATAGTATGCCGTACGATATGGGCTATAGCCCATGGTCCAAAATGATGAGAAACGAGGATAACTTTTTTTTCAAAAAAAAAAAAAACATGGGCTATAACCCATCGTTTTTTTCATTTTTGAATTTTTATTCAAATCCTCAAAAATGATGAAAAACGGCGTGCTATAGCATGCCGTACGATATGGGCTATAGCCCATGGTCCAAAATGATGAGAAACGAGGATAACTTTTTTTTCAAAATTTCAAAAAACATGGGCTATAACCCATCGTTTTTTTCATTTTTTTCGAATCCTCAAAAATGATGAAAAACGGCGTGCTATAGTATGCCGTACGATATGGGATATAGCCCATGGTCCAAAATGATGAGAAACAAGGATAACTTTTTTTTCAAAAAAAAAAAAAACATGGGCTATAACCCATCGTTTTTTTCATTTTTTCATTTTTTTCAAATCCTCAAAAATGATGAAAAACGGCGTGCTATAGTATGCCGTACGATATGGGCTATAGCCCATGGTCCAAAATGATGAGAAACGAGGATAACTTTTTTTTCAAAATAAAAAAAAACATGGGCTATAACCCATCGTTTTTTTCATTTTTTCATTTTTATTCAAATGCTCAAAAATGATGAAAAATGGCGTGCTATATTATGCCGCACGATATGGGCTATAGCCCATGGTCCAAAATGATGAGAAACGAGGATAACTTTTTTTTTCAAAATTTCAAAAAACATGGGCTATAACCCATCGTTTTTTTCATTTTTTAATTTTTTTCAAATCCTCAAAAATGATGAAAAACGGCGTGCTATAGCATGCCGTACGATATGGGCTATAGCCCATGGTCCAAAATGATGAGAAACGAGGATAACTTTTTTTTTCAAAATTTCAAAAAACATGGGCTATAACCCATCGTTTTTTTAATTTTTTAATTTTTTTCGAATCCTCAAAAATGATGAAAAACGGCGTGCTATAGTATGCCGTACGATATGGGCTATAGCCCATGGTCCAAAATGATGAGAAACGAGGATAACTTTTTTTTCAAAATAAAAAAAAACATGGGCTATAACCCATCGTTTTTTTCATTTTTTCATTTTTTTCAAATCCTCAAAAATGATGAAAAACGGCGTGCTATAGTATGCCGTACGATATGGGCTATAGCCCATGGTCCAAAATGATGAGAAACGAGGATAACTTTTTTTTCAAAATAAAAAAAAACATGGGCTATAACCCATCGTTTTTTTCATTTTTTCATTTTTTTCAAATCCTCAAAAATGATGAAAAACGGCGTGCTATAGTATGCCGTACGATATGGGCTATAGCCCATGGTCCAAAATGATGAGAAACAAGGATAACTTTTTTTTTCAAAATTTCAAAAAACATGGGCTATAACCCATCGTTTTTTTCATTTTTTCATTTTTTTCAAATCCTCAAAAATGATGAAAAACGGCGTGCTATAGTATGCCGTACGATATGGGCTATAGCCCATGGTCCAAAATGATGAGAAACGAGGATAACTTTTTTTTCAAAATTTCAAAAAACATGGGTTATAACCCATCGTTTTTTTCATTTTTTCATTTTTTTCGAATGATCAAAAAAAATGAAAAACGGCGTGCTATAGTATGCCGTACGATATGGGCTATAGCCCATGGTCCAAAATGATGAGAAACGAGGATAACATTTTTTTCAAAATAAAAAAAAACATGGGCTATAACCCATCGTTTTTTTCATTTTTTTCAAATCCTCAAAAATGATGAAAAACTGCGTGCTATAGTATGCCGTACGATATGGGCTATAGCCCATGGTCCAAAATGATGAGAAACGAGGATAACATTTTTTTCAAAAATTCAAAAAACATGGGCTATAACCCATCGTTTTTTTCATTTTTTCATTTTTTTCGAATCCTCAAAAATGATGAAAAACGGCGTGCTATAGTATGCCGTACGATATGGGCTATAGCCCATGGTCCAAAATGATGAGAAACGAGGATAACATTTTTTTCAAAATAAAAAAAAACATGGGCTATAACCCATCGTTTTTTTCATTTTTTCATTTTTTTCAAATCCTCAAAAATGATGAAAAACTGCGTGCTATAGTATGCCGTACGATATGGGCTATAGCCCATGGTCCAAAATGATGAGAAACGAGGATAACTTTTTTTTCAAAATAAAAAAAAACATGGGCTATAACCCATCGTTTTTTTCATTTTTGAATTTTTATTCAAATCCTCAAAAATGATGAAAAATGGCGTGCTATATTATGCCGCACGATATGGGCTGTAGCCCATGGTCCAAAATGATGAGAAACGAGGATAACTTTTTTTTTCAAAATTTCAAAAAACATGGGCTATAACCCATCCTTATTTTAATTTTTTAATTTTTTTCAAATCCTCAAAAATGATGAAAAACGGCGTGCTATAGCATGCCGTACGATATGGGCTATAGCCCATGGTCCAAAATGATGAGAAACGAGGATAACTTTTTTTTCAAAATTTCAAAAAACATGGGCTATAACCCATCGTTTTTTTCATTTTTTCATTTTTTTCGAATCCTCAAAAATGATGAAAAACGGCGTGCTATAGTATGCCGTACGATATGGGCTATAGCCCATGGTCCAAAATGATGAGAAACAAGGATAACTTTTTTTTCAAAATAAAAAAAAACATGGGCTATAACCCATCGTTTTTTTCATTTTTTCATTTTTTTCAAATCCTCAAAAATGATGAAAAACGGCGTGCTATAGTATGCCGTACGATATGGGCTATAGCCCATGGTCCAAAATGATGAGAAACGAGGATAACTTTTTTTTCAAAATAAAAAAAAACATGGGCTATAACCCATCGTTTTTTTCATTTTTTCATTTTTATTCAAATGCTCAAAAATGATGAAAAATGGCGTGCTATATTATGCCGCACGATATGGGCTATAGCCCATGGTCCAAAATGATGAGAAACGAGGATAACTTTTTTTTTCAAAATTTCAAAAAACATGGGCTATAACCCATCGTTTTTTTCATTTTTTCATTTTTTTCAAATCCTCAAAAATGATGAAAAACGGCGTGCTATAGTATGCCGTACGATATGGGCTATAGCCCATGGTCCAAAATGATGAGAAACGAGGATAACATTTTTTTCAAAATAAAAAAAAACATGGGCTATAACCCATCGTTTTTTTCATTTTTTCATTTTTTTCAAATCCTCAAAAATGATGAAAAACTGCGTGCTATAGTATGCCGTACGATATGGGCTATAGCCCATGGTCCAAAATGATGAGAAACGAGGATAACATTTTTTTCAAAAATTCAAAAAACATGGGCTATAACCCATCGTTTTTTTCATTTTTTCATTTTTTTCGAATCCTCAAAAATGATGAAAAACGGCGTGCTATAGTATGCCGTACGATATGGGCTATAGCCCATGGTCCAAAATGATGAGAAACGAGGATAACATTTTTTTCAAAATAAAAAAAAACATGGGCTATAACCCATCGTTTTTTTCATTTTTTCATTTTTTTCAAATCCTCAAAAATGATGAAAAACTGCGTGCTATAGTATGCCGTACGATATGGGCTATAGCCCATGGTCCAAAATGATGAGAAACGAGGATAACTTTTTTTTCAAAATAAAAAAAAACATGGGCTATAACCCATCGTTTTTTTCATTTTTGAATTTTTATTCAAATCCTCAAAAATGATGAAAAATGGCGTGCTATATTATGCCGCACGATATGGGCTGTAGCCCATGGTCCAAAATGATGAGAAACGAGGATAACTTTTTTTTTCAAAATTTCAAAAAACATGGGCTATAACCCATCCTTATTTTAATTTTTTAATTTTTTTCAAATCCTCAAAAATGATGAAAAACTGCGTGCTATAGCATGCCGTACGATATGGGCTATAGCCCATGGTCCAAAATGATGAGAAACGAGGATAACTTTTTTTTCAAAATTTCAAAAAACATGGGCTATAACCCATCGTTTTTTTCATTTTTTCATTTTTTTCGAATCCTCAAAAATGATGAAAAACGGCGTGCTATAGTATGCCGTACGATATGGGCTATAGCCCATGGTCCAAAATGATGAGAAACAAGGATAACTTTTTTTTCAAAATAAAAAAAAACATGGGCTATAACCCATCGTTTTTTTCATTTTTTCATTTTTTTCAAATCCTCAAAAATGATGAAAAACGGCGTGCTATAGTATGCCGTACGATATGGGCTATAGCCCATGGTCCAAAATGATGAGAAACGAGGATAACTTTTTTTTCAAAATAAAAAAAAACATGGGCTATAACCCATCGTTTTTTTCATTTTTTCATTTTTATTCAAATGCTCAAAAATGATGAAAAATGGCGTGCTATATTATGCCGCACGATATGGGCTATAGCCCATGGTCCAAAATGATGAGAAACGAGGATAACTTTTTTTTTCAAAATTTCAAAAAACATGGGCTATAACCCATCGTTTTTTTCATTTTTTCATTTTTTTCAAATCCTCAAAAATGATGAAAAACGGCGTGCTATAGCATGCCGTACGATATGGGCTATAGCCCATGGTCCAAAATGATGAGAAACGAGGATAACTTCTTTTTCAAAATTTCAAAAAACATGGGCTATAACCCATCGTTTTTTTAATTTTTTAATTTTTTTCGAATCCTCAAAAATGATGAAAAACGGCGTGCTATAGTATGCCGTACGATATGGGCTATAGCCCATGGTCCAAAATGATGAGAAACGAGGATAACTTTTTTTTCAAATTTTCAAAAAACATGGGCTATAACCCATCGTTTTTTTTCATTTTTTCATTTTTTTCAAATCCTCAAAAATGATGAAAAACGGCGTGCTATAGTATGCCGTACGATATGGGCTATAGCCCATGGTCCAAAATGATGAGAAACGAGGATAACTTTTTTTTCAAAATTAAAAAAAACATGGGCTATAACCCATCGTTTTTTTCATTTTTTCATTTTTTTCAAATCCTCAAAAATGATGAAAAAAGGCGTGCTATAGTATGCCGTACGATATGGGCTATAGCCCATGGTCCAAAATGATGAGAAACGAGGATAACTTTTTTTTCAAAATTAAAAAAACATGGGCTATAACCCATCGTTTTTTTCATTTTTTCATTTTTATTCAAATGCTCAAAAATGATGAAAAATGGCGTGCTATATTATGCCGCACGATATGGGCTATAGCCCATGGTCCAAAATGATGAGAAACGAGGATAACTTTTTTTTTCAAAATTTCAAAAAACATGGGCTATAACCCATCGTTTTTTTCATTTTTTCATTTTTTTCAAATCCTCAAAAATGATGAAAAACGGCGTGCTATAGCATGCCGTACGATATGGGCTATAGCCCATGGTCCAAAATGATGAGAAACGAGGATAACTTTTTTTTTCAAAATTTCAAAAAACATGGGCTATAACCCATCGTTTTTTTCATTTTTTCATTTTTTTCAAATCCTCAAAAATGATGAAAAACGGCGTGCTATAGTATGCCGTACGATATGGGCTATAGCCCATGGTCCAAAATGATGAGAAACGAGGATAACTTTTTTTTCAAAATTTAAAAAAACATGGGCTATAACCCATCGTTTTTTTTATTTTTTCCGAATCCTCAAAAATGATGAAAAACGGCGTGCTATAGTATGCCGTACGATATGGGCTATAGCCCATGGTCCAAAATGATGAGAAACGAGGATAACTTTTTTTTCAAAATTAAAAAAAACATGGGCTATAACCCATCGTTTTTTTCATTTTTTAATTTTTTTCAAATCCTCAAAAATGATGAAAAACGGCGTGCTATAGTATGCCGTACGATATGGGCTATAGCCCATGGTCCAAAATGATGAGAAACGAGGATAACTTTTTTTTCAAAATAAAAAAAAACATGGGCTATAACCCATCGTTTTTTTCATTTTTTCATTTTTATTCAAATGCTCAAAATTGATGAAAAATGGCGTGCTATATTATGCCGCACGATATGGGCTATAGCCCATGGTCCAAAATGATGAGAAACGAGGATAACTTTTTTTTCAAAATTAAAAAAAACATGGGCTATAACCCATCGTTTTTTTCATTTTTTCATTTTTTTCAAATCCTCAAAAATGATGAAAAACTGCGTGCTATAGTATGCCGTACGATATGGGCTATAGCCCATGGTCCAAAATGATGAGAAACGAGGATAACTTTTTTTTCAAAATAAAAAAAAACATGGGCTATAACCCATCGTTTTTTTTTCATTTTTTCATTTTTTTCAAATCCTCAAAAATGATGAAAAACGGCGTGCTATAGTATGCCGTACGATATGGGCTATAGCCCATGGTCCAAAATGATGAGAAACGAGGATAACTTTTTTTTCAAAATTAAAAAAAACATGGGCTATAACCCATCGTTTTTTTCATTTTTTCATTTTTTTCAAATCCTCAAAAATGATGAAAAACGGCGTGCTATAGTATGCCGTACGATATGGGCTATAGCCCATGGTCCAAAATGATGAGAAACGAGGATAACTTTTTTTTCAAAATTAAAAAAACATGGGCTATAACCCATCGTTTTTTTCATTTTTTCATTTTTATTCAAATGCTCAAAAATGATGAAAAATGGCGTGCTATATTATGCCGCACGATATGGGCTATAGCCCATGGTCCAAAATGATGAGAAACGAGGATAACTATTTTTTTCAAAATTTCAAAAAACATGGGCTATAACCCATCGTTTTTTTCATTTTTTCATTTTTTTCAAATCCTCAAAAATGATGAAAAACGGCGTGCTATAGCATGCCGTACGATATGGGCTATAGCCCATGGTCCAAAATGATGAGAAACGAGGATAACTTTTTTTTTCAAAATTTCAAAAAACATGGGCTATAACCCATCGTTTTTTTCATTTTTTCATTTTTTTCAAATCCTCAAAAATGATGAAAAACGGCGTGCTATAGTATGCCGTACGATATGGGCTATAGCCCATGGTCCAAAATGATGAGAAACGAGGATAACTTTTTTTTCAAAATTTCAAAAAACATGGGCTATAACCCATCGTTTTTTTTATTTTTTCCGAATCCTCAAAAATGATGAAAAACGGCGTGCTATAGTATGCCGTACGATATGGGCTATAGCCCATGGTCCAAAATGATGAGAAACGAGGATAACTTTTTTTTCAAAATTAAAAAAAACATGGGCTATAACCCATCGTTTTTTTCATTTTTTCTTTTTTTTCAAATCCTCAAAAATGATGAAAAACTGCGTGCTATAGTATGCCGTACGATATGGGCTATAGCCCATGGTCCAAAATGATGAGAAACGAGGATAACTTTTTTTTCAAAATTAAAAAAAACATGGGCTATAACCCATCGTTTTTTTTCATTTTTTAATTTTTTTCAAATCCTCAAAAATGATGAAAAACGGCGTGCTATAGTATGCCGTACGATATGGGCATAGCCCATGGTCCAAAATGATGAGAAACGAGGATAACTTTTTTTTCAAAATAAAAAAAAACATGGGCTATAACCCATCGTTTTTTTCATTTTTTCATTTTTATTAAAATGCTCAAAAATGATGAAAAATGGCGTGCTATATTATGCCGCACGATATGGGCTATAGCCCATGGTCCAAAATGATGAGAAACGAGGATAACTTTTTTTTTCAAAATTTCAAAAAACATGGGCTATAACCCATCGTTTTTTTCATTTTTTCATTTTTTTCAAATCCTCAAAAATGATGAAAAACGGCGTGCTATAGCATGCCGTACGATATGGGCTATAGCCCATGGTCCAAAATGATGAGAAACGAGGATAACTTCTTTTTCAAAATTTCAAAAAACATGGGCTATAACCCATCGTTTTTTTAATTTTTTAATTTTTTTCGAATCCTCAAAAATGATGAAAAACGGCGTGCTATAGTATGCCGTACGATATGGGCTATAGCCCATGGTCCAAAATGATGAGAAACGAGGATAACTTTTTTTTCAAAATTAAAAAAAACATGGGCTATAACCCATCGTTTTTTTCATTTTTTCATTTTTTTCAAATCCTCAAAAATGATGAAAAACGGCGTGCTATAGTATGCCGTACGATATGGGCTATAGCCCATGGTCCAAAATGATGAGAAACGAGGATAACTTTTTTTTCAAAATTAAAAAAACATGGGCTATAACCCATCGTTTTTTTCATTTTTTCATTTTTATTCAAATGCTCAAAAATGATGAAAAATGGCGTGCTATATTATGCCGCACGATATGGGCTATAGCCCATGGTCCAAAATGATGAGAAACGAGGATAACTTTTTTTTTCAAAATTTCAAAAAACATGGGCTATAACCCATCGTTTTTTTCATTTTTTCATTTTTTTCAAATCCTCAAAAATGATGAAAAACGGCGTGCTATAGCATGCCGTACGATATGGGCTATAGCCCATGGTCCAAAATGATGAGAAACGAGGATAACTTTTTTTTTCAAAATTTCAAAAAACATGGGCTATAACCCATCGTTTTTTTCATTTTTTCATTTTTTTCAAATCCTCAAAAATGATGAAAAACGGCGTGCTATAGTATGCCGTACGATATGGGCTATAGCCCATGGTCCAAAATGATGAGAAACGAGGATAACTTTTTTTTCAAATTTTCAAAAAACATGGGCTATAACCCATCGTTTTTTTCATTTTTTCATTTTTTTCGAATCCTCAAAAATGATGAAAAACGGCGTGCTATAGTATGTCGTACGATATGGGCTATAGCCCATGGTCCAAAATGATGAGAAACGAGGATAACTTTTTTTTCAAAATAAAAAAAAACATGGGCTATAACCCATCGTTTTTTTCATTTTTTCATTTTTATTCAAATGCTCAAAAATGATGAAAAATGGCGTGCTATATTATGCCGCACGATATGGGCTATAGCCCATGGTCCAAAATGATGAGAAACGAGGATAACTTTTTTTTTCAAAATTTCAAAAAACATGGGCTATAACCCATCGTTTTTTTCATTTTTTCATTTTTTTCAAATCCTCAAAAATGATGAAAAACGGCGTGCTATAGCATGCCGTACGATATGGGCTATAGCCCATGGTCCAAAATGATGAGAAACGAGGATAACTTCTTTTTCAAAATTTCAAAAAACATGGGCTATAACCCATCGTTTTTTTAATTTTTTAATTTTTTTCGAATCCTCAAAAATGATGAAAAACGGCGTGCTATAGTATGCCGTACGATATGGGCTATAGCCCATGGTCCAAAATGATGAGAAACGAGGATAACTTATTTTTCAAAATTAAAAAAAACATGGGCTATAACCCATCGTTTTTTTCATTTTTTCATTTTTTTCAAATCCTCAAAAATGATGAAAAACGGTGTGCTATAGTATGCCGTACGATATGGGCTATAGCCCATGGTCCAAAATGATGAGAAACGAGGATAACTTTTTTTTCAAAATTAAAAAAACATGGGCTATAACCCATCGTTTTTTTCATTTTTTCATTTTTTTCAAATCCTCAAAAATGATGAAAAACGGCGTGCTATAGTATGCCGTACGATATGGGCTATAGCCCATGGTCCAAAATGATGAGAAACGAGGATAACTTTTTTTTCAAAATTTCAAAAAACATGGGCTATAACCCATCGTTTTTTTCATTTTTTCATTTTTTTCGAATCCTCAAAAATGATGAAAAACGGCGTGCTATAGTATGTCGTACGATATGGGCTATAGCCCATGGTCCAAAATGATGAGAAACGAGGATAACTTTTTTTTCAAAATAAAAAAAAACATGGGCTATAACCCATCGTTTTTTTCATTTTTTCATTTTTATTCAAATGCTCAAAAATGATGAAAAATGGCGTGCTATATTATGCCGCACGATATGGGCTATAGCCCATGGTCCAAAATGATGAGAAACGAGGATAACTTTTTTTTTCAAAATTTCAAAAAACATGGGCTATAACCCATCGTTTTTTTCATTTTTTCATTTTTTTCAAATCCTCAAAAATGATGAAAAACGGCGTGCTATAGCATGCCGTACGATATGGGCTATAGCCCATGGTCCAAAATGATGAGAAACGAGGATAACTTTTTTTTTCAAAATTTCAAAAAACATGGGCTATAACCCATCGTTTTTTTCATTTTTTCATTTTTTTCAAATCCTCAAAAATGATGAAAAACGGCGTGCTATAGTATGCCGTACGATATGGGCTATAGCCCATGGTCCAAAATGATGAGAAACGAGGATAACTTTTTTTTCAAAATAAAAAAAAACATGGGCTATAACCCATCGTTTTTTTCATTTTTTCATTTTTTTCGAATCCTCAAAAATGATGAAAAACGGCGTGCTATAGTATGTCGTACGATATGGGCTATAGCCCATGGTCCAAAATGATGAGAAACGAGGATAACTTTTTTTTCAAAATTAAAAAAAACATGGGCTATAACCCATCGTTTTTTTCATTTTTTCATTTTTTTCAAATCCTCAAAAATGATGAAAAACGGCGTGCTATAGTATGCCGTACGATATGGGCTATAGCCCATGGTCCAAAATGATGAGAAACGAGGATAACTTTTTTTTCAAAATTTCAAAAAACATGGGCTATAACCCATCGTTTTTTTCATTTTTTCATTTTTTTCGAATCCTCAAAAATGATGAAAAACGGCGTGCTATAGTATGTCGTACGATATGGGCTATAGCCCATGGTCCAAAATGATGAGAAACGAGGATAACTTTTTTTTCAAAATAAAAAAAAACATGGGCTATAACCCATCGTTTTTTTCATTTTTTCATTTTTATTCAAATGCTCAAAAATGATGAAAAATGGCGTGCTATATTATGCCGCACGATATGGGCTATAGCCCATGGTCCAAAATGATGAGAAACGAGGATAACTTTTTTTTTCAAAATTTCAAAAAACATGGGCTATAACCCATCGTTTTTTTCATTTTTTCATTTTTTTCAAATCCTCAAAAATGATGAAAAACGGCGTGCTATAGCATGCCGTACGATATGGGCTATAGCCCATGGTCCAAAATGATGAGAAACGAGGATAACTTCTTTTTCAAAATTTCAAAAAACATGGGCTATAACCCATCGTTTTTTTATTTTTTTATTTTTTTTCGAATCCTCAAAAATGATGAAAAACGGCGTGCTATAGTATGCCGTACGATATGGGCTATAGCCCATGGTCCAAAATGATGAGAAACGAGGATAACTTTTTTTTCAAAATTAAAAAAAACATGGGCTATAACCCATCGTTTTTTTCATTTTTTCATTTTTTTCAAATCCTCAAAAATGATGAAAAACGGCGTGCTATAGTATGCCGTACGATATGGGCTATAGCCCATGGTCCAAAATGATGAGAAACGAGGATAACTTTTTTTTCAAAATTAAAAAAACATGGGCTATAACCCATCGTTTTTTTCATTTTTTCATTTTTATTCAAATGCTCAAAAATGATGAAAAATGGCGTGCTATATTATGCCGCACGATATGGGCTATAGCCCATGGTCCAAAATGATGAGAAACGAGGATAACTTTTTTTTTCAAAATTTCAAAAAACATGGGCTATAACCCATCGTTTTTTTCATTTTTTCATTTTTTTCAAATCCTCAAAAATGATGAAAAACGGCGTGCTATAGCATGCCGTACGATATGGGCTATAGCCCATGGTCCAAAATGATGAGAAACGAGGATAACTTTTTTTTTCAAAATTTCAAAAAACATGGGCTATAACCCATCGTTTTTTTCATTTTTTCATTTTTTTCAAATCCTCAAAAATGATGAAAAACGGCGTGCTATAGTATGCCGTACGATATGGGCTATAGCCCATGGTCCAAAATGATGAGAAACGAGGATAACTTTTTTTTCAAAATAAAAAAAAACATGGGCTATAACCCATCGTTTTTTTTTCATTTTTTCATTTTTTTCAAATCCTCAAAAATGATGAAAAACGGCGTGCTATAGTATGCCGTACGATATGGGCTATAGCCCATGGTCCAAAATGATGAGAAACGAGGATAACTTTTTTTTCAAAATTAAAAAAAACATGGGCTATAACCCATCGTTTTTTTCATTTTTTCATTTTTTTCAAATCCTCAAAAATGATGAAAAACGGCGTGCTATAGTATGCCGTACGATATGGGCTATAGCCCATGGTCCAAAATGATGAGAAACGAGGATAACTTTTTTTTCAAAATTAAAAAAACATGGGCTATAACCCATCGTTTTTTTCATTTTTTCATTTTTATTCAAATGCTCAAAAATGATGAAAAATGGCGTGCTATATTATGCCGCACGATATGGGCTATAGCCCATGGTCCAAAATGATGAGAAACGAGGATAACTATTTTTTTCAAAATTTCAAAAAACATGGGCTATAACCCATCGTTTTTTTCATTTTTTCATTTTTTTCAAATCCTCAAAAATGATGAAAAACGGCGTGCTATAGCATGCCGTACGATATGGGCTATAGCCCATGGTCCAAAATGATGAGAAACGAGGATAACTTTTTTTTTCAAAATTTCAAAAAACATGGGCTATAACCCATCGTTTTTTTCATTTTTTCATTTTTTTCAAATCCTCAAAAATGATGAAAAACGGCGTGCTATAGTATGCCGTACGATATGGGCTATAGCCCATGGTCCAAAATGATGAGAAACGAGGATAACTTTTTTTTCAAAATTTCAAAAAACATGGGCTATAACCCATCGTTTTTTTTATTTTTTCCGAATCCTCAAAAATGATGAAAAACGGCGTGCTATAGTATGCCGTACGATATGGGCTATAGCCCATGGTCCAAAATGATGAGAAACGAGGATAACTTTTTTTTCAAAATTAAAAAAAACATGGGCTATAACCCATCGTTTTTTTCATTTTTTCTTTTTTTTCAAATCCTCAAAAATGATGAAAAACTGCGTGCTATAGTATGCCGTACGATATGGGCTATAGCCCATGGTCCAAAATGATGAGAAACGAGGATAACTTTTTTTTCAAAATTAAAAAAAACATGGGCTATAACCCATCGTTTTTTTTCATTTTTTAATTTTTTTCAAATCCTCAAAAATGATGAAAAACGGCGTGCTATAGTATGCCGTACGATATGGGCATAGCCCATGGTCCAAAATGATGAGAAATGAGGATAACTTTTTTTTCAAAATAAAAAAAAACATGGGCTATAACCCATCGTTTTTTTCATTTTTTCATTTTTATTCAAATGCTCAAAAATGATGAAAAATGGCGTGCTATATTATGCCGCACGATATGGGCTATAGCCCATGGTCCAAAATGATGAGAAACGAGGATAACTTTTTTTTTCAAAATTTCAAAAAACATGGGCTATAACCCATCGTTTTTTTCATTTTTTCATTTTTTTCAAATCCTCAAAAATGATGAAAAACGGCGTGCTATAGCATGCCGTACGATATGGGCTATAGCCCATGGTCCAAAATGATGAGAAACGAGGATAACTTCTTTTTCAAAATTTCAAAAAACATGGGCTATAACCCATCGTTTTTTTAATTTTTTAATTTTTTTCGAATCCTCAAAAATGATGAAAAACGGCGTGCTATAGTATGCCGTACGATATGGGCTATAGCCCATGGTCCAAAATGATGAGAAACGAGGATAACTTTTTTTTCAAAATTAAAAAAAACATGGGCTATAACCCATCGTTTTTTTCATTTTTTCATTTTTTTCAAATCCTCAAAAATGATGAAAAACGGCGTGCTATAGTATGCCGTACGATATGGGCTATAGCCCATGGTCCAAAATGATGAGAAACGAGGATAACTTTTTTTTCAAAATTAAAAAAACATGGGCTATAACCCATCGTTTTTTTCATTTTTTCATTTTTATTCAAATGCTCAAAAATGATGAAAAATGGCGTGCTATATTATGCCGCACGATATGGGCTATAGCCCATGGTCCAAAATGATGAGAAACGAGGATAACTTTTTTTTTCAAAATTTCAAAAAACATGGGCTATAACCCATCGTTTTTTTCATTTTTTCATTTTTTTCAAATCCTCAAAAATGATGAAAAACGGCGTGCTATAGCATGCCGTACGATATGGGCTATAGCCCATGGTCCAAAATGATGAGAAACGAGGATAACTTTTTTTTTCAAAATTTCAAAAAACATGGGCTATAACCCATCGTTTTTTTCATTTTTTCATTTTTTTCAAATCCTCAAAAATGATGAAAAACGGCGTGCTATAGTATGCCGTACGATATGGGCTATAGCCCATGGTCCAAAATGATGAGAAACGAGGATAACTTTTTTTTTCAAAATTTCAAAAAACATGGGCTATAACCCATCGTTTTTTTCATTTTTTCATTTTTTTCAAATCCTCAAAAATGATGAAAAACGGCGTGCTATAGCATGCCGTACGATATGGGCTATAGCCCATGGTCCAAAATGATGAGAAACGAGGATAACTTCTTTTTCAAAATTTCAAAAAACATGGGCTATAACCCATCGTTTTTTTAATTTTTTAATTTTTTTCGAATCCTCAAAAATGATGAAAAACGGCGTGCTATAGTATGCCGTACGATATGGGCTATAGCCCATGGTCCAAAATGATGAGAAACGAGGATAACTTTTTTTTCAAAATAAAAAAAAACATGGGCTATAACCCATCGTTTTTTTCATTTTTTCATTTTTTTCAAATCCTCAAAAATGATGAAAAACGGCGTGCTATAGTATGCCGTACGATATGGGCTATAGCCCATGGTCCAAAATGATGAGAAACGAGGATAACTTTTTTTTCAAAATTAAAAAAACATGGGCTATAACCCATCGTTTTTTTCATTTTTTCATTTTTATTCAAATGCTCAAAAATGATGAAAAATGGCGTGCTATATTATGCCGCACGATATGGGCTATAGCCCATGGTCCAAAATGATGAGAAACGAGGATAACTTTTTTTTTCAAAATTTCAAAAAACATGGGCTATAACCCATCGTTTTTTTCATTTTTTCATTTTTTTCAAATCCTCAAAAATGATGAAAAACGGCGTGCTATAGCATGCCGTACGATATGGGCTATAGCCCATGGTCCAAAATGATGAGAAACGAGGATAACTTTTTTTTTCAAAATTTCAAAAAACATGGGCTATAACCCATCGTTTTTTTCATTTTTTCATTTTTTTCAAATCCTCAAAAATGATGAAAAACGGCGTGCTATAGTATGCCGTACGATATGGGCTATAGCCCATGGTCCAAAATGATGAGAAACGAGGATAACTTTTTTTTCAAATTTTCAAAAAACATGGGCTATAACCCATCGTTTTTTTCATTTTTTCATTTTTTTCGAATCCTCAAAAATGATGAAAAACGGCGTGCTATAGTATGTCGTACGATATGGGCTATAGCCCATGGTCCAAAATGATGAGAAACGAGGATAACTTTTTTTTCAAAATAAAAAAAAACATGGGCTATAACCCATCGTTTTTTTCATTTTTTCATTTTTATTCAAATGCTCAAAAATGATGAAAAATGGCGTGCTATATTATGCCGCACGATATGGGCTATAGCCCATGGTCCAAAATGATGAGAAACGAGGATAACTTTTTTTTTCAAAATTTCAAAAAACATGGGCTATAACCCATCGTTTTTTTCATTTTTTCATTTTTTTCAAATCCTCAAAAATGATGAAAAACGGCGTGCTATAGCATGCCGTACGATATGGGCTATAGCCCATGGTCCAAAATGATGAGAAACGAGGATAACTTCTTTTTCAAAATTTCAAAAAACATGGGCTATAACCCATCGTTTTTTTAATTTTTTAATTTTTTTCGAATCCTCAAAAATGATGAAAAACGGCGTGCTATAGTATGCCGTACGATATGGGCTATAGCCCATGGTCCAAAATGATGAGAAACGAGGATAACTTATTTTTCAAAATTAAAAAAAACATGGGCTATAACCCATCGTTTTTTTCATTTTTTCATTTTTTTCAAATCCTCAAAAATGATGAAAAACGGTGTGCTATAGTATGCCGTACGATATGGGCTATAGCCCATGGTCCAAAATGATGAGAAACGAGGATAACTTTTTTTTCAAAATTAAAAAAACATGGGCTATAACCCATCGTTTTTTTCATTTTTTCATTTTTTTCAAATCCTCAAAAATGATGAAAAACGGCGTGCTATAGTATGCCGTACGATATGGGCTATAGCCCATGGTCCAAAATGATGAGAAACGAGGATAACTTTTTTTTCAAAATTTCAAAAAACATGGGCTATAACCCATCGTTTTTTTCATTTTTTCATTTTTTTCGAATCCTCAAAAATGATGAAAAACGGCGTGCTATAGTATGTCGTACGATATGGGCTATAGCCCATGGTCCAAAATGATGAGAAACGAGGATAACTTTTTTTTCAAAATAAAAAAAAACATGGGCTATAACCCATCGTTTTTTTCATTTTTTCATTTTTATTCAAATGCTCAAAAATGATGAAAAATGGCGTGCTATATTATGCCGCACGATATGGGCTATAGCCCATGGTCCAAAATGATGAGAAACGAGGATAACTTTTTTTTTCAAAATTTCAAAAAACATGGGCTATAACCCATCGTTTTTTTCATTTTTTCATTTTTTTCAAATCCTCAAAAATGATGAAAAACGGCGTGCTATAGCATGCCGTACGATATGGGCTATAGCCCATGGTCCAAAATGATGAGAAACGAGGATAACTTTTTTTTTCAAAATTTCAAAAAACATGGGCTATAACCCATCGTTTTTTTCATTTTTTCATTTTTTTCAAATCCTCAAAAATGATGAAAAACGGCGTGCTATAGTATGCCGTACGATATGGGCTATAGCCCATGGTCCAAAATGATGAGAAACGAGGATAACTTTTTTTTCAAAATAAAAAAAAACATGGGCTATAACCCATCGTTTTTTTCATTTTTTCATTTTTTTCGAATCCTCAAAAATGATGAAAAACGGCGTGCTATAGTATGTCGTACGATATGGGCTATAGCCCATGGTCCAAAATGATGAGAAACGAGGATAACTTTTTTTTCAAAATTAAAAAAAACATGGGCTATAACCCATCGTTTTTTTCATTTTTTCATTTTTTTCAAATCCTCAAAAATGATGAAAAACGGCGTGCTATAGTATGCCGTACGATATGGGCTATAGCCCATGGTCCAAAATGATGAGAAACGAGGATAACTTTTTTTTCAAAATTTCAAAAAACATGGGCTATAACCCATCGTTTTTTTCATTTTTTCATTTTTTTCGAATCCTCAAAAATGATGAAAAACGGCGTGCTATAGTATGTCGTACGATATGGGCTATAGCCCATGGTCCAAAATGATGAGAAACGAGGATAACTTTTTTTTCAAAATAAAAAAAAACATGGGCTATAACCCATCGTTTTTTTCATTTTTTCATTTTTATTCAAATGCTCAAAAATGATGAAAAATGGCGTGCTATATTATGCCGCACGATATGGGCTATAGCCCATGGTCCAAAATGATGAGAAACGAGGATAACTTTTTTTTTCAAAATTTCAAAAAACATGGGCTATAACCCATCGTTTTTTTCATTTTTTCATTTTTTTCAAATCCTCAAAAATGATGAAAAACGGCGTGCTATAGCATGCCGTACGATATGGGCTATAGCCCATGGTCCAAAATGATGAGAAACGAGGATAACTTCTTTTTCAAAATTTCAAAAAACATGGGCTATAACCCATCGTTTTTTTATTTTTTTATTTTTTTTCGAATCCTCAAAAATGATGAAAAACGGCGTGCTATAGTATGCCGTACGATATGGGCTATAGCCCATGGTCCAAAATGATGAGAAACGAGGATAACTTTTTTTTCAAAATTAAAAAAAACATGGGCTATAACCCATCGTTTTTTTCATTTTTTCATTTTTTTCAAATCCTCAAAAATGATGAAAAACGGCGTGCTATAGTATGCCGTACGATATGGGCTATAGCCCATGGTCCAAAATGATGAGAAACGAGGATAACTTTTTTTTCAAAATTAAAAAAACATGGGCTATAACCCATCGTTTTTTTCATTTTTTCATTTTTATTCAAATGCTCAAAAATGATGAAAAATGGCGTGCTATATTATGCCGCACGATATGGGCTATAGCCCATGGTCCAAAATGATGAGAAACGAGGATAACTTTTTTTTTCAAAATTTCAAAAAACATGGGCTATAACCCATCGTTTTTTTCATTTTTTCATTTTTTTCAAATCCTCAAAAATGATGAAAAACGGCGTGCTATAGCATGCCGTACGATATGGGCTATAGCCCATGGTCCAAAATGATGAGAAACGAGGATAACTTTTTTTTTCAAAATTTCAAAAAACATGGGCTATAACCCATCGTTTTTTTCATTTTTTCATTTTTTTCAAATCCTCAAAAATGATGAAAAACGGCGTGCTATAGTATGCCGTACGATATGGGCTATAGCCCATGGTCCAAAATGATGAGAAACGAGGATAACTTTTTTTTCAAAATTTCAAAAAACATGGGCTATAACCCATCGTTTTTTTCATTTTTTCATTTTTTTCGAATCCTCAAAAATGATGAAAAACGGCGTGCTATAGTATGTCGTACGATATGGGCTATAGCCCATGGTCCAAAATGATGAGAAACGAGGATAACTTTTTTTTCAAAATTAAAAAAAACATGGGCTATAACCCATCGTTTTTTTCATTTTTTCTTTTTTTTCAAATCCTCAAAAATGATGAAAAACTGCGTGCTATAGTATGCCGTACGATATGGGCTATAGCCCATGGTCCAAAATGATGAGAAACGAGGATAACTTTTTTTTCAAAATTAAAAAAAACATGGGCTATAACCCATCGTTTTTTTCATTTTTTCATTTTTTTCAAATCCTCAAAAATGATGAAAAATGGCGTGCTATAGTATGCCGTACGATATGGGCTATAGCCCATGGTCCAAAATGATGAGAAACGAGGATAACTTTTTTTTCAAAATAAAAAAAAACATGGGCTATAACCCATCGTTTTTTTCATTTTTTCATTTTTATTCAAATGCTCAAAAATGATGAAAAATGGCGTGCTATATTATGCCGCACGATATGGGCTATAGCCCATGGTCCAAAATGATGAGAAACGAGGATAACTTTTTTTTTCAAAATTTCAAAAAACATGGGCTATAACCCATCGTTTTTTTCATTTTTTCATTTTTTTCAAATCCTCAAAAATGATGAAAAACGGCGTGCTATAGCATGCCGTACGATATGGGCTATAGCCCATGGTCCAAAATGATGAGAAACGAGGATAACTTTTTTTTTCAAAATTTCAAAAAACATGGGCTATAACCCATCGTTTTTTTCATTTTTTCATTTTTTTCAAATCCTCAAAAATGATGAAAAACGGCGTGCTATAGTATGCCGTACGATATGGGCTATAGCCCATGGTCCAAAATGATGAGAAACGAGGATAACTTTTTTTTCAAAATTTCAAAAAACATGGGCTATAACCCATCGTTTTTTTCATTTTTTCATTTTTTTCGAATCCTCAAAAATGATGAAAAACGGCGTGCTATAGTATGTCGTACGATATGGGCTATAGCCCATGGTCCAAAATGATGAGAAACGAGGATAACTTTTTTTTCAAAATTAAAAAAAACATGGGCTATAACCCATCGTTTTTTTCATTTTTTCTTTTTTTTCAAATCCTCAAAAATGATGAAAAACTGCGTGCTATAGTATGCCGTACGATATGGGCTATAGCCCATGGTCCAAAATGATGAGAAACGAGGATAACTTTTTTTTCAAAATTAAAAAAAACATGGGCTATAACCCATCGTTTTTTTCATTTTTTCATTTTTTTCAAATCCTCAAAAATGATGAAAAATGGCGTGCTATAGTATGCCGTACGATATGGGCTATAGCCCATGGTCCAAAATGATGAGAAACGAGGATAACTTTTTTTTCAAAATAAAAAAAAACATGGGCTATAACCCATCGTTTTTTTCATTTTTTCATTTTTATTCAAATGCTCAAAAATGATGAAAAATGGCGTGCTATATTATGCCGCACGATATGGGCTATAGCCCATGGTCCAAAATGATGAGAAACGAGGATAACTTTTTTTTTCAAAATTTCAAAAAACATGGGCTATAACCCATCGTTTTTTTCATTTTTTCATTTTTTTCAAATCCTCAAAAATGATGAAAAACGGCGTGCTATAGCATGCCGTACGATATGGGCTATAGCCCATGGTCCAAAATGATGAGAAACGAGGATAACTTTTTTTTTCAAAATTTCAAAAAACATGGGCTATAACCCATCGTTTTTTTCATTTTTTCATTTTTTTCAAATCCTCAAAAATGATGAAAAACGGCGTGCTATAGTATGCCGTACGATATGGGCTATAGCCCATGGTCCAAAATGATGAGAAACGAGGATAACTTTTTTTTCAAAATTTCAAAAAACATGGGCTATAACCCATCGTTTTTTTCATTTTTTCATTTTTTTCGAATCCTCAAAAATGATGAAAAACGGCGTGCTATAGTATGCCGTACGATATGGGCTATAGCCCATGGTCCAAAATGATGAGAAACGAGGATAACTTTTTTTTCAAAATTAAAAAAAACATGGGCTATAACCCATCGTTTTTTTCATTTTTTCTTTTTTTTCAAATCCTCAAAAATGATGAAAAACTGCGTGCTATAGTATGCCGTACGATATGGGCTATAGCCCATGGTCCAAAATGATGAGAAACGAGGATAACTTAAAAAAAAAAAAAAAAAAAGAAAACATGGGCTATAACCCATCGTTTTTTTTATTTTTTCATTTTTTTCAAATCCTCAAAAATGATGAAAAACGGCGTGCTATAGTATGCCGTACGATATGGGCTATAGCCCATGGTCCAAAATGATGAGAAACGAGGATAACTTTTTTTTCAAAATTAAAAAAAACATGGGCTATAACCCATCGTTTTTTTCATTTTTTCATTTTTTTCGAATCCTCAAAAATGATGAAAAACGGCGTGCTATAGTATGTCGTACGATATGGGCTATAGCCCATGGTCCAAAATGATGAGAAACGAGGATAACTTTTTTTTCAAAATTAAAAAAAACATGGGCTATAACCCATCGTTTTTTTCATTTTTTCATTTTTTTCAAATCCTCAAAAATGATGAAAAACGGCGTGCTATAGTATGCCGTACGATATGGGCTATAGCCCATGGTCCAAAATGATGAGAAACGAGGATAACTTTTTTTTCAAAATTTCAAAAAACATGGGCTATAACCCATCGTTTTTTTCATTTTTTCATTTTTTTCGAATCCTCAAAAATGATGAAAAACGGCGTGCTATAGTATGTCGTACGATATGGGCTATAGCCCATGGTCCAAAATGATGAGAAACGAGGATAACTTTTTTTTCAAAATAAAAAAAAACATGGGCTATAACCCATCGTTTTTTTCATTTTTTCATTTTTATTCAAATGCTCAAAAATGATGAAAAATGGCGTGCTATATTATGCCGCACGATATGGGCTATAGCCCATGGTCCAAAATGATGAGAAACGAGGATAACTTTTTTTTTCAAAATTTCAAAAAACATGGGCTATAACCCATCGTTTTTTTCATTTTTTCATTTTTTTCAAATCCTCAAAAATGATGAAAAACGGCGTGCTATAGCATGCCGTACGATATGGGCTATAGCCCATGGTCCAAAATGATGAGAAACGAGGATAACTTCTTTTTCAAAATTTCAAAAAACATGGGCTATAACCCATCGTTTTTTTATTTTTTTATTTTTTTTCGAATCCTCAAAAATGATGAAAAACGGCGTGCTATAGTATGCCGTACGATATGGGCTATAGCCCATGGTCCAAAATGATGAGAAACGAGGATAACTTTTTTTTCAAAATTAAAAAAAACATGGGCTATAACCCATCGTTTTTTTCATTTTTTCATTTTTTTCAAATCCTCAAAAATGATGAAAAACGGCGTGCTATAGTATGCCGTACGATATGGGCTATAGCCCATGGTCCAAAATGATGAGAAACGAGGATAACTTTTTTTTCAAAATTAAAAAAACATGGGCTATAACCCATCGTTTTTTTCATTTTTTCATTTTTATTCAAATGCTCAAAAATGATGAAAAATGGCGTGCTATATTATGCCGCACGATATGGGCTATAGCCCATGGTCCAAAATGATGAGAAACGAGGATAACTTTTTTTTTCAAAATTTCAAAAAACATGGGCTATAACCCATCGTTTTTTTCATTTTTTCATTTTTTTCAAATCCTCAAAAATGATGAAAAACGGCGTGCTATAGCATGCCGTACGATATGGGCTATAGCCCATGGTCCAAAATGATGAGAAACGAGGATAACTTTTTTTTTCAAAATTTCAAAAAACATGGGCTATAACCCATCGTTTTTTTCATTTTTTCATTTTTTTCAAATCCTCAAAAATGATGAAAAACGGCGTGCTATAGTATGCCGTACGATATGGGCTATAGCCCATGGTCCAAAATGATGAGAAACGAGGATAACTTTTTTTTCAAAATTTCAAAAAACATGGGCTATAACCCATCGTTTTTTTCATTTTTTCATTTTTTTCGAATCCTCAAAAATGATGAAAAACGGCGTGCTATAGTATGTCGTACGATATGGGCTATAGCCCATGGTCCAAAATGATGAGAAACGAGGATAACTTTTTTTTCAAAATTAAAAAAAACATGGGCTATAACCCATCGTTTTTTTCATTTTTTCTTTTTTTTCAAATCCTCAAAAATGATGAAAAACTGCGTGCTATAGTATGCCGTACGATATGGGCTATAGCCCATGGTCCAAAATGATGAGAAACGAGGATAACTTTTTTTTCAAAATTAAAAAAAACATGGGCTATAACCCATCGTTTTTTTCATTTTTTCATTTTTTTCAAATCCTCAAAAATGATGAAAAATGGCGTGCTATAGTATGCCGTACGATATGGGCTATAGCCCATGGTCCAAAATGATGAGAAACGAGGATAACTTTTTTTTCAAAATAAAAAAAAACATGGGCTATAACCCATCGTTTTTTTCATTTTTTCATTTTTATTCAAATGCTCAAAAATGATGAAAAATGGCGTGCTATATTATGCCGCACGATATGGGCTATAGCCCATGGTCCAAAATGATGAGAAACGAGGATAACTTTTTTTTTCAAAATTTCAAAAAACATGGGCTATAACCCATCGTTTTTTTCATTTTTTCATTTTTTTCAAATCCTCAAAAATGATGAAAAACGGCGTGCTATAGCATGCCGTACGATATGGGCTATAGCCCATGGTCCAAAATGATGAGAAACGAGGATAACTTTTTTTTTCAAAATTTCAAAAAACATGGGCTATAACCCATCGTTTTTTTCATTTTTTCATTTTTTTCAAATCCTCAAAAATGATGAAAAACGGCGTGCTATAGTATGCCGTACGATATGGGCTATAGCCCATGGTCCAAAATGATGAGAAACGAGGATAACTTTTTTTTCAAAATTTCAAAAAACATGGGCTATAACCCATCGTTTTTTTCATTTTTTCATTTTTTTCGAATCCTCAAAAATGATGAAAAACGGCGTGCTATAGTATGCCGTACGATATGGGCTATAGCCCATGGTCCAAAATGATGAGAAACGAGGATAACTTTTTTTTCAAAATTAAAAAAAACATGGGCTATAACCCATCGTTTTTTTCATTTTTTCATTTTTTTCAAATCCTCAAAAATGATGAAAAACTGCGTGCTATAGTATGCCGTACGATATGGGCTATAGCCCATGGTCCAAAATGATGAGAAACGAGGATAACTTAAAAAAAAAAAAAAAAAAAGAAAACATGGGCTATAACCCATCGTTTTTTTTATTTTTTCATTTTTTTCAAATCCTCAAAAATGATGAAAAACGGCGTGCTATAGCATGCCGTACGATATGGGCTATAGCCCATGGTCCAAAATGATGAGAAACGAGGATAACTTTTTTTTTCAAAATTTCAAAAAACATGGGCTATAACCCATCGTTTTTTTCATTTTTTCATTTTTTTCAAATCCTCAAAAATGATGAAAAACGGCGTGCTATAGTATGCCGTACGATATGGGCTATAGCCCATGGTCCAAAATGATGAGAAACGAGGATAACTTTTTTTTCAAAATTAAAAAAAACATGGGCTATAACCCATCGTTTTTTTCATTTTTTAATTTTTTTCAAATCCTCAAAAATGATGAAAAACGGCGTGCTATAGTATGCCGTACGATATGGGCTATAGCCCATGGTCCAAAATGATGAGAAACGAGGATAACTTTTTTTTCAAAATAAAAAAAAACATGGGCTATAACCCATCGTTTTTTTCATTTTTTCATTTTTATTCAAATCCTCAAAAATGATGAAAAATGGCGTGCTATATTATGCCGCACGATATGGGCTATAGCCCATGGTCCAAAATGATGAGAAACGAGGATGATTTTTTTTTCAAAATTTCAAAATACATGGGCTATAACCCATCGTTTTTTTTTATTTTTTTCGAATCCTCAAAAATGATGAAAAATGGCGTGCTATAGTATGCCGTACGATATGGGCTATAGCCCATGGTCCAAAATGATGAGAAACGAGGATAACTTTTTTTTCAAAATTAAAAAAACATGGGCTATAACCCATCGTTTTTTTCATTTTTTCATTTTTTTCAAATCCTCAAAAATGATGAAAAATGGCGTGCTGTATTATGCCGCACGATATGGGCTATAGCCCATGGTCCAAAATGATGAGAAACGAGGATAACTTTTTTTTCAAAATTTCAAAAAACATGGGCTATAACCCATCGTTTTTTTCATTTTTTATTTTTTTTCGAATCCTCAAAAATGATGAAAAACGGCGTGCTATAGTATGCCGTACGATATGGGCTATAGCCCATGGTCCAAAATGATGAGAAACGAGGATAACTTTTTTTTCAAAATTAAAAAAAACATGGGCTATAACCCATCGTTTTTTTCATTTTTTCATTTTTTTCAAATCCTCAAAAATGATGAAAAATGGCGTGCTATATTATGCCGCACGATATGGGCTATAGCCCATGGTCCAAAATGATGAGAAACGAGGATAACTTTTTTTTTCAAAATTTCAAAAAACATGGGCTATAACCCATCGTTTTTTTTATTTTTTCATTTTTTTCAAATCCTCAAAAATGATGAAAAACGGCGTGCTATAGCATGCCGTACGATATGGGCTATAGCCCATGGTCCAAAATGATGAGAAACGAGGATAACTTTTTTTTCAAAATTTCAAAAAACATGGGATATAACCCATCGTTTTTTTGATTTTTTTCGAATCCTCAAAAATGATGAAAAACGGCGTGCTATAGTATACCGTACGATATGGGCTATAGCCCATGGTCCAAAATGATGAGAAACGAGGATAACCTTTTTTTCAAAATTAAAAAAAACATGGGCTATAACCCATCGTTGTTTTCATTTTTTCATTTTTTTCAAATCCTCAAAAATGATGAAAAACGGCGTGCTATAGTATGCCGTACGATATGGGCTATAGCCCATGGTCCAAAATGATGAGAAACGAGGATAACCTTTTTTTCAAAATAAAAAAAAACATGGACTATAACCCATCGTTTTTTTCATTTTTTCATTTTCATTCAAATGCTCAAAAATGATGAAAAATGGCGTGCTATATTATGCCGCACGATATGGGCTATAGCCCATGGTCCAAAATGATGAGAAACGAGGATAACTTTTTTTTTCAAAATTTCAAAAAACATGGGCTATAACCCATCGTTTTTTTCATTTTTTCATTTTTTTCAAATCCTCAAAAATGATGAAAAACGGCGTGCTATAGCATGCCGTACGATATGGGCTATAGCCCATGGTCCAAAATGATGAGAAACGAGGATAACTTTTTTTTTCAAAATTTCAAAAAACATGGGCTATAACCCATCGTTTTTTTAATTTTTTAATTTTTTTCAAATCCTCAAAAATGATGAAAAACGGCGTGCTATAGTATGCCGTACGATATGGGCTATAGCCCATGGTCCAAAATGATGAGAAACGAGGATAACTTTTTTTTCAAAATTTCAAAAAACATGGGCTATAACCCATCGTTTTTTTCATTTTTTCATTTTTTTCGAATCCTCAAAAATGATGAAAAACGGCGTGCTATAGTATGCCGTACGATATGGGCTATAGCCCATGGTCCAAAATGATGAGAAACGAGGATAACTTTTTTTTCAAAATTAAAAAAAACATGGGCTATAACCCATCGTTTTTTTCATTTTTTCATTTTTTTCAAATCCTCAAAAATGATGAAAAACTGCGTGCTATAGTATGCCGTACGATATGGGCTATAGCCCATGGTCCAAAATGATGAGAAACGAGGATAACTTAAAAAAAAAAAAAAAAAAGAAAACATGGGCTATAACCCATCGTTTTTTTTATTTTTTCATTTTTTTCAAATCCTCAAAAATGATGAAAAACGGCGTGCTATAGCATGCCGTACGATATGGGCTATAGCCCATGGTCCAAAATGATGAGAAACGAGGATAACTTTTTTTTTCAAAATTTCAAAAAACATGGGCTATAACCTATCGTTTTTTTCATTTTTTCATTTTTTTCAAATCCTCAAAAATGATGAAAAACGGCGTGCTATAGTATGCCGTACGATATGGGCTATAGCCCATGGTCCAAAATGATGAGAAACGAGGATAACTTTTTTTTCAAAATAAAAAAAAACATGGGCTATAACCCATCGTTTTTTTAATTTTTTCATTTTTATTCAAATCCTCAAAAATGATGAAAAATGGCGTGCTATATTATGCCGCACGATATGGGCTATAGCCCATGGTCCAAAATGATGAGAAACGAGGATGATTTTTTTTTCAAAATTTCAAAATACATGGGCTATAACCCATCGTTTTTTTTTTTCTTTTTCGAATCCTCAAAAATGATGAAAAACGGCGTGCTATAGTATGCCGTACGATATGGGCTATAGCCCATGGTCCAAAATGATGAGAAACGAGGATAACTTTTTTTTCAAAATTAAAAAAAACATGGGCTATAACCCATCGTTTTTTTCATTTTTTCATTTTTTTCAAATCCTCAAAAATGATGAAAAACGGCGTGCTATAGTATGCCGTACGATATGGGCTATAGCCCATGGTCCAAAATGATGAGAAACGAGGATAACTTTTTTTTCAAAATAAAAAAAAACATGGGCTATAACCCATCGTTTTTTTAATTTTTTATTTTTTTTCAAATCCTCAAAAATGATGAAAAATGGCGTGATATATTATGCCGCACGATATGGGCTATAGCCCATGGTCCAAAATGATGAGAAACGAGGATAACTTTTTTTTTCAAAATTTCAAAAAACATGGGCTATAACCCATCGTTTTTTTTATTTTTTCATTTTTTTCAAATCCTCAAAAATGATGAAAAACGGCGTGCTATAGCATGCCGTACGATATGGGCTATAGCCCATGGTCCAAAATGATGAGAAACGAGGATAACTTTTTTTTCAAAATTTCAAAAAACATGGGATATAACCCATCGTTTTTTTTCATTTTTTCATTTTTTTCGAATCCTCAAAAATGATGAAAAACGGCGTGCTATAGTATGCCGTACGATATGGGCTATAGCCCATGGTCCAAAATGATGAGAAACGAGGATAACTTTTTTTTCAAAATAAAAAAAAACATGGGCTATAACCCATCGTTTTTTTAATTTTTTAATTTTTTTCAAATCCTCAAAAATGATGAAAAATGGCGTGCTATATTATGCCGCACGATATGGGCTATAGCCCATGGTCCAAAATGATGAGAAACGAGGATAACTTTTTTTTTCAAAATTTCAAAAAACATGGGCTATAACCCATCGTTTTTTTTATTTTTTCATTTTTTTCAAATCCTCAAAAATGATGAAAAACGGCGTGCTATAGCATGCCGTACGATATGGGCTATAGCCCATGGTCCAAAATGATGAGAAACGAGGATAATTTTTTTTCAAAATTTCAAAAAACATGGGATATAACCCATCGTTTTTTTCATTTTTTCATTTTTTTTCGAATCCTCAAAAATGATGAAAAACGGCGTGCTATAGTATGCCGTACGATATGGGCTATAGCCCATGGTCCAAAATGATGAGAAACGAGGATAACTTTTTTTTCAAAATAAAAAAAAACATGGGCTATAACCCATCGTTTTTTTCATTTTTTCATTTTTATTCAAATGCTCAAAAATGATGAAAAATGGCGTGCTATATTATGCCGCACGATATGGGCTATAGCCCATGGTCCAAAATGATGAGAAACGAGGATAACTTTTTTTTTCAAAATTTCAAAAAACATGGGCTATAACCCATCGTTTTTTTCATTTTTTCATTTTTTTCAAATCCTCAAAAATGATGAAAAACGGCGTGCTATAGTATGCCGTACGATATGGGCTATAGCCCATGGTCCAAAATGATGAGAAACGAGGATAACTTTTTTTTCAAAATTTCAAAAAACATGGGCTATAACCCATCGTTTTTTTCATTTTTTCATTTTTTTCGAATCCTCAAAAATGATGAAAAACGGCGTGCTATAGTATGCCGTACGATATGGGCTATAGCCCATGGTCCAAAATGATGAGAAACGAGGATAACTTTTTTTTCAAAATTAAAAAAAACATGGGCTATAACCCATCGTTTTTTTCATTTTTTCTTTTTTTTCAAATCCTCAAAAATGATGAAAAACTGCGTGCTATAGTATGCCGTACGATATGGGCTATAGCCCATGGTCCAAAATGATGAGAAACGAGGATAACTTTAAAAAAAAAAAAAAAAAGAAAACATGGGCTATAACCCATCGTTTTTTTTATTTTTTCATTTTTTTCAAATCCTCAAAAATGATGAAAAACGGCGTGCTATAGCATGCCGTACGATATGGGCTATAGCCCATGGTCCAAAATGATGAGAAACGAGGATAACTTTTTTTTTCAAAATTTCAAAAAACATGGGCTATAACCCATCGTTTTTTTCATTTTTTCATTTTTTTCAAATCCTCAAAAATGATGAAAAACGGCGTGCTATAGTATGCCGTACGATATGGGCTATAGCCCATGGTCCAAAATGATGAGAAACGAGGATAACTTTTTTTTCAAAATTAAAAAAAACATGGGCTATAACCCATCGTTTTTTTAATTTTTTAATTTTTTTCAAATCCTCAAAAATGATGAAAAACGGCGTGCTATAGTATGCCGTACGATATGGGCTATAGCCCATGGTCCAAAATGATGAGAAACGAGGATAACTTTTTTTTCAAAATAAAAAAAAACATGGGCTATAACCCATCGTTTTTTTCATTTTTTCATTTTTATTCAAATCCTCAAAAATGATGAAAAATGGCGTGCTATATTATGCCGCACGATATGGGCTATAGCCCATGGTCCAAAATGATGAGAAACGAGGATGATTTTTTTTTCAAAATTTCAAAATACATGGGCTATAACCCATCGTTTTTTTTTATTTTTTTCGAATCCTCAAAAATGATGAAAAATGGCGTGCTATAGTATGCCGTACGATATGGGCTATAGCCCATGGTCCAAAATGATGAGAAACGAGGATAACTTTTTTTTCAAAATTAAAAAAAACATGGGCTATAACCCATCGTTTTTTTCATTTTTTCATTTTTTTCAAATCCTCAAAAATGATGAAAAATGGCGTGCTGTATTATGCCGCACGATATGGGCTATAGCCCATGGTCCAAAATGATGAGAAACGAGGATAACTTTTTTTTCAAAATTTCAAAAAACATGGGCTATAACCCATCGTTTTTTTCATTTTTTATTTTTTTTCGAATCCTCAAAAATGATGAAAAACGGCGTGCTATAGTATGCCGTACGATATGGGCTATAGCCCATGGTCCAAAATGATGAGAAACGAGGATAACTTTTTTTTCAAAATAAAAAAAAACATGGGCTATAACCCATCGTTTTTTTCATTTTTTTCGAATCCTCAAAAATTATGAAAAACGGCGTGCTATAGTATGCCGTACGATATGGGCTATAGCCCATGGTCCAAAATGATGAGAAACGAGGATAACTTTTTTTTCAAAATTAAAAAAAACATGGGCTATAACCCATCGTTTTTTTCATTTTTTCATTTTTTTCAAATCCTCAAAAATGATGAAAAATGGCGTGCTCTATTATGCCGCACGATATGGGCTATAGCCCATGGTCCAAAATGATGAGAAACGAGGATAACTTTTTTTTTCAAAATTTCAAAAAACATGGGCTATAACCCATCGTTTTTTTTATTTTTTCATTTTTTTCAAATCCTCAAAAATGATGAAAAACGGCGTGCTATAGCATGCCGTACGATATGGGCTATAGCCCATGGTCCAAAATGATGAGAAACGAGGATAACTTTTTTTTCAAAATTTCAAAAAACATGGGATATAACCCATCGTTTTTTTCATTTTTTCATTTTTTTCGAATCCTCAAAAATGATGAAAAACGGCGTGCTATAGTATACCGTACGATATGGGCTATAGCCCATGGTCCAAAATGATGAGAAACGAGGATAACCTTTTTTTCAAAATAAAAAAAAACATGGGCTATAACCCATCGTTTTTTTCATTTTTTTCAAATCCTCAAAAATGATGAAAAACGGCGTGCTATAGTATGCCGTACGATATGGGCTATAGCCCATGGTCCAAAATGATGAGAAACGAGGATAACCTTTTTTTCAAAATAAAAAAAAACATGGGCTATAACCCATCGTTTTTTTCATTTTTTCATTTTCATTCAAATGCTCAAAAATGATGAAAAATGGCGTGCTATATTATGCCGCACGATATGGGCTATAGCCCATGGTCCAAAATGATGAGAAACGAGGATAACTTTTTTTTTCAAAATTTCAAAAAACATGGGCTATAACCCATCGTTTTTTTCATTTTTTCATTTTTTTCAAATCCTCAAAAATGATGAAAAACGGCGTGCTATAGCATGCCGTACGATATGGGCTATAGCCCATGGTCCAAAATGATGAGAAACGAGGATAACTTTTTTTTTCAAAATTTCAAAAAACATGGGCTATAACCCATCGTTTTTTTCATTTTTTCATTTTTTTCAAATCCTCAAAAATGATGAAAAACGGCGTGCTATAGTATGCCGTACGATATGGGCTATAGCCCATGGTCCAAAATGATGAGAAACGAGGATAACTTTTTTTTCAAAATTTCAAAAAACATGGGCTATAACCCATCGTTTTTTTCATTTTTTCATTTTTTTCGAATCCTCAAAAATGATGAAAAACGGCGTGCTATAGTATGCCGTACGATATGGGCTATAGCCCATGGTCCAAAATGATGAGAAACGAGGATAACTTTTTTTTCAAAATTAAAAAAAACATGGGCTATAACCCATCGTTTTTTTCATTTTTTCTTTTTTTTCAAATCCTCAAAAATGATGAAAAACTGCGTGCTATAGTATGCCGTACGATATGGGCTATAGCCCATGGTCCAAAATGATGAGAAACGAGGATAACTTAAAAAAAAAAAAAAAAAAAGAAAACATGGGCTATAACCCATCGTTTTTTTTATTTTTTCATTTTTTTCAAATCCTCAAAAATGATGAAAAACGGCGTGCTATAGCATGCCGTACGATATGGGCTATAGCCCATGGTCCAAAATGATGAGAAACGAGGATAACTTTTTTTTTCAAAATTTCAAAAAACATGGGCTATAACCCATCGTTTTTTTCATTTTTTCATTTTTTTCAAATCCTCAAAAATGATGAAAAACGGCGTGCTATAGTATGCCGTACGATATGGGCTATAGCCCATGGTCCAAAATGATGAGAAACGAGGATAACTTTTTTTTCAAAATTAAAAAAAACATGGGCTATAACCCATCGTTTTTTTAATTTTTTAATTTTTTTCAAATCCTCAAAAATGATGAAAAACGGCGTGCTATAGTATGCCGTACGATATGGGCTATAGCCCATGGTCCAAAATGATGAGAAACGAGGATAACTTTTTTTTCAAAATAAAAAAAAACATGGGCTATAACCCATCGTTTTTTTCATTTTTTCATTTTTATTCAAATCCTCAAAAATGATGAAAAATGGCGTGCTATATTATGCCGCACGATATGGGCTATAGCCCATGGTCCAAAATGATGAGAAACGAGGATGATTTTTTTTTCAAAATTTCAAAATACATGGGCTATAACCCATCGTTTTTTTTTATTTTTTTCGAATCCTCAAAAATGATGAAAAATGGCGTGCTATAGTATGCCGTACGATATGGGCTATAGCCCATGGTCCAAAATGATGAGAAACGAGGATAACTTTTTTTTCAAAATTAAAAAAAACATGGGCTATAACCCATCGTTTTTTTCATTTTTTCATTTTTTTCAAATCCTCAAAAATGATGAAAAATGGCGTGCTGTATTATGCCGCACGATATGGGCTATAGCCCATGGTCCAAAATGATGAGAAACGAGGATAACTTTTTTTTCAAAATTTCAAAAAACATGGGCTATAACCCATCGTTTTTTTCATTTTTTATTTTTTTTCGAATCCTCAAAAATGATGAAAAACGGCGTGCTATAGTATGCCGTACGATATGGGCTATAGCCCATGGTCCAAAATGATGAGAAACGAGGATAACTTTTTTTTCAAAATAAAAAAAAACATGGGCTATAACCCATCGTTTTTTTCATTTTTTTCGAATCCTCAAAAATTATGAAAAACGGCGTGCTATAGTATGCCGTACGATATGGGCTATAGCCCATGGTCCAAAATGATGAGAAACGAGGATAACTTTTTTTTCAAAATAAAAAAAAACATGGGCTATAACCCATCGTTTTTTTCATTTTTTCATTTTTTTCAAATCCTCAAAAATGATGAAAAATGGCGTGCTATATTATGCCGCACGATATGGGCTATAGCCCATGGTCCAAAATGATGAGAAACGAGGATAACTTTTTTTTTCAAAATTTCAAAAAACATGGGCTATAACCCATCGTTTTTTTTATTTTTTCATTTTTTTCAAATCCTCAAAAATGATGAAAAACGGCGTGCTATAGCATGCCGTACGATATGGGCTATAGCCCATGGTCCAAAATGATGAGAAACGAGGATAACTTTTTTTTCAAAATTTCAAAAAACATGGGATATAACCCATCGTTTTTTTCATTTTTTCATTTTTTTCGAATCCTCAAAAATGATGAAAAACGGCGTGCTATAGTATACCGTACGATATGGGCTATAGCCCATGGTCCAAAATGATGAGAAACGAGGATAACCTTTTTTTCAAAATTAAAAAAAACATGGGCTATAACCCATCGTTTTTTTCATTTTTTTCAAATCCTCAAAAATGATGAAAAACGGCGTGCTATAGTATGCCGTACGATATGGGCTATAGCCCATGGTCCAAAATGATGAGAAACGAGGATAACCTTTTTTTCAAAATAAAAAAAAACATGGGCTATAACCCATCGTTTTTTTCATTTTTTCATTTTTTTCAAATCCTCAAAAATGATGAAAAACGGCGTGCTATAGCATGCCGTACGATATGGGCTATAGCCCATGGTCCAAAATGATGAGAAACGAGGATAACTTTTTTTTTCAAAATTTCAAAAAACATGGGCTATAACCCATCGTTTTTTTCATTTTTTCATTTTTTTCAAATCCTCAAAAATGATGAAAAACGGCGTGCTATAGTATGCCGTACGATATGGGCTATAGCCCATGGTCCAAAATGATGAGAAACGAGGATAACTTTTTTTTCAAAATTTCAAAAAACATGGGCTATAACCCATCGTTTTTTTCATTTTTTCATTTTTTTCGAATCCTCAAAAATGATGAAAAACGGCGTGCTATAGTATGCCGTACGATATGGGCTATAGCCCATGGTCCAAAATGATGAGAAACGAGGATAACTTTTTTTTCAAAATAAAAAAAAACATGGGCTATAACCCATCGTTTTTTTCATTTTTTCATTTTTTTCAAATCCTCAAAAATGATGAAAAACTGCGTGCTATAGTATGCCGTACGATATGGGCTATAGCCCATGGTCCAAAATGATGAGAAACGAGGATAACTTAAAAAAAAAAAAAAAAAGAAAACATGGGCTATAACCCATCGTTTTTTTTATTTTTTCATTTTTTTCAAATCCTCAAAAATGATGAAAAACGGCGTGCTATAGCATGCCGTACGATATGGGCTATAGCCCATGGTCCAAAATGATGAGAAACGAGGATAACTTTTTTTTTCAAAATTTCAAAAAACATGGGCTATAACCTATCGTTTTTTTCATTTTTTCATTTTTTTCAAATCCTCAAAAATGATGAAAAACGGCGTGCTATAGTATGCCGTACGATATGGGCTATAGCCCATGGTCCAAAATGATGAGAAACGAGGATAACTTTTTTTTCAAAATAAAAAAAAACATGGGCTATAACCCATCGTTTTTTTAATTTTTTCATTTTTATTCAAATCCTCAAAAATGATGAAAAATGGCGTGCTATATTATGCCGCACGATATGGGCTATAGCCCATGGTCCAAAATGATGAGAAACGAGGATGATTTTTTTTTCAAAATTTCAAAATACATGGGCTATAACCCATCGTTTTTTTCATTTTTTTCGAATCCTCAAAAATGATGAAAAACGGCGTGCTATAGTATGCCGTACGATATGGGCTATAGCCCATGGTCCAAAATGATGAGAAACGAGGATAACTTATTTTTCAAAATTAAAAAAAACATGGGCTATAACCCATCGTTTTTTTCATTTTTTCATTTTTTTCAAATCCTCAAAAATGATGAAAAACGGCGTGCTATAGCATGCCGCACGATATGGGCTATAGCCCATGGTCCAAAATGATGAGAAACGAGGATAACTTTTTTTTCAAAATAAAAAAAAACATGGGCTATAACCCATCGTTTTTTTCATTTTTATTCAAATGCTCAAAAATGATGAAAAATGGCGTGCTATATTATGCCGCACGATATGGGCTATAGCCCATGGTCCAAAATGATGAGAAACGAGGATAACTTTTTTTTTCAAAATTTCAAAAAACATGGGCTATAACCCATCGTTTTTTTCATTTTTTCATTTTTTTCAAATCCTCAAAAATGATGAAAAACGGCGTGCTATAGCATGCCGTACGATATGGGCTATAGCCCATGGTCCAAAATGATGAGAAACGAGGATAACTTTTTTTTTCAAAATTTCAAAAAACATGGGCTATAACCCATCGTTTTTTTTCATTTTTTCATTTTTTTCAAATCCTCAAAAATGATGAAAAACGGCGTGCTATAGTATGCCGTACGATATGGGCTTATAGCCCATGGTCCAAAATGATGAGAAACGAGGATAACTTTTTTTTCAAAATGAAAAAAAACATGGGCTATAACCCATCGTTTTTTTCATTTATTCATTTTTTTCAAATCCTCAAAAATGATGAAAAACGGCGTGCTATAGTATGCCGTACGATATGGGCTATAGCCCATGGTCCAAAATGATGAGAAACGAGGATAACTTTTTTTTCAAAATAAAAAAAAACATGGGCTATAACCCATCGTTTTTTTCATTTTTTCATTTTTATTAAAATCCTCAAAAATGATGAAAAATGGCGTGCTATATTATGCCGCACGATATGGGCTATAGCCCATGGTCCAAAATGATGAGAAACGAGGATGATTTTTTTTTCAAATTTTCAAAATACATGGGCTATAACCCATCGTTTTTTTTATTTTTTTCAAATCCTCAAAAATGATGAAAAACTGCGTGCTATAGTATGCCGTACGATATGGGCTATAGCCCATGGTCCAAAATGATGAGAAACGAGGATAACTTTTTTTTTCAAAATTTAAAAAAACATGGGCTATAACCCATCGTTTTTTTTTCATTTTTTCATTTTTTTCAAATCCTCAAAAATGATGAAAAACGTCATGCTATAGTATGCCGTACGATATGGGCTATAGCCCATGGTCCAAAATGATGAGAAACGAGGATAACTTTTTTTCCCTAAATTTAAAAAAACATGGGCTATAACCCATCGTTTTTTTCATTTTTTCATTTTTGTCAAATCCTCAAAAATGATGAAAAACTGCGTGCTATAGTATGCCGTACGATATGGGTTATAGCCCATGGTCCAAAATGATGAGAAACGAGGATAACTTTTTTTTTCAAAATTTAAAAAAACATGGGCTATAACCCATCGTTTTTTTTTCATTTTTTCATTTTTTTCAAATCCTCAAAAATGATGAAAAACGTCATGCTATAGTATGCCGTACGATATGGGCTATAGCCCATGGTCCAAAATGATGAGAAACGAGGATAACTTTTTTTCCCTAAATTTAAAAAAACATGGGCTATAACCCATCGTTTTTTTCATTTTTTCATTTTTGTCAAATCCTCAATAATGATGAAAAACGGCGTGCTATAGTATGCCGTACGATATGGGCTATAGCCCATGGTCCAAAATGATGAGAAACGAGGATGACTTTTTTTTTCAAAATTTAAAAATACATGGGCTATAACCCATCGTTTTTTTTCATTTTTTTCAAATCCTCAAAAATTATGAAAAACTGCGTGCTATAGTATGCCGTACGATATGGGCTATAGCCCATGGTCCAAAATGATGAGAAACGAGGATAACTTTTTTTTTCAAAATTAAAAAAAACATGGGCTATAACCCATCGTTTTTTTTCATTTTTTTCAAATCCTCAAAAATGATGAAAAACGTCATGCTATAGTATGCCGTACGATATGGGCTATAGCCCATGGTCCAAAATGATGAGAAACGAGGATAACTTTTTTTCCCTAAATTTAAAAAAACATGGGCTATAACCCATCGTTTTTTTCATTTTTTCATTTTTGTCAAATCCTCAAAAATGATGAAAAACTGCGTGCTATAGTATGCCGTACGATATGGGTTATAGCCCATGGTCCAAAATGATGAGAAACGAGGATAACTTTTTTTTTCAAAATTTAAAAAAACATGGGCTATAACCCATCGTTTTTTTTTCATTTTTTCATTTTTTTCAAATCCTCAAAAATGATGAAAAACGTCATGCTATAGTATGCCGTACGATATGGGCTATAGCCCATGGTCCAAAATGATGAGAAACGAGGATAACTTTTTTTCCCTAAATTTAAAAAAACATGGGCTATAACCCATCGTTTTTTTCATTTTTTCATTTTTGTCAAATCCTCAATAATGATGAAAAACGGCGTGCTATAGTATGCCGTACGATATGGGCTATAGCCCATGGTCCAAAATGATGAGAAACGAGGATGACTTTTTTTTTCAAAATTTAAAAATACATGGGCTATAACCCATCGTTTTTTTTCATTTTTTTCAAATCCTCAAAAATTATGAAAAACTGCGTGCTATAGTATGCCGTACGATATGGGCTATAGCCCATGGTCCAAAATGATGAGAAACGAGGATAACTTTTTTTTTCAAAATTAAAAAAAACATGGGCTATAACCCATCGTTTTTTTTTCATTTTTTTCAAATCCTCAAAAATGATGAAAAACGGCATGCTATAGTATGCCGTACGATATGGGCTAAAGCCCATGGTCCAAAATGATGAGAAACGAGGATAACTTTTTTTTCCTAAATTTCAAAAAACATGGGCTATAACCCATCGTTTTTTTCATTTTTTTTTTTTTTTCAAATCCTCAAAAATGTAGAAAAACGGCGTGCTATAGTATGCCGTACGATATGGGCTATAGCCCAAGGTCCAAAATGATGAAAAACGAGGATAAAAAGAAAATCTAAACATTCAAAAAACGATGGGCTATAACCCATGTTTTTTGAATTTTTTAATTTTTTTCAAATCCTCAAAAATGATGAAAAACTGCATGCTATATAGTATGCCGTACGATATGGGCTATAGCCCATGGTCAAAAATGATGAAAAACGAGGATTTGAAAAAAAGTCGAAATTCACTCCGAGACCATGGGCTATAGCCCATCGTCTTTTAAAAAAATCCTCAAAAATGATGAAAAAATGCATGCCGTATGCCGTACGATAATTATGGGCTATAGCCCATGGTAAAAAATTATGAAAAACGAGGATTTGAAAAAATGTCGAAATTCACTTTTCATCTTTTTTTCAAATCCTCAAAAATGATGAGAAACGGCATACTATAGTATACCGTTCGATATGGGCTATAGCCCATGGTCAAAAATGACTTACACTAAAATACAGTAGCGTACACACACCCTATCCCAACCTATTCACACAGGAGGCAAATTAATTCCAATTACTATATAAAATATATGAACCATATTAGGTTATTATTAACAAAAGTAAACATGATATGGACAGGGTTTGAGACCCTGCAATTTCCTGACATTTGGACATTTAAATATCACCCTCTAGTCTAGTCCTAGAGTGTCCTAGGAGGAGGTGAAGACATGGTGGTAGACCATCTCCTTTGTTGTCTATTCGGACACCTGACACACAGCCTCTTTGGACACAGTTGTCAACAGCTTCAGTGAAATTGTTAATTTGTTTACCGTACAGTGTGACAATGAACTGAGTGGTAACATTTCCTTTTAACCCATTCCGACCTGAGATCAGATTCTAAAAATGTCCTCTACATCCTGACAGTTTTCTGAAAAAGCTATGTTTCCATGTCAGTCGTTCTTCGATCTTTCAAAAATAGCAGATCTACAAGCTCATAGCGCGCCACCGAGTGGCGCGCTATGAGCTTGTAGATCTGCTATTTTTCAATAGCTAAAGCATAGCATAATGCTAATACCAAAAAGTGGACAACGGTGAGACAGCCAGCAGCAGCGCAGGGAGTTGAACCCCGACTCTAGCAATGTTAGAATGTACCGACTACCACTGCTTGTTTTCTGACATCACCATCCGTACTTGCATGTCAATACAGAAGATATTAAAATAGGGAGCATCAACTCTAAAATATTACACTAGTTGGCAGCATGCTGAACACACGGCATCCAAATTATGTACACTACTAGACTAACCCTAGCATGAACAAGGACGTAGGCTGCCCCATTTGACATTTAGTTTGGATAATATATCTCCACAATACTATAAAATCCTAACTCTAATGTTTCGGCGCTGTAGTGCCAAAATTATTTCGGCTCATCAGAAATTTTCAGTAGCACCGAAGAGCCGACTTTAGGACGGTATAGTTCCAAGTGGTCCCCAAAATGTGTTAATATAGTATCAAAATCAACAGGCCAGTATACAAATTATATACTGTACATCAGAGCCTGTCTACAAGCTCACAGTGTTGTGTTAGCTAGTACAGACAGGGTGGTCCCCAAAAACGTGTTAATAGACAAAATCAGCTAAAATGGCTTGTACTGTAGATTCGATTATTAGGCTATTTGTCTAGCATGGACAATCTGAGTGGAGAACTGGAGAACTTTTGAAATGTTTTGTAGTTTCTGAGTTATTTAACTTAAAAAGCCCAATGCATTCTCAATGGCAATAGCACAAACTTTGGCATGCTACTAGTCCTACATACTATAGAAACCCCATTCAAACCTATTTAGGTTCATCTTACGGTGGACATGTTTGCCTAAAAAAGGATATGTATTTGGTCGCCAACCCCGTCTCAAAATATTTGGTATTTTGGTTCCAGGGACCCCCAGAAGCAAAGATTTGAGTTAACTATACAGTACTTGAGTAAATGTACTGAGTTACTTTCCACCACTGGAAGGTGGTTGATAACTAAACTGACTACAGGCTTATTGTTGTGCGGTAAGCCTGCGGGCCCCATTTCCCGTTCGGAATCTCCGCCCATCGGCTTTTACGGGTCAACTTGACTTCAATGTCTGCTTACACTGCCTCAGCTCAGCTGTGTTGTCTGCTTACACTGCCTCAGCTCAGCTGTGTATACACAAGTTAAGAAGTGTTATCATAGTTTGAATATATATCAGTATATCAATATGTCAGTGGATCGCACGCCGACTCGACTTTACAGACAAATGTGTGCTCTCCATCCAACGTGTCCTTGAGCAAGGCACTAAACGACCACTAATCTCCTCCCGACGAGCAGGTTGACATGGATGTCTGACTCCACCGTCAACGGTGTGTGGATATCAGATTCTACAAAATGTCTTCTACATCCAGACAGTTTTCTGAAAAAGCTATGTTTCTATGTCAGTCGTTCTTCGATTTAAAAAAAAATAGCAGACCTACAAGCTCGTAGCGTTGTAGATCTGCTATTTTTCAATAGCTAAAGCATAACATAATATGACAACGGCACTTTCACCATTCCTATAACATTTTGTCTCATCTCATCCTCGTGTGAGAACGTGCTGAACTTTGCGCTAGGCGTTGTTTGACAGTGGAGATGTGGGGGGAGATGTCTCACCATGGGTGGAGGTACAGTATATATACTGTACCTCACCCCTGTGTACTCCCACCTCTCAGAGTCACCCCCGTCGGAGCAATGAGGTGTGAGAAAGTCTTATGCACCGAAGGCCGTATGATCTGGTTTAGTTCCACGGCGGCGCTCCGTTCTCCCACATCAAAGTGAGGCAGTTATAGCTGAACTCCCCTCCCTGATGACCACAGTTATATACACGTTAGATGTATGTCTTTGAACCCCCCCCAGCACACACACGCACGCACGCACACACACACACACACACACACGCACACGCACTTCTAATCGCGTCCGAGTACTTTTTATCTCTCTTCTCTTTGCTCTGCTGTCGTCCACTCATGTTTTATCTTCTGAGTCATGCCTCTAGTCTATAGTGTGTCAGCCCAGTTCTCCTCCTCACTTGACACAGCTTTTGATGTCAGTGTCGTATTTGCTTTGAAATCATCGCTTCCACTCCATTAATTCATCCAGTCCCAAATTAGTCTGTCAAATATTAGGCTCATCCCCCCCCCCCCCCCCTTAATCCTCTCCTCTCTTCTGAGAAACATTTTGAATAACTTTAACACCTTTATTTACCCAACGGGAGGTGCTCTTTTTCAGGAACGGCCTGCTTCACACTCACTCACAAGACACGTCACACACACACACACACACACACACACACACACACACACACACACACACACACACACACACACACACACACACACCTCATATTATGTAATACTGTAGTGTAGGCTTTCTGACCTCATGTTTAATGTCAGTATCATTCATGTTGAAACTGCTCCTACTCTCCCATATGGCATCCTAAACACTATAGTGTTAAATTAATAGGTTTATCTGTTGAAGTTTAAACCGATTCCAACTTTAATCCATTTTGGGTGCGGGAACCCCTTTTGGTGTTAGCATTATGTTATGCTTTAGCTATTGAAAAATAGCAGATCTACAAGCTCATAGCGCGCCACCGAGTGGCGTGCTACGAGATTGTAGGTCTGCTATTTTTTTTAAATCAAAAAACGACCGACATAGAAACATAGCTTTTTCAGAAAACTGTCAGGATGTAGAAGACATTTTTAGAATCTGATCTCAGGTCAAAATGGATTAAAAGGTTTATCTGTTGAAGTTAAACCGATTCCAACTTTAATCTTATTACTTGCGAGTGTCTCCGGATGAGTGCGCTCGGCAAATGTAAAAAAAATACGGTCACGCAAAAATACCACATTAGCTCTGAGAGGAATGAATGATTGGGGGAAATTAAGTTGACAGATTTTTTTCTCTCTCTTCCTCAGACGCCTTTAATAACTATAACCTCTCACGTCGTCAGTGAACCGACATCAACCTTTGATGTCATTTGTGATTCATTTCCGCAGCATTATCCCAGGCCTGTCGCCCGTAGGCCTGTCACCGCCCGTAGGCCTACCGCTGGGAAAACGACTGTCACTCGCATGCTCAACTAGTTCTTCAAGGGTGTGGATCGTGAACTGAAGCGTAATCGGGTGTAATTATGGTAGCCGTTGCCTTGTATGAGCAGCATTTACATGAAGTTGAAGCACACCAGTTGTATAAAATGTGGAAGCACACATCAGCCTCCAGATATGATATTTCATCGCATTCCAGTACATTACAGGCCATTCGTGACAGAAGGTTTCAGGCCCAGAGGCCTGGCTATTGCAATACAGCTCTACAGGTTGTGGAGGTTTAAGAGGGCGGAGGTCGAGTCCTCTGGTGAGAAAAATGGAAGGTATTTTGTTTTTTATTGTATGCCTTTCTCTCTACCTGCTTTTTCTTCTCACTTGCTACAATCATTTTAGCTTAACTTTTTTTTCCTACAGTTTCTGCCCCCTCTCTCCCCCCGCCCCACCACATAGTCTTCTCTAGGACAGTGTTGATATAGTTTTAGTATTTTAGTCACCTGAATTGTTTTACCTTTAGTTATAGTTCCAGTCTACTAAGTCTACAGTTGATTTAGTCGATATTATGGCGTTGCCTTGATGGTGTCGTAATGCCTGATTTTCACACTTGGTCGCATGCAGGAAATAACAGATCTACAAGCTCACAACGCGACGCAACGGGACACCATGTGGGGGGACCCCACAGGTTGAGAACCACCGGGTTACGGCCGATTCATACTCCTATTTTACCGCTGTTTTACCGCTGTTTTACTGCTGTTTTACCGCTGTTTTACCGCTGTTTTACCGCTGTTTTACTGCTGTTTTACCGCTGTTTCGGCGCTGTAGTGCTCGTCAGACATTTTCAGTAGCACCGAAGAGCCGACTTTAGGACGGTATACCCCCCCCCCCCCCCCCCCCCCTCCCGAACCTCAAATGACGTCACATTGTAGGCTCTACAGAGCCAAATGACGTAGGAGGGGCCTGTGGTGAGAGCAGGAGTGGATCTGGGGAGACGTAGGAGTGGACCTGGGGAGACGTAGGAGGGGCCTGTGGTGAGAGCAGGAGTGGACTTGGTGAGACGTAGGAGGGGCCTGTGGTGAGAGCAGGAGTGGACTTGGTGAGATGTAGGAGGGACCCGGACAGGAGTCAACCCAGAGCTTATGGGTCACCGAGTGGCGCGCTACGAGCTTGTAGGTCTGCTATTTTTTTTAAATCAAACAGCGACTGACATAGAAACATAGCTTTTTCAGAAAACTGTCAGGATGTAGAAGACATTTATAGAATCTGATCTCAGGTCAGAATGGGTGAAGTAAATGTACTTATTTACTTTACACCACAGTTTTTTTTAATGCACATTCTGGGAGGGAACCCATTTTGGTATTAGCATCATGTCGTGCTTTAGCTATTGAAAAATAGCAGATCTACAAGCTCATAGCGCGCCACCGAGTGGCGCGCTATGAGCTTGTAGGTCTGCTATTTTGAAAAAAGAAGAACGACTGACATAGAAACATAGCTTTTTCAGAAAACTGTCAGGATGTAGAAGAGATTTTTTTAAATCTGATCTCAGTTCAGAATGGGTGAAGTAAATGTACTTATTTACTTTACACCACAGTGTACTGTCTTGTCTGTCACAGCTCGAGGGGCTGATCCAGAACCAGCTCTCGTGTTGTGGATAAACCAGAATGGAGGTGTTTTCCCTTCCTTCGTTCTCACAACGGTCATATCCAGACAGAAGGGGGAGGGGGGGGGGGGATTAGCGTACAGAAACATCCGACGGTATCACACAGCGGAGGAGGAGGAGCTATAGTGGAGTGTAGGGTGACCAGCTGTAGCTCAGCTGTACTCGTCAATCACTGCCTCTCAATCGCTGGCAGTTTGTTTTCAATTGGCTGAAGGAACAATGGAGAAGAAAACTAACTGTCACCCGATATGCATGGAGGCCACCATGACACAAAGCCCCAGGAAATGGCTACTATTACCAATGGACAAATGCACAAAATGACCCCGGCCCTCAATGAGCAATTTTCAGCTTTTAGACGTCTAAATGACCGTCTAAAAAACTGGGGTGAAAATAGTCTAAAAATTTAAGGTTTTTAGCAGTCTAGTCTAAGAAACTCGGCAAAAAAAACGTTGTTTCAACGTCTATATATAGACGGTCTACATTAGCCAGGCTAATCAAGGTCTAAATTTAGACTATATATAGACGTTGAAACAACGTTGTTTCAACGTCTAATCTACCCTAGACTGCTAAAAAACTTTCATATTTAGACTATTTTTACCCCAGTTTTTAGACGGTCATTTAGACGTCTAAAAGCCGAAAATTGCTCAGTGGGATGTGGCGTTATCGTTGGCATCACACGACGTCACACCGGTTCGGGAAAAGCGACACTCAGCAGGGGGCGCTAAAGCTTGAGCACTGGACTACAAATAAGAGAAGAAATAACTGGACTACAAATAAGAGAAGAAACAGGCAAAACAGCAGGGCTTTGTAACCAGAATCACTCCCCTGAAGACTATAAATTATATCAAGGACTTCATGCAAAGTAACCATGATTCCTCTCTGGAAAGATCACAAGTATCTTATTTATATTTATACTTCATTGCTTATTTTTCTATTTAGTATACTACTGTACATTCAAGTGTATTTATCCTCTCAATACTGCATTGCACTCTGGCTAGACGCCACTATTCATTTCATTGTCAAAGTATTTGTATACTATGTGCAGCAGTGACAATAAATTGAATCTAATCTAATCTAAAAAGTCATATAAATATTTATGCAAGATGGACCACAAGATTGTAAAAAAAAATACATACTGTCTTGTACACATAAGTTCTGTCACGTGGAGGCATTTTTAGAATCTGATCTCAGGTCAAAATATGTTATACTTTAGCTATTGAAAAATATCAGATCTACAAGCTCGTAGCGCGCCACCGAGTGGCGCGCTACGAGCTTGTAGGTCTGCTATTTTTGAAAAAGGATAACGTGAGTCGTAGAACGTTCAACTTTCAGAGAAAGGTCTTTGAATCTTCACTTTGAATCTCGTTCAGGGAACAACTCTCTCCATACTGGTGATCCTCTCCTATTTCGCAACCCTCTCTAAATGATGTCACCGTGCGTGAAGAACAGTAACAATAACAATAACTGCATTATCCCGTCTTCCAGGGAGAGTCAACCATCTTAACCTCAGACTCCAACTTGGGCAACAAGAGCAGTAAAATAGCACAATATAAATAATGACAATATGGAAGGCTGCAGTTTCGGTAAGGCACGCAGGGCAGGCGTTCTTCTCTCTGACTATATGTCTCAATTTACAATTTGCAATTTAGGCATTTAGCAGACGCTCTTAATCCAGAGCGACTTACATTAAGCAAGAACATAAAAGCATGGGAATACATCACATAAAAAGCATTTATCATGAAACATGCGTAAGCTAAGAACGTAACAGTGGAATATCTATATAATGAAACTATACATATACTATACTATGCTATGACTACATACAATGCAATTATAGTGCTGTCTACATAACATGCTATAAGTCTGTATCAAATGCTATCTAAGTCTACAGAAATGCTATCTCAAACTAAAGAATCAGTCAACGACTGGTTTTGCTTGGCAATGTTCTCGCGTCCCCCCCCCCCTCCCCCCATGCTATTAGAGAGCCTAATTGAGGAATTACTCATGTGCAAGCCGGAACGATCCATAGCGTAGGATATTGTGTATAAGCGGCCTCGCTCTGGGGAGGCACCGCCGCCTTCCCTAGTGACTTACAGACACGCACAGACATGGTCTCATACGCTCTCTGACACACACAACGCACAACAGACAGTCTCATAGTCGCGTGAGGTTGACAGATAAGTGTCACCAGATGAGCTCGGTATAGACAGATATGCAGACGTGGAGCTTCCTGGGTTTGTAGACACTTCTTGTCCTCCGAGGGAATACCAAATGATCTGCCCCGTCATGTGAGTCAGCCATCCTGGTGAGGGAAAGTCTAGAGCAGGGTTCCCCAATTCCTTTTCCCCAAGGGCCATATTTTGACAAGGGTACCAGGCTGGGGGCCGAGTCGGCACGCGCGAGGTCGAGGTCTTGCCCTGAAAATGAATGGTCAGGGCAAGACCCCATTTGAAAAGGACCCCCAGTTTGACATGCAGAGGCTACTGACCCCCCCCCCCCCCAAAGGGGGCGCTCCGCAGGCCGCAGATGGCCCGCTAATTGGGGAACCCTGGTCTAGCGGTTACCTGGGCCATCACATTCACCTTGGCACTGCATGGTCGGGGGGGGGGGGTGAACGTGGAACCTCAGATTTGACAACTTGGAGTAAACAAAAGCAGCCCAACCAACTAAGCTAAACATTATATGAACTTGAACTTTAATAGGAGTTTAATAAACAGATTGAATCTGTCAGTACGGATAAAGACCTACATACATGTTCTACATGCAGCCACCTCGACCCATTAAGACCGCAGGTAGGCCAATTGTACGCCTTCTAAATCAGTAGTTCTCAAACCTTTTCGGGGCAAAATTAAGGGCCATCAGATTTATATACAGTATGGCCGTCATCTGAAAACGTTTTGTGCCAGGGACACCCAGCAGAGAATATTTGTATGAAGATTTTGCGTGCGTGCGTGCACGTGTACGTGTGTGTGTGTGTGTTCTATAGATGAAAGTGTACTTTCATTACCCCCATGAAACTGTCACAGAGGAATACAGACATACGTCACCTGGATCAGCTTGTTGTAGACATAACATACTGTACACACAGCATTGTACCTCGACTACGTCACTCTCAACTGTCTGTCGAGGGAGTAATCCTTATCGCCGTGTTCTCCTCGTTGTGTGAGTCAGCGCGCTGCTAGGGGGGTTTAAATAAACCTAGACGAGTGACAACAACGCTCTACAACTAATCCCCCTCCCACCACAGACTTTAATTAGGTCTGTCAACGGTGAGATAAGCGCCACTAGTTATACAGCGGTTACATAAGCAGGCGCTGCAGAGGGGGGGGGGGGGGGGGGGGGGCATTATGGAGATGGAGACGCATAACGTGTCACATTAAAACTCAACTGTTTATTTCATACTGTAAATGAATTGTAATACACTCGTTGTCTGCACACGACGTCACGTGGTTGGAAGACAGCCATGTAGCGCAGAGCATAGCAGAGCATTATAGTTTATTAATAACAGCCTACTACGGTATGTGTCACCACTTTGCCAGTGATGTATAAAATGTCATGTATACTCAAGCAGTGCACTTTGTTGAGGTATGTTTACTTTCTTCAGTAATACAATCTTCAATAACATAAAAGTCTTAGTGCTTGGTGCCGATAATCTTTTGCACCCACTTGCAATTATACTGTACTCACGGCCTTATACCCACAATATACTGTACTCACGGCCCACCAGTGGACCCTGTGGACCCCGCAGGTTGGGAAACGACCGCACGTTTAAACCCACCATAATGACTGTCCAGACTGTTGCCCACTGTCCTCCTCCCACTCTCTCTGTCTCTCTCTCTCTCTCTCTCTCTCTCTCTCTCTCTGTCTACGACACAACTTGTGCCTTGATGAGCATGCAGAGCTCTCCTCGGATTTCACTGGTAAACGTCCCCGGTAAAAGGAAAGGAAAGGTACTATGTTTACCCAGGGTAACTGGATTAAGGAAAGGAAAGGTACTATGTTTACCCAGGGTAACTGGACTAAGGAAAGGAAAGGTACTATGTTTACCCAGGGTAACTGGATTAAGGAAAGGAAAGGTACTATGTTTACCCAGGGTAACTGGACTAAGGAAAGGAAAGGTACTATGTTTACCCAGGGTAACTGGACTAAGGAAAGGAAAGGTACTATGTTTACCCAGGGTAACTGGACTAAGGAAAGGAAAGGTACTATGTTTACCCAGGGTAACTGGACTAAGGAAAGGAAAGGTACTATGTTTACCCAGGGTAACTGGACTAAGCTCAAGAACTTGTTTACAGCCAGGCCCTGCTCATAGAACATTTCATGGTAGAGGTTCAATGCCTTGCTCAAAGGGCACTTCAGCGGTGGTATAATTTTAACGTGCCGGTCCGGGGATACGAACTATAGCGACCTTCCGATATCAACACCGTTCCGCAAACCGTTCGGCCACCGCTGCCCCATGTGGGTGGGGGGGATGAGGCGACCTGGAGTCCTACGCGAAGGGAGTGTAATGATACCCCCCCCAGCCCAGAGCCCAGTGCCTTGATCCTTGGGCCCAGTCAGACAGGAAGTGCTTTAATCAGGGCTTCCTGTATGGCTCAATGCGCCCGGCATGTTTTGTCTGAGTAGAGACGGAGAGAGAGAGAGTAATGCATGGAGCAGCTGTTGGTGCCTTGAGGGCCCCGCGACCACAGCTGTAGGGCTTATAGGGCCCCGGCCCCTCAGAGGGACAAAGACCCACAATGTGCTGAGAATGAGACCCCGAAAGGGAGAGTGGTGCGGGGGGGCAGAGACGGACACAGATTAGGTGACTATAGAGGAATGTTTGTTTATACACTGGAAGACGTGGTTGTTGAACACGTACATGCTAGGCATTTTTTTTATCCTACCTATGGGGTCCGGAGGTGACTTTTGTCCTCGTTTCAGAGATGCTACTGCTATACAGTTACTGCGAAGGAAAAACTTGCAATATTTTCCACTTTCAGTCGCTTGCCTTGTCGTTGAGCCCCAGGGGCCTACTGTATACCAAACCCGCTCTAATGTTTTTAATCACATATTATGTCTATATCTACAAAAATTGCTAAGAGTATTGGTATCTTACGTAAAATCCGTCATTTGATCAGCTCTGAGGTAGCCACTATGTTATATTATTCTATGATTTATCCGTAAATTAACTTGGTGTACTCAATGTTCTCCTATAGCGGTTTTTTATTCTGACTTCTGTTTATTGTGATTTTTTTTCTTGTTATACAGTACATTTCCGTCCTTTCACTGTCCCTGTGTTTTATCTGTATTCTAATGTTTAAGATCTGCCTGTTCAATATGATTGTTTTTTCTTTAAACAAACAAAAACAACTATGAATGTATAAACATGCCTGGAGAAGCCACTTGCAAGCCCCTGGAGGGTTTTTAGGCTTTCTCCGTCACATTGTTTTATTGACCTTGTGTATCATTTCCGAAATATTTTTGTATGTGAAAATAAACAAACAAACAAAACAAACAAATTTGGTGTGTAGAGGACATACCAAATTAACCGATCTACAAGCTCACAACTGAGCTTGTATAGTTCTGCTACAAAGCTCGATAGCTTTTACGAGGGTTACATTTTAGGGCAGATTCTGCAGGTTGTAAAGAAATACAGTAGGTTCGACAAAATGGTCGACACGTGACTGACCGCATCCAGCTTTTGACCTCCGTCCGGAGGCTTCTCTATCGGAGCCTCGTTGTTATTGGTTCAGTCTGTCTCACAGTCTGTGCTCCGCTGCTCCAACCCTCTCTCGCCACAAGTTAAACAACACACTCATTATCAGCCATAATATAAATGTCTTAACTCACATGGCGAGTGGAGGCGCACAGAAAGGCCCATTGTTTCACAGAGACACGAGCTCACTCACAGGCAAATCGGCTTTTCCGTGAACCGGTTTTTTTTTCCACACACGTGACACTCTTTTCTCTTTGCTTTGATCGTTAAAGCGACGATGACAGGTAATGCCACGATAAGAAGTATTTATTTGTCTAGATGTCTATCAAGGGCTGACATAAAAATAAAAATAAAAAAAGCACCTATACTGTACCAGTAGGCACTGCTGACTTCCGGAAGACACATGCACACACACACACACACGCACGCACACACATGCACGCGCGCGCACACACATACACACGCACGCACACACACACACACACACACACCACAACCGTAATTCTCAACCGTTTTCATTTAAAAGACCCTCATTAGTCCACAGACCCTAATTTTAAATGATTTATTATCTCTGTGGGACCCCAATCTACAATGTTTTTCAGAGCGCAGCACCCGAGCACCACCAAACCATAAAATGACTACTGGATCTCTTCTCCACTCTCTCTCTCTTCTAGTTTTTTAATTGTTGACAAAATAGTTAATAAAATAATAATATAATAATATAATATCATTTTAGTAGTTTTCATCAGCCAACCAACGCCGACCACACCCCAGCAACCGCCGCGCCCAGGGCACCCCCAGCAGACCTGCCCAGGGCACCCCTCGCGGACCTGCCCAGGGCACCCCTCGCGGACCCCGCCCAGGGCACCCCCAGCGGACCTGCCCAGGGCACCCCTCGCGGACCTGCCCAGGGCACCCCTCGCGGACCCCGCCCAGGGCACCCCCAGCAGACCTGCCCAGGGCACCCCTCGCGGACCTGCCCAGGGCACCCCTCGCGAACCCCGCCCAGGGCACCCCTCGCGGACCCCGCCCAGGGCACCCCTCGCGGACCCCGCCCAGGGCACCCCCAGCGGACCTGCCCAGGGCACCCCTCGCGGACCTGCCCAGGGCACCCCTCGCGGACCTGCCCAGGGCACCCCTCGCGGACCTGCCCAGGGCACCCCCAGCGGACCTGCCCAGGGCACCCCTCACGGACCCCGCCCAGGGCACCCCTCGCGGACCCCGCCCAGGGCACCCCTCGCGGACCCCGCCCAGGGCACCCCTCGCGGACCCCGCCCAGGGCACCCCCAGCGGACCTGCCCAGGGCACCCCTCGCGGACCCCTCCCAGGGCACCCCCAGCGGACCTGCCCAGGGCACCCCTCACGGACCCCGCCCAGGGCACCCCTCGCGGACCCCGCCCAGGGCACCCCTCGCGGACCCCGCCCAGGGCACCCCTCGCGGACCCCGCCCAGGGCACCCCTCGCGGACCCCGCCCAGGGCACCCCTCGCGGACCCCGCCCAGGGCACCCCTCGCGGACCCCGCCCAGGGCACCCCTCGCGGACCCTGCCCAGGGCACCCCTCGCGGACCCCCAGTGGACCTGCCCATTGTCCTTTCTCTTATGCCAGTGTTGGAGGCTCTCTCTCTGCCTTGTGTGTTCTTGGGGGATCGCAGGCACTGAGGTATCTAGGTTTGCTTCCTGCCTAGGGTCCTATAGGGTCCTCCTAGGGCCCTAGGGTCCTAGGGTCCTAGGGTCCTACTACGTCTCACCAGACTGTCCGTCTGTGCTTCTGTCCTTCTCCACCCTTGGCCTTACTCTGGTGTGTTTGACTCAAGGCTGTGTCACTGTCGTCGTCGCCGTCGTTGTTGTCGTTGAATCTGTCCTATGGAGTCTCTCTTCCTCCTCTCGGGAGACACTGTTGCTCATTTGTACGTACGGTACTGTAGCTTGCGTGGTGCCCTCTTGCAACAGGGGGTTGCTGCCTGGCCCCTGTTACCCCGGCAGCCTTTCCTGGAGGTCCATATCCATAAACTACATTAGTAGTGAGGTAAATATACTCTCTCTCTCTCTCTCTCTCTCTCCTCTCCCTCCCTCCCTCCCTCCCTCCCTCCCTCTCTCCCTCTCTCTCTCTCTCTCTCTCTCTCTCTCCCTCTCTCTCTCTCTCTCTCTCTCTCTCTCATATCACTGAGTCATTCACACAAAACAGTTTGTCCTCCCGTACTGTTGCTCTTTGGAAAATGTATTGTTTGGAGGAGGTGAAAGCAAACACTGTTCTTACAGTATGTCGTCAAGTGACGATAGATAGATGAGATAGATGACACCTTTTGCACAGTGAAAGGCGCCGGACAGAAAGACTTTCTGAGAAAAGCTTCCCTGTGGGAGCCTGGGTTCCAGACCTCCCCTGTGGGAGCCTGGGTTCCAGACCTGAATCACTGCGTCCCGTCAATTTGTTTTGTCACTACAAATTCATGGAAAGTATAGCGCTTCAGGCCGGAACCCTGCAGGCGGCTACCCCTATGGAGCATGTCGTTACTTTCTCAGAACTCGGCCCAGCATAGAACACCGCGTGCTTCTGTTGACCGTCAACACGCCCACGGCCATACTGGGAGACTCCACAATGGTCATCTAATCTACAGGACAGCACACCTTAGAGACCAGGGCTTCTCAAAGCAGGCCACGTAGCGTGGATTAAAAAACTTGACTGGGCGGCGGGGGGGGCGCAACTCGCAACACCGGCCGATAGGTGAAACCCGGTTTTGCCGACTTGCTAATGAGGGACGGGGGGGATTTAAAACAGCGGCGGCTTGCTGTGCGTGCGGCTACAACAGAAATGTGCACTAACTATCGTACGTACTGTATGGCCAATGTTTCCTCCGAGGTGGAAAAGGTCTGCCGTTGGGACGTTTAATGTTATCCTAGCGGGAGAGAGAGCATCCCTGGTGTGTTTATAAGGCACTAATGGCCGCCACATCCTGGAGCAGGTAATGGGTATAAAACCAGATAAAAACCAGTTGCTCACGCCACCAGCTCCCGGTTCAAAATGTCACAGGCAATTAGCACAATACCATAATGCAGGTATTTAACGAGGGGCTCGGATGTGATCCCAGCCAAAAAGGGCAACAAGTTAAATGGAAAACATACCAGGTAAACGAGCATCGTGTGAGCGCTCCATCGGTGTAATTAACGGTGGTGGAAAAAAGATAAAGTCCATAATTTAAAATGTACTTTAGTAAAAGTACAAAAGTATTGGCATCAAAATGTACTTTTAAAAAGTACCAAAAGTAGAAAGTATACTCATTATTGCAGAAATGTACCCATTTCAAGTTTTCAAACATCTTTTGAAAATAGCAGATCTACAAGCTCACAATGCGTCGCGCTGCGACGCATTGTGAGCTTGTAGATCTGCTATTTTCAAATGGCCGAAATGTGTAGTGGTTACTGTTATGTTCTGTAACAATAATCCAAATACTTAAGTATACAGTACTTAAGTAATTGTACTACTTTCCAGTACCACTGGTAATTATACGATGACCTCTCAATTCAGCCAATCAGCAGTCCAGTGGGGGTAAAGTATTTTCACAGGACCCAGGAGTAGTCTCAAATATATATATTAAAAAAAAGAAGAATTAAACCCAGCAACGAGTGTCCAAGGTTTGCATTACTCTTACAGACTGCTTAGTTAACCCATTTTGACCGTGGAACGATTCTACACAAAATGTCTTCTATAGATCCTGACAGTTTTCAGAAAAACCCTTATGTTTCTATGTCAGTGGTGTTCAACCTTTTCACGTCAAGGACCCCCAAGATTATATGTATTTGGCCACCGACCCTCCCCCCCCCCCCCCCATCTGAAAACATGTTGTTCCAGGGACCCCCCCCCCCCCCCCCCCCCCCAGAAGTAAAGATTTAAGTTAAAAACTTGTGGCTCTGAAATAATATATATTCAATGATTTGCGCCACATTTTCACGATTTTTCAAAAATAGCAGACCTACAAGCTCGTAGCGTGGCACAGAGCTATGCCGAGCTTGTAGAGCTGCTATTTTCAATGGCTAAAGTATAATACAAGCTTAAAACACCAAAATGGGGGTTCCGCCCAGAATGTGTTAAGCACTATTTTGCCTCTCATTAAAGGGTCATTACATGAGGTCATGGCTGTTGGATTTTATTGTCTTCAATTTTTAAAGAGGTGGTCGTAGTCGCTCATTTCCTCTACAGTTTCCACTAAATGGAGAAAAAAGACGAATTGGCAACAAGTTTAGGTTTCGGGGGGAGGAGGGGGGGTGGAAAAAACGGCGACCATGCAGGCAGCATCTCACCTGACGTTAGCCAAGCTAAGCTAGCTACGCTACATTAGTGGACGGTTCTCACCATGGGGTACGTTCTCTGAACGTTAGCCAAGCTACACTACATTAGTGGACCGGTTCTCACCAATGGGGTACGTACGTTCCTGAACGTTAGCCAAGCTAAGCTACGCTACATTAGTGGACCGGTTCTCACCATGGGGTACGTTCCTGAACGTTAGCCAAGCTAAGCTACGCTACATTAGTGGACCGGTTCTCACCATGGGGTACGTACGTTCCTGAACGTTAGCCAAGCTAAGCTACGCTACATTAGTGGACCGGTTCTCACCATGGGGTACGTTCCTGAACGTTAGCCAAGCTAAGCTACGCTACATTAGTGGACCGGTTCTCACCATGGGGTACGTACGTTCCTGAACGTTAGCCAAGCTAAGCTACGCTACATTAGTGGACCGGTTCTCACAATGGGGTACGTACGTTCCTGAACGTTAGCCAAGCTAAGCTACGCTACATTAGTGGACCGGTTCTCACCATGGGGTACGTACGTTCCTGAACGTTAGCCAAGCTAAGCTACGCTACATTAGTGGACCGGTTCTCACCATGGGGTACTTACGTTCCTGAACGTTAGCCAAGCTAAGCTACGCTACATTAGTGGACCGGTTCTCACCATGGGGTACGTACGTTCCTGAACGTTAGCCAAGCTAAGCTACGCTACATTAGTGGACCGGTTCTCACCATGGGGTACGTACGTTCCTGAACGTTAGCCAAGCTAAGCTACGCTACATTAGTGGACCGGTTCTCACCATGGGGTACGTACGTTCCTGTGATAACAAGTGTCATGTCCAGGGGGTGTGCTTGTACATCAAGCCGCCTCACGCTACAGAAACAGGAGATAGGTTAGGCGCCTGCCCCTTAGTGCCCTATGAGCCTCATGGCTCTGCAAGGCTTACTTACGTACTTCTCACCATGGGGGCCTCATGATACCCAGGGGTCCATGAGGTGGTTCCAAGCCAAGGGGGGTCCTCAGCTCAGCAGCTCAGCTCAGCTCCTCAGACATATACTTGTGGGTCTGGCATCTCAGAGACTGAACAACTGCAGAACCAAAAATACAACATTCAAACAAAGGTCCATTCTCAGAGTTTAGACACAGAAATGTTCCGACTTCATGTGGCCAGCCTGTGCGATCAGTCGGTAATCCAGGACCTTATCCAAAGGTTTCACCCCTTTTGGTGTTAGCATTATGTTATGCTTTAAGCTATTGGAAAATAGCAGATCTACAAGCTCATAACGCGCCACCGAGTGGCGCGCTACGAGCTTGTAGTAGAAACACTGACATAGAAACATAGCTTTTCCAGAAAACTGTCAGGATGTAGAAGACATTTTTAGAATCTGATCTCAGGTCAGAATGGGTTAATATAGGATTGTGTTGTCGGACAACACACACACACACACACACACACACACACACACAGAGACAGAGACACTCACACACGCACACACACACACACAATATGACAACATTGTTTACACAGGGGCAGATGAACGAGATGTCGCCTGTCAAGTCCTCTGTCCCTCCCTCGCCTCCAGCTCTGTCTCCGTCTCGTACCACTGCACTCCCATCGTTACGCTGTCTGCCACACTACAATTAACCCGCTCGCCATTTTGGGGTCTGTCCAAACATTAACATACCGCCACCATGATGGCTGCCAACCGCCAACCACCTCTATCCATCATGACTTTGACCTCCGTGCGTCGTATACTCGATAAGCGGCCACACAATGAGCCGCAATGTGCTCGAAGGGGACGCGGAGGAGGAGACAATGGGCTGAGGTGGCATTTATTATCATGGCTGATCATCATCTCTGATAAACTGTTGATGTCTGTTCCAACTTAAAGAAACAATCAAAGATAAAACGTAGCCTCACCTTTAAAAATAAGAAAGAACTGGCCTGCCTAGCAAACTACAAGAAAGGAAAAGGGTTACAAAAAGTAATACTAACCCAAACTCACTGCACTAAACTCACCTACAGGTGTCGGTTTACAATACACAGGCTCACATTTATGTAGACTTTTGTACTGTTCTTTATGAACTTTTAATCTGTTTAAACCAATGACCTCTTCCTACAGGAAAGGATTCCAAATAAGCCAGCTGGCTTCTTCCCTTCCTTGCATTGTATTTTTGTTATTTGATATGTTATTGTCTATTTTTCGTACTACGTGCTTTAAATACAGTAAATAAACCTAAAACCTAAATACGTTACTTAACACTGTTGGTGCCGAGGTCTGATTCGAGCCCATGTGATACGGAAAGCCAAGGGGTTGGAGACAAGAGACAAGAATTTTGGAGACATATCTAAAGAATTATTGAATATTCTCTGTTTTGTCTTTGTGAACACACACTATATCCTAAAATAAGCATTAGCATGTCTGCTATCATGGAAAAAAATAAACTGACTTGATAAAATGTACCGGTATGAAGCTGTAAGCAGCTGAATACAGCCAGTTTTCACCCAACACAGCACACAGAAAAGGTTTCATGTGTCGAGGTGAGCACACTCCCTCCCCACGTTGACATGGCTGTTTGGAAGGCTGAGCTTGGTGATGTAATTTTGTCCCACTTCCTTAAAGGTATATTCAGTGATTTCACTCAAAAAACCTTAGGTTTCGTTTTTGGCTGTGGGACCCAGCCTTTCGTCCAATCAGGATAGAGAGTCAAAAACGAAACCTAAGGTTTTTTGACCCCCAGGGGTTAACTGGGGACAGGGAGGAACTCCTTATATGGCCAGCACACTCTATAGTAGGGAGGATTATCACAACAAAACAAAAAAAAAGTGATATTTGAATTAAGTGAAATCACTGAATATACCTTTAACCTCAGTAAAACTATGCCTAACCCTAAACTAATTTCTAACCTTATCCTCAGTAAAAAACAAATACGACACAAGAACCGCTGGTGGCGACTAGCGGAGTCAAGTTGAGTGATTGTTAAAATCTGTACATTTTAACATAGCCTACTGTATATTGCCATTGGCCCATTGGATGTACAGTAGAATGCCTAAAGGTATGAGTGAAAGTATGTACGTCAAAGTTCACATAGTGTGAGTTTGAATGTTTACAGTCAAAGCACCATGTGCTGCTGAATACCAAACAAGTCGCCCCTTTACCAACTCGCCCCGGGCATACAGCCGGCTGAGCAGCGCGGCCTGGTATTCCTAAAGTAATCTATAAATTATGCTTAAACGGTTAAAACTAACCTTATTCCTAACCTTAACCTCAGTAAAACTATGCCAAAACCTAACCCTATACCTAAACTTAACCCCAGTAAAACTATGCCTAAACCTAACCCTATACCTAAACTCAACACCAGTAAAACTATGCCTAAACCTTAACCCTATTCCTAAACTTAACCCTATACCTAAACCTAACCCTATTCCTAAACTTAACCTCAGTAAAACTATACCTAAACCTAACTCTATACCTAAACTTAACCCCAGTAAAACTATGCCTAAACAAAACAAAAAAGTTAAAAGAATACCTCAAAATGTGTATAGCACTCGAGTACATGTACTTATTTACTTTGCTCCACTGGGCAGAGGTGAGCGGGTTCTTTCCCTGTCGGTTTTGAAGGTTGAACTTGGCCTTAGAGAAGATAATCTCGTGTCACTTCCTTGTGTAACGCCTCATGTCGTCGTTATCCTGCCTCCAAACCATCTGTCAAGTTGAGTGATTGATTGGTCGCTGAGGGCCCGCCCCCAAAGCTGCTCCTAGCTGTGTTTACCGATGTTCGGAATGCACCTCCGTCTGAAAGCATTCTGTGCATCTAACATTTTCCAAGGAACTTGTCGAACAGGGGGTGCAGTACTTAGTTTAGACAGTACTTGGATTAGACTATAGTCATTGAACCAGTCATTAGTCCTTTTCAAAAATCTTTTTATTTTCGTTTTATAACAGTATGGGTGTCAAGTCACAGATTAATAGAAAAATAAAAAAATAAAAAAACAGATTTTATTATCAGTGACTGGGGTAAACAAACGTACTGTATGTATGATCGTGGGCAGACATAATGAAAATACTGTTATTATGCAAAACATGGCCCTTCAAGACAAAAGAAAAAACGAAAAACATTTTCTCCCCAATTTAGTATAGCCAATTCCCAATTAGCCCTTCACTATAAGTCCCTCCCCAACCCATCCTTGTCCAATAGGCACGTTAGCAGCGAAGAAAGCTTGACCTGCATAGCAACTGTTGCTGAACTATTTGATTTGGCATTGGACAATCGCTTTTGGGGTGGGATTTAGTGAAGGGCTAATCCCCCAGCCTCTCTACCAGTACTCCATCTCTGCTAACCCCCACAATCAGTCACTGGGAGGGTGAACAAAGCCTCAGGTCTCCTCCCATACCCGAGCCGTCTTCTTTCCACCTGACAGTGAAAGGTCTCACTAGGGGGGCGTAACGCATGTGGAGGTATACACGCTATCCCCCCCACCTCCTCCCTCCCCTGAACAGGTCTCACTAGGGGGGCGTAACGCATGTGGAGGTATACACGCTATCCCCCCCACCGCCCTAACCACTTGTGGGGATCATCAATGCAGCGACAAAGATGAGCCCTCCCCATTCACCAGTCATTAGTCCTACAACTACAACCAGTGGCGTGCACAGATAGACACTCACCTCCTGCCCTTTTGGCAATGTGCTCAAAAAAAAATAATAAAAAAAAAAAAAAACGTTTTATTTATTTTTATTAATTTTTAGTGTGTGGACCATGGTGACATTGATCAAATCTTGATAAAAAACGCTTCTACTATATTATTTAGGCCCCCTCAATCTAAAGCTATGTTTCTATGTCAGTGGTTCTTTGATAAATAAATAAATAAATAAATAGCAGACCTACAAGCTCGTAGCGCGCCACTCGGTGGCGCGCTATGAGCTTGTAGATCTGCTATTTTTCAATAGCTAAAGCACCAAAATGGGTTCACGCCCCAAAATGCGCTGCACAACGTGCCCTTTTTTTCACTTGAGCACCTGCCCCTCTAAATGTCTGTGCACGCCACTGACTACAACCTATCTCAAACCCTCACCCTAAACCTAACCTCCCACGGGGGCAGCACACCTAAACCTAACCTTAACCCATGTCTAACCAATGACTATATAGTCTAAACTAAGTATGCACCACGTCCAACAGATGTTTACGCTATAATAATCAATTTCTATGGTATATCAGCCATATTTAGCAGAAAGGTAGAAATTCACCCCGACACATATAACTCCTCTCCCACCTGACACCCTGTTTCTATAACACGCCCCAGAGCAGTATTAACTAAAGACTTTAACATGACAGGAGGATAGAAAGACAGTTGAGTTTCTTTTCTTTTTTTGTTGCTGGTGAGTCGTGAGAACAATTTATATGCGCATGCAGGGACTGCCCAGAGACACATGCTCCTCTTTTTAGTCAGCGATTACAAAGAGTGCTTAACCCATTTAGGCCCAGTTGTTCTCAAACATATTCATGTCAAGGAAACCCCAAATATATATGGCCGCTGACCCCCCATCTGAAAATGTGTAGTTCCAGGGACCCTCTCAGTAGCAAAGATTTGTGTTAAAAACTCGCTCTGAAAGAACATATATATTCAAAGATTTCAGGCACATTTTCACGATAAAAAAAAAAATAGCAGACCTACAAGCTCGTAGCGCGCCACTCGGTGGCGCGCTATGAGCTTGTATAGGTCTGCTATTTTTCAATAGCTAAATTATAACAATGTTTAAAAGGGGTTCCCCCGCCCAAAATGGCTTAATGCATACAACACACAACTCATTCTGAGAGCGGGACCTGTCAGAAGAGGTCAAACGAAGCCCGGAAGAATCCTACTGTATGCGAGTGCATTAGTCAAGGTTGTCCTTTGATGTGGTACCCCCCCCCCCCCCCCCAACCCCCCTCCCTGCGCTGCGAGTGTGACATGACTGCGACCTGACTGCGAGAAGATAGCCAGCTGTTACTGTCATCAAAAGATAAAAAAAACACAGCACGTTCTCATGATAATATGAGAACGTGCAGTGTACTGTACACCTCTACATTATGGACACAGTATACTGTACTGTATATACAGTACTGTATACTGTATATATGTATGTTTGTGGATGTTGGTCCAAGCCATGTGGCCTCTCTCAGATGACCCGGTGGATAACGGTGAGTATTTTATTTAATTTAACTTTTATTTAACCAGTAAAAACACATTCAGACTGCGTCTCAAGTGAAGTGGGAACTGGCCAAGAGGCAGAAATAAAATTACACTTCGATGCCACATCGTTACATTTTGGACCAGCAAATACAACCTCCATAATACACCTCAAAGTGCCTATGAATAAATACAAAAGTCACCAAAGTCCTACTTTTTAGTAGCAGGGCAAAATACACAATCTACACGATCTGAACCGACATAATAAATATATAGTCATGAACATAGGCTAGTATCTAAACATGTGCAGGTGTTGGACTGTACACCTAAGATGATAATTTTGAACTTTAACAGCATCACTTTTATTTGCCGATATCTCAGAGTCATTTTGTCTGACCAGTTGAAACACTTTTAAACCCAATATCTGCACATTTCTTTTATTTTATTTTTGTAGTTACTAGTTACTGTACTTTGGCTAGGGAAAACTAAACGGGTTGTGTCGGCTGTGGGGGATAATGATAATAATAATAATAATAATAATAATAATTATTATTATTATTATTATTATTATTGTGGGCTGTGGGGGATGTGTTTCCAGTGCAACTCCATAGCAGATTATAATTCTACATATACGGGTTGTGTCGGCTGTGGGGGATGTTTCCAGTGCAGATTCTCGAAAACAAATAAAGCCAAAGTCAACTTTGACCTGTTTTCAGAGCCCATCGATGGCGCTCTGGGTGGAAATACCTGCAGTACCCATACCGTACATGGTTACAGTACATGGTTACAGTACATGGTTACGTGCACACAGCGCGTAGACTATAAACACGCCCGTGGGGGGGATCTGCATTCTTGTCAAGCAGAGCATGCACCAATTAACGTACAATAAATATAGGTATTTTCCACGTGCAGTGCGAGTGATTGGCCTCTGAAGAGTTGAATTATGTGGAATTGAATTATGTGGAATTATGTGGAATACGTTTATGGTGCAATTGTTGGACATTCTAAAGAGCTGCTCACCAATGACTGAGTTATGCTGGCTGGCAATCTCCTTGTGTGTGTGTGTGTGTGTGTGTGTGTGTGTGTGTGTGTGTGTGTGTGTGTGTGTGTGTGTGTGTGTGTGTGTGTGTGTGTGTGTGTGTGTGTGTGTGTGTGTGTGTGTGTCACATGTCATGTGGAAAAAGACAACTGATGACCAACCAGAATACTGTAACTCAGAGGTCTTAAGCGTTTTTCAGACCAAGGACCACTTAGCTGAGAGAGAGAGATGAAGCAAGGACCCCCGTAGTGGGGGTCTGGGGACCACCACCCTGACTGAGAATCACCCCGTGGACCACTGTTGTGTTGGGAGGGGGGGGGGGGGGGGGGTATGGGTGTGGTGTGGGGGGAAATAAATGAACCTTCCATATTGAACTCATGTTGCGGTTCATTGTAACATACTCTAAGTGAGCAGACACTTACGATTGATTATGGGCACAGTTCCTTATAATGGTGACTAGAGATGTCCCGATACTGTATCGGATCTGCCCTAATTTGGTCATAATCGGGTCATATCGGTATCTGTGAATATGCCAGTCTAACCACAGATCCGAAACAGGGGTAAGGGGTTCACACCAGGGGGGCAGTCAGACAGATATTTTGTGAAGCCTATAAGGAAATCGTGATTCATATAATGGCCTGTTGTGGCGCTGTCATTGGACCCAGAAAAACCCATATCCCCATAGAAGTCCATGTATTTGGGCCCAACTTCACCTAGACTGTATTACCTTAATAAACATGGTCATGAATACTTTCTGCTTCCAGTCACTAGTTTAAAGTCTCATTTCTAATGTCATAATATTCTTTTTGGAAAATTATGGTCCCATTAATTAAAAAAATGACCATAAAGTCGCGTATGTTCTGAGGGGCGTGGCTACCGTTACAGTCTATGATCGGGATTCCCCTCCCACTCGAGTCAAAATAAAAACCAACGGAGAAGAAGGGGGGAAGTCCCGCCTCGTGTCTGGGCCAGCCAATGGCCAGCTGGGCCAAAACGGAGCCAGCCAATGGCCAGCTGGGCCAAAACGGATCTAGAAATATGGCGATTTACATCAGGAATTACCATAGAATTACAGGCTTCATTTTACGTCCATGTTAGACCCGGGGAACGCTTTGTCCATATTTTTTACAGTCTATGGTTCACACTATGGCAGGTAAATAAAATGTTGGGACATGTGGAGTTTGCTTTGGAGTTGCCCATTTGAGTGAGGAGTCTGCTATAAACACAACATGAGATATATATATATATAGCTATAAACACTATTCCCGGTCGGTGGACTTAAAAAAAAAGAAAAAGATTAATGTTATTGTATTATTATAAATATTATTCTTCGGTATTCGGTATCGGCTAACACAGAATTTGTGGTATCGGGATCGGATCGGAAACAAAAGAAGTGCATCGGGACATCGCTAACGGTGACTCAACCTGGCAACCCGATACGGTTTCCCTTGAGATTCTGACCCTAACGGTGACTCAAACTGGCAACCCAATATGGTTTCCCTCGAGATTCTGACTCAATTATCTTTTCGTGGAACATCGACGCGTCATCATTTTGTCACCAGATCATTTACTGCATTGATTCTCTCAGCAATACAATAAATTAAAAGACGAATCTTAACTTTCCTACATTACTAAATGCATGGTCCAAGGGACCACATGCAACACCTTCACGGACCACCCAGTGGTCCATGGACCACCCGTTGAAAACCCATGATGTTTAAGCGGAAACCCTGTGTTTCAACTTGGTAGAAAATGTTATTTTGAATGTATTATTTTGGGATGAGATACTCCTTTAACCCTTTGCACTCCTGTGATTTGTGTGTTTGACGTGTGTGTGAAATCGTATTTGGTCCCATTGTGAGAACAGAATGTCAGGTCTAGGATTACCGTGTGTGTGTGTGTGTGTGTGTGTGTGTGTGTGTGTGTGTGTGTGTGTGTGTGACCCAACCTGTTGATAGTAGCTGGCTGCCTATGACATGTACGGTATGAAGTCACATGTATGGTATATGAAGTCACATGTAAGGTATATGAAGTCACTGTATGTACTGTACTGCATGGGTTCCCAAAGTAGGGTCCGGGGACCCCTAGGGGTATACTTGAGGGAGTTCCAGGGGGTACCTAGCTCAAAGTGTGTACAAATGGAACCAAATGGACCCTAACCTACGAGCTTGTAGGTCTGCTATTTTTGAAAAATCGTGAAAAAAAAAAAAATCTGAATTTGTAGTATTTTAGAATTTTTTTATTTTTATTTTGAGGTCAGGCCTAAATGGGTAAAGTAAGTCATAATGACATCAGAGTAGTTCTCCCACCGCGGCGCTGTGAGGGAGGATACAACAGCCTCTGCTCCACTCCCTTTCAGCTGAAGGCTACGATAATTAGACGGTGCAGATTGTAACCAAGGGAGGAGTGTGTTACTGCGCTGAGGTAGTCTACACGCCAAGGTCGGCTGATCTGATGTGGCTTTCCCCTTTTCTCATGGGAAAAAACTGATATTGTCTCTGAAACTCACGTGCACACACACAGAGACACACAGAGACACACACACACACACACACACACACACACACACACACACCATTTAATCCTAATTCACCACAGTCCCATGGATGATGTCATTCACCTGTGGTGTGTGTAGTGGCACAAAGGTCCCTTTGTACCGCCTCTGCAAACAAACACACGCGCACGCACACGCACACGCACACACACACACACACACACACACACACACACACACACACACACACACACACACACACACACACACACACACACACACACACACACACACACACACACACAGACAGAGAGAGAGAGAGTCGCACGCACATTCTTTCCTGTCTGTTGTTCACGTGAGCCCCAGTCAGGGAGCGGGGGGGCAGGGCGATAGTGCACATTTGGTTTCTCTTAGCGGGAGAGGAAGTGGTGCATTTATCATTCATTATCCGTCTCATTCATTCATGGAGGCCGCCCCGGCCGGCCGCGGTCCCGTCTGTGTGAACCGGGCCGGGCCCGGGCCGCGGTCCTGTCTGTGTGAACCGGGCCGGGCCGCGGTCCTGTCTGTGTGAACCGGGCCGGGCCCGGGCCGCGGTCCTGTCTGTGTGAACCGGGCCGGGCCCGGGCCGCGGTCCTGTCTGTGTGAACCGGGCCGGGCCCGTCTCATTCATTCCCGGGCCCGTCGGGCCTTTGGCTGAATAGAAGAACAACAACAGTGTGATGTTTTGTGTTGTCAGAAAGTGTGCCTCTCTCTCTCTCACTTGGCAAGCGGAGGCCAACAAGACAAATAAGAGCCAGGCCCGCTGGGAGGGAGGCTGACGTACGACCTCTCCTCCCTGGGATCTGATCAACTATACAGTGAATTTGTCTCATGGGTATTTTAGAGCGTCGCAGTCCCGCCCCCTCCAGAGACCCGGAAAAGAAATCCCCCGTTCATTTTCCTCATCATAGACTTTTCAGAAAGTATTTATTTAAAGACGTTTACACTCTTGTCGTGACCAATCATGACAACAAACACAATTTTTCGGGCCAAACAAAGAATTAGAAAGTAGAAAAAAACGGCAGGTTACAACACTTTTTTTGTTGTTTTTCTTCTTTGTAATTATTTGTTTGGTCCAAAATATTGTGTGTGTTGTCATGATTTATTTGTCAAGACAAGAGTTGGCTTCGTACGACGCTTAAAAGGTCTTTAAATAAATAAGTTTTGAAAAGCCTATGGAGAAAATGAATGGAGAATCATTTCCTGGGCCACTCGTCGTTCTGAAAGGGGGCGGGACTGCGACGCTCTATTGACACGAAGGTATAGTGAGCATTTGGAGTGGGTTAATATATACATGGCCTCTTTGGGGACCTGTACAAAAAATTCCTCAGGAGTGAACAAATGGAACCAAATGGAACCAAATGGACCCGTAAGGGACGATCGGGTTCCAGGGTGTCCCCGGCTAAATGATTGATAGTTAGGAGCCAAATGGACTGTGTAACTTTGAGATTGTATACAAATTGACCCTATATTTGGATTAATTTGTGCACTCTCAGAGTTAAATTAACATTGAGGATTGAGTGCAGATCTGACTATCACTCATTATGTTTTTTTAACATATATATACATACTGTATATCTAAGAAACGTACAACAAAATGCACCCCAAGATTCTTATAAGAGATAATTTAGTCTGTTTGCAATTATTAAGCACTTAGGGCTGTAGAAATATGTAGATTGAAGGCTACACAGTGACACCCGCCCTCCCTCGGGGCAGAGCCAGTGCTGGAGGTCAGCATTCCTGTGGACGCCAACACTAAAAACTGTTCTGCCAAACATTGAGATATCACTTTAGATAGATACCGTAGATAGACAACATTGCTCTCTCATTACGTATGTTGGCCGTGTGTGTGTGTGTGTGTGTGTGTGTGTGTGTGTGTGTGTGTGTGTGTCGGTGTGTGCATGCACGTACCGCATGGACACACACACACACACACACACGTACACGTACACACACACTCACACACACCACCCACACAGCAGCATTCTGCCTCGTGGGTGAAAGCCAGTATCTGCTCTCTTATGAAGATAAGGGTTCATTCATTGACTCTGGGTGATTATTATGGCACCTTATGTTCTACAGTAAGGAATATATATGTATTTGGCTGTGGACCCCCATCTGAACATACTTTTCTGTCCCTTAGAAATAGACTGCTCAATGTATGGTCAGAGATAAAGAAGATACTAAGCTATGAGATACCTAAGATTTTGACCTGAAAAAGCTATGTTTCTATGTCAGTCGTTCTTCAACTTTTTAAAAATAGCAGACCTACAAGAGCTTGTAGATCTGCTATTTTTCAATAGCTAAAGCATAACATGATGCTAACACCAAAAGGGGTTCCCACCCAAAATGGGCTAGTGTTGTGCTGTACCTGGGTGATTTGTCACAGGATAATAAGCAGAGAGAAGATATGCACCTGGTCAAAGTATTATTGGCAGCTATAGTAAAAAAGCAATTACAAGGCTATGGTATACAAACCAGAACCTCCAGTTTGTGAGCAGTGGCTGAGCATTGTGGAGGAGATATTTGTAATGGAGAAACTAACTCATGCATTGTGCCAGAGTTTTGTACTTTTTCTGTGTCTACTGTATGGGGTTAACATTACTCCAATAGACCCCCAGGCGTGGTTATACATTATAATGTGCAAATATGTCTTCCCTGTGTATTTGTGGTTTCTTCCTGGAACCTGAAAGCCTTTGAGTCAAAAGGCCCAATCGAAATACACCACCTTAGGTTAGTGACACACTAACATCAGCCCCTCTACTTATTATCATACAACAGCTGTGGGCGAGGCTTAAATTCAGGTGAAAACCAGGTATAGGCCACTTGAATGAACTGGTGGTTGTGGCCACATAAATAAACATTTTTAAAAACACAAATCTTGAAATGGGGGTCCCTGGCCCTGGCACAAAATATCTTCAGTTGGGGTACCACGGACACACACACGGACACACGGACGGACACACGGACGGACACACGGACGGACGGACGGACGGAGTGCAAAACATACTCTCCCCCCATGCCTTCGGCCTGGTGGAGACAATAAGCAACTATACACAACTAAACAAATGCAACCCGTAACTATTTATAAGCGACTTTACAGAAAAAACAAGCCCACAGTCACATAATAAGCAGACACTGACGGATACCCCTCTCCTCTCATGTGTTCCTCCTCCTCAGTGGTGGAAGTAGATTTACTTTAAGTACAATTTAACATTTTACAATTTTGAGGTATTTGTGCTTTACTTGAAATAGGACATTCTTGCACAAGTACTGAGTACTTTTTTGTAAGTACATTTGGAAGCCAATACTTTTGTACTTTTACCAGGGAAGCTGGACGTACCCTCACTAAAAACGCCGGGACAACGCTCCACACGTCCCAAACTCTTCTCCCTTCTGGCTCCAAAACTGTGGAATGCACTTCCCATTGCAGTCAGAACTGCAGCATCACTCCCAATCTTCCACCGTAGTCTGAAAACCCACCTTTTCAGACTCCATCATGGCCCATAGCACTTACCCTACCCCCTTAGATAGCATTTCTGTAGACTTAGATAGCATTTGATACAGACTTATAGCATGTTATGTAGACAGCACTATAATAGCATTGTATGTAGTCATAGCACGTCATAGTACATATGTATAGCATAGTATAGTATATATGTATAGTTTCATTATATAGATATTCCACTGTTACTTTCTTAGCTTACGCATGTTTCATGATAAATGCTTTTTATGTGATGTATTCCCATGCTTTTTTGTTCTTGCTTAATGTAAGTCGCTCTGGATTAAGAGCGTCTGCTAAATGCCTAAATTGTAAATTGTTACTGCATGTACATTTTGAATTCCGGACATTTACTTTAAAGTGCCACAATTTTTGTATTTTTCCAGTTTTTCATGTGTCTATGAGGTGACAGTACTTCATTAGACACCCTGGAGTCGTTTTTATGTACAATGGTGTATTCACTTTGTATTTAGGGTTTCTTCCTGGAGGCTGAACCCTTGACAGTCAAACGGGCCAATGAAGTAAACAGTAATATAGTGACACCACACTATCAGCCCCTCCCCTAACCCCTCCCCCTTTATCATACAACTACAGCTGTGGGTGCGGCTTCAGTTCAGGTGGATCACCACCCATCACCACCCAACAGGCAAACCAGGCATACTTAATGAACTTGGTGGCGTGTCCACATAAAAGCATGATTTTAACAAATACTGTACACTTTTTCGAAAAAGTTCTTCCCCCTTATATTGTAATAATACCTGATGATCATGTTTTAGGGTGGAAAAAAATGGTGGCACTCCATCTTTAAATAGGCCTATTTCTACATTGCAGTATTGATACTTATAACCTATTTAGGCCTGGAAAAAAAGTATTCTAAATCCTGACAGTTTTCTGAAATACCTATGTTTCTAGGCCTATATCACTCAATATTTCATGCCAAGGACCCCAAAAATGATCTGTGATTGGCCTCCGAGACCCCCATCTGAAAATATGTTGTTCCAGGGACCCTCCAGAAGCAAAGATTTGAGTTAAAAACGTTCGTTCTGAAAGAAAAATACATTCAAAATTTTAGGCACATTTTCACGATTTTTTCAAAAATAGCAGACCTACAGGCTTGTAGATCTGCTATTTTTCAATAGCTAAAGTATAACATAATGCTAACACCAAAAGGGGTTCCCGCCCAACATGGGTTAAGTAAAACATGCGAGTACTTCTTTCCACCACTCCTCCTCCTCCTCCTCCTCCTCCTCCTCCTCCTCCTCCTCCTCCTCCACCATTCCTCCCCCCCTACCCCTCCTCCCCCTCCCCCTCTCCCTCCTCCTCCCCCTCCTCCTTCTCCTCCTCCCCCTCCCCCTCCTCCTCCTTCTCCTCCTGCTCACATGCGAGCCAGAAAAGGGTTTTTCTGTTGAGCCCAAAGGCATGAGCTCATGTAAACGGCAGCTTCCATTAGGCTCTGTGTATTACCCTCCATGGAGACTGATGCAGCGCTAACACAAACACTGATAAAGCAGGACCACCCTCTCATGTGAGAACTCGGTGCTACCCCCCGTGTTGATTTCCTCCATCAAAACCACGAGGAAAAAATGTTCGTCGACTGACTTTGTTCGCTGACGAAAACAACATAAAAACTAAGCTATGGTGATGTAAAACTATAGACTAAATATATTTTAACATTTTTAACAACAAATAAAAACTAGACTAAAATGTTATAGGGAGGCACTAGTAGAGAAGAGACACAGTGGAACTAATCAAAAAAATTAAAAACACTGAATCATGGTTAAAATGGAGTTTGAAGTTACAATGGGTTTGTATAGGAAGGGAGCGGGGCAGTGGGGCAATTTACTGTATATCAAATATCTAAATACTGAATCAAGCAACTTAAAAACTGCCCCAGGGTCGGGGTGTTCACATAAGACTGAATAGACGATGAAGGGACACAAAAATAAGTACTCTCTTATTTACTCTCATTCCGTCACAGAGGTGTTTTAACGACCCACGTTGCCTGAGCGCTGTCCCGCGCTCACACACACACACACACTCCCTTTTGATCAATGTGATCTCTCATTCATGGTTTGTTTTTGTTTTTTTTGCTGAATGGACCTTGTGCCCTTGAAAAGCCCTGTGTCCGGTTTGGGACAGGAGGGGGGGTGGGGGGTATAGGGGGGGTAAATGCATTGTTTGTCTTGTCCAGGGGTATCAATGTGTTCGTTCGTTCGTACACAGATGGATGTGTCTGTGGCGAGACTTGTCCACGTGTCTGTGGCAGTGATGTAAACAGGTTTTCAATGTAATGAGTCCCGGGATGCAGGGATGGTCTTTTAGAAATGAGTCCCAGGATGCAGGGATGGTCTTTTAGAGATGAGTCCCAGGATGCAGGGATGGTCTTTTAGAAATGAGTCCCAGGATGCAGGGATGGTCTTTAGAAATGAGTCCCAGGGACATTTGATGAGTCCCACTTCAGCGACGTTAAGAGTCATATTTTGTCATTTTTACAGTAGTGCATCCCGTGGATGCAGAGGTCCTTGTTTTATAGCCAGCATTTCCACATTTCCAGTAGGATACTGTACTGGTAACATAATTATAACTCATTCTCATTAACACTGATCCGAGGCCTGATACTGGACATCCTTAACATAATTATAATCACTGCTTCATTAGCCTCTCGTGTTCCTTTACAGAAACCGTGTCCACGTAGGGTTTTGGAGTGGACGTGCCGTTTCTGTTTTATTTGCCTCCGGCCGTGCTGTGTTTGAACAGCTAAACGGCCTACTTGTGAATTCACAGAAGTCACAGAAGCAGACACGGTGTCTCGCCTTACAGGTAGAGAGAGGTCACACAATGCTCTTTAAAACAAACAGGTTGGAATTTAGTGTTTAAATAAAAGTTCCACTTGCCAGGCAGGGTGAAACTGAACTCAGCTTATCCTCCGAGAGTCTCTCAAACCTCTTATCTCACTGTGCTAAAGGCCAACATCAGGAGAGTCAACACACAGAGGGGAGTATTGCATAAGAGAACAGCCATCAAACAAAAATGTTTGGCGAAACCATGTGACTTCCATTGGTAATGCATTGAGGCGGCCATGACACACAGAACACACAGTTCACCAGTGGGCTGTATTTTGCGTGTCTTAAGTACCAGGTCCTATTCCCTAACTTGATTAAACTAAAGACCTGGAGGCGTGATCAATGCATTTGGCTATTCTGAGTGGCCAAAGAGCATTAGTCACGCCTCCAGGTTTTTAGTTTTTAGTCCCAAGTTAGGGAATAAGACCTGGTACTTAAGACACGCAAAATACAGCCCAAGTGTGTCTAAAGGCCTCACTCACACCTTTGCATCTAGCATACAACATTGTTGGATGCTAGATGTAAACAAAGGGTAAGTGTCATGGCCGCCCCAATGCATTACCAATGGAACTCACATGGTTTGACACAACATCTTTGTTGTACGGCTTTCGGCTGTGTTTCGACTGCGCCCCCCTCCCCCTCATACAACACAAATGTTGTGTCAAACCACGTGACTCCCATTGTAAATGCATTGCGAGCTTGCATCAGTCAATAAGTCTCATGCATCAGCTATACAACAATCTGTCTATGATGAATTCCTGTTCTGTTCTTTAACTATATAGAAGTGTCTATTTGTACGTCTCTAATTGTTTTGATGAATTGAACAAGGTGGACCCTGTTGTAAACAAGTGTAATGCTTCATTAGGTCGTCCACTCACAGTTAACTGTCTTTGTATTGAGTTTGTGCTTGAAATGTACTGTAATTCTGCAAACTGTTAATACATATTTCAATCAATCAATCAATGTTGTGAAGGTCTGAGTGAGGCCTATGGGATAATAGGAAGGAGTAGACAGCACCTTGGCCTTGTGTGATGCAGCGGTCCGCCCAGAGATGCCAACCATGCCAGTCTGCCAACCACATGAAGCATTGACGTGCTGCACTGAGAATGGTGTGGTGAATTGTTTTGTTGTGTTGATCAAGGCTAAAATGTTCCACATGTGTACTCTTTGTTCCCGTGGTGGCATTGTTTCATATAGGCCTGCAGTCCCTTTGGGACGTCAAATAGATGGTTTAAACCAGTTAATTGTCTCATAACTCCAAAAGGGTTTTGGAACGGTACATTTTGGTCAATTTGGGTTTCTGTTATACCTTTGAAGCATACGCTGAAGTATTTGCAGCTTTCAACCCACGAAAATCCGGCGAAAAATGGTTCGATGGTTTGTTGTGATGAGACCACAGTGCAGAGCATGTTGTAGTAGTCCAAACAAACCCCCCCCCCCCCCCCCCGTCCACTTGCATTGGGCTCAATTTCCCAGAAGCCCTAGCAGCAGCCCAGATGATGACTTGATTTCCGGGTTTCGTCGTCATAACGCGACGGCCTCGTCATCAGGTCGCGGATAAATCTTAAATATTTAATTATTTTAAAACGGCGAATTAAACGCATTAAACAAATGTCGGGTGTAGGGTTTTACGCGCGGTGGAACACTGGATTAAACAATTAGCGGCCCTCAAACTGTTTTAACTGGTGGCGATAGCAAACTTATGCACTTGTTACATTCTCACGGTCAGGAGAAAAGAAGCAGCTGGTGATCAGTGTTGTTTTTGGCAGCAAATTTTGATTTTAGTTTTAGTCCCAGTCTCTTGAATAGTTTATTTAGTTTTAGTCACATTTTAGTCACCTGGAATGTTTTAGTGTTAGTCTAGTTTTAGTCGACTAAACTAAACTAAATGCCATAAGATTTTAGTCGACTAAATCTAAAGTTGATTTAGTCGACAAAAAAATATTTTGGCGGCCTTGATTCCGTCGTAATGACTGATTTTACACTTGCTGAAAATAGCCGATCTACAAGCTCACAACGCGTCACAGCGTGAAGCGTTGTGTGCTTGTAGATCTGCTATTTTCAGCATGCAACCAAGTGTAAAATGACTTATACTGGATCTCTTGTCCACTAGTCCTGTTCCTAACATTTTAGTCTAGTTTTTAATCTGTTGACGAAATTGTCAACATTTTTCGCCTTAGTTTTAGTCGACGAAAACAACACTGCTGGTGATGTGTACTGGAGATGGAAAACTAAGAAAAGTTTAATACCTTCATTAATTGTAAGCGGTATACAGTTCCTGTATCAATCAAATTTAAACAATGGCCAGTCACAGCAGGTCGAAATAATATTAAAGAAAATACTGGCATTTGAAGAGGGCCATACAAAGGGTGCCATGTTATCTGAGAACTATACATTTCTGCAAAAATATTTACTTACTTATAGAGAAACTATGCATGCATTTGTGTGTCTGTGCGTGCAATGCGTGCATGTGTTTGCGTGTGTGTGTGTGAGAGAGAGAGTGAGTGTTGTTTGGACTACTTCAAAACGATATTCCAGTTAGAGGGTATACATACAATACAGTAGCCAGAGACCGCTGTGATAATTCCTGGCTAAGAAGCCAGTTTGTTTTTAGGCATGGGGGTCCATGGCAGGCCGCTTTTGTCGGAAGCCCCCGTGCTTTTGAAATGAAAAGTCCAGCCGAAGCCCCCCTTATGAAGCCACATTCCTGTCTAATCCAGAGGAGATCCGCACAGCCTCTCCTGATTCCGCCCGCGGGGCAGCGCGGGAGAGGGGGGAGAACAAATAGGGGAGAGGGAGGGACTATTTTTGAGTCATTCGTCAGCGCTGTGTGTGTGCTCGTGCACAGCAGTACATGTGACCATGCATGCACTTGGATTACAAGCTGAGATTTGCCTCGTTTCAAGATACATATCAACACTCGTGTGATATGTCATATATATATATATATATATATATATAAGCCCCCGAGCTGAATTAAAACAGTTGCACTGTGTTCTAGAAAAGCCGATTTGTCTCTGTCTGCATATGACGTAAATTCTCCTTTCATTGTCGATGGCATTTAATTGTCATTTAACTGTAACTTTGTCTTAACAAGCCGACTTGTTCAGACACACATACTGTATGACGTATGTTTAGTTTAGTTTATTTGATCATCCTTCAGTTTCAAATACAATATTTAAAGACAATGAATGTAAGCGTTATGAAAACAAAACAAAACCAAAACATGAAGATGATCAAAAGGAGTAGGCAGAAGCTAAAAGCTTATAAATGCCTATCCTACTATGTGACACGTGTTGGGGGCGAAAAGCTGTATAATACTGTAGCCCCTCAAAAATAGCAGAAAATAGCCAATGTAAGCTTATACAGTTGTGACCTTGTGGCTCTGTTATACTGTATATTTTTGTAAGATTTCAACATTTTGTGAAATGTTTTGGAAACCAATAATTGGCCTATACACGACATTTGACATGTCGTCAAATGGCCGAGGCTCAAACATACTGCAAGTTATGCTTGCATGCAACGGTGCTACAGTACTGTACATGTGATGAACACAACTAAAAATATATTCCAAGCACATAACAAGCATATCGTAGCGCCGTGCGTGCGTGCGAGAGAGCCTCAGCCATTTGACGACATGTTTAAATGAACGCTCACCGGCAGTATAACAAGTAACACAGTCAGGATCCAGATGGGGGGAAAAAAGAAAAGACTTCAAACCCCAGAAATGAGTCACTGTATTAAAGCCACTTGAAGGTTTGACAGGCTACACAGTAAAATACTCAGTGTTAATGTCTCCATCAGTAACTCTGGAAACTACAAAAGGATATAAATGGACTCTGTGGATTCTGCGAGGCCAAAGAGAGAAGAACGCCAGTGAACCACAGAGTACAGGCCCTATAATCAAAGAGAAAGCCTAATGGCCGCCGACACAAGATCCCCTCTCCTTTTATCATCATGCCCCTCTCATTCTTTCCGTCTCAAAACCTTTTGCCTAAAAAAATGATACTTCTGCCCCCCCCCCCCCCCCCCCCCCCTCCGTCCGCCGGTGACGTTTACACAGAAAGAACCTGCCTTTGATGTTCCTGTTAAAGTGGGTCAGAAGTTGACATGGAGAGAGAGAGAGAGAGAGAGAGAGAGAGAGAGAGAGAGAGAGAGAGAGACTGAGGATGACACAGGGGCGTGCGAAGGCGAGGGAAGTTATGAAAAAGATAGAAGGATGGCATTGGTGGAAAAAGTACTCACATGTTTTACCTTAAGTAAAAGTATACCAATGCTGCAATGTAGAACTATATACTATGTTACAAGTAAAAAGTCCAGTATTCATGTAAATGTACTGGTAAATAAAAGGTACAAAGGTATTTGTATAAAAATACACATTCTGCAGAATGTCCCATTTCATGTTTTCAAATGTCTAAAAAAATCTTTTGAAAATAACAGATCTACAAGCTCTCACCGAGTTGTAGAACGGCTATTTTCAAATGGCAGAAATGTATATATATATAGGGTTGAAGTGGATGTTATTGTTTATAATAATAATCAAAATCTACATAATCGTAACTATAGCAACTGAGTTTTTACTGCTGTAATGTGACCTCCCCACCCCGCTACCCCCCCCCCCCCCCCACCCCCCGCGCACGCCACTACGACACTGTGAGTCTTCTCTCTACTACAGTTCATCTAAAACAGGCGTCATGTCACCAGCGTGCAAACGGCCATGACAGTCATACACAGAACCGCCACCCAGGTCGCTCGCCTCTTAAAACCCAGCGGCCCCCCCCCCCCCTGCACTCATCCATTTGGAAGCCAAATGGAACGGGTTATAAACAGAGCGTGCAAAGAGATATGGGGCTTCTTTCTGAAAGCTGTTTAATGCACTCTAAAACTGTTTAACCCATTTTGGGCGGTGTTACATTATGCTATGCTTTAGCTATTGAAAAATAGCTAGATCTACAAGCTCATAGGGCGCCACCGAGCGCTTGTAGATCTGCTATTTTTGAAAAATCGAAGAACGACTGACATAGAAACATAGCTTTTTCAGAACACTGTCAGGATGTAGAAAACATTTATAGAATCTGATCTCAGGTCAAAATGGATTAATGCACTCGTGCTCACGTGAAGGGCCTGCAGACAGTGGGCCTGCAGACAGTGGGTCTGCAGACAGAGGGCCTGCAGACAGTGGGTCTGCAGACAGAGGGCCTGCAGACAGTGGGCCTGCAGACAGTGGGCCTGCAGACAGTGGGCCTGCAGACAGTGGGCCTGCAGACAGTGGGCCTGCAGACAGTGGGTCTGCAGACAGAGGGTCTGCAGACAGTGGGCCTGCAGACAGTGGGCCTGCAGACAGTGGGCCTGCAGACAGTGGGTCTGCAGACAGAGGGTCTGCAGACAGTGGGCCTGCAGACAGTGGGCCTGCAGACAGTGGGCCTGCAGACAGTGGGTCTGCAGACAGAGGGTCTGCAGACAGTGGGCCTGCAGACAGTGGGTCTGCAGACAGAGGGTCTGCAGACAGTGGGCCTGCAGACAGTGGGCCTGCAGACAGTGGGCCTGCAGACAGTGGGCCTGCAGACAGTGGGTCTGCAGACAGAGGGTCTGCAGACAGTGGGTCTGCAGACAGAGGGTCTGCAGACAGTGGGTCTGCAGACAGAGGGTCTGCAGACAGTGGGTCTGCAGACAGAGGGTCTGCAGACAGTGGGTCTGCAGACAGAGGGCCTGCAGACAGTGGGTCTGCAGACAGAGGGTCTGCAGACAGTGGGTCTGCAGACAGAGGGCCTGCAGACAGTGGGTCTGCAGACAGAGGGTCTGCAGACAGTGGGTCTGCAGACAGAGGGCCTGCAGACAGTGCACCACCACCACCACCACCTGGCGCAAACATGGCCGCTTGTAGGCCGCCACATTCCGGTGCCCTCTTATCACATGGTTGGGTTTCACGGGCCGCAGAGCGCTGTGCATACCGTGCACAGAGAGAGGTCCATCCCCATGTGGGCTCCCAGTTGGCCCTGCTGAACTTTTAACCCACTTTAAGCGGGAACCCCTTTTTGGTGTTTTAAGCTACAGAAGAATAGCAGATCTACAAGCTCATAGCGCGCCACTCGGTGGCGCGCTATGAGCTTGTAGATCTGCTATTTTAGAAAATCGTGGAAAATGTTGCGCAAATCTTTGAATATATATTCTTTCTTAATGAACTTTTAATCTGTTTAACCAATGACCTCTTCCATACAGGAAAGGATTCCAAATAAGCCAGCTGGCTTCTTCCCTTCCTTGCATTGTATTTTTGTTCTTTGATATGTTATTGTCTATTTTTTGTACTACGTGCTAAATAAATAAACCTAAACCTAAACCTAAACATTTCACAGCGAACGTTTTAACTCAAATCTTTGCTTCTGGGGAGGTCCCTGGAACAACATATTTTCAGATGGGGGTCGTTGGTCAATTACATAATTATAATTTTTTGGGGTCCTTGACATGAAATATTGAGCACCACTGATACAGAAAACATGAGGTATTTCAGAAAACTGTTTTTTTTCGACGACAGGCCTAAATGGGTTAACCCACTTCTCTATGCTAACGTAGCGGTGGTTATATCTGCGTCACTCTCCTTTTTCTCCGCGATGCAAGAAAATTGCAGCGTGGCCCGAAATGGTTACACGCAAAACGCTCATTTTCCTCGACGCACTAATTCTCCAAGCTTAGTTATTGCTCTGCGGTGGTGAGATCCCTTTACATGGAGGAGAGTGCCAAATTTCGAAAGTAGTTCCAAACGCCGGAGCTTTAGGAAAAGCTTCTCTCAGCGTTTTCTCACTAAGCCTTAAAAAAAAGAAAAGGGGAAAGAAAAAAGGAAAAAAAAAGAAAAGTAAAACTCTCTCTCTGGCTTTTCTGAGCCTGGAGAGCTGCTGTTGTATAACCTTTAAACTCCCCCATCAAAGACCGGCTTTCTGACAACAACACGCTCTCTCTCTCTGTCTCTCTCTCTCTCTCTCTCTGTCTGTCGGAGCATGTGATCAGGAAACCTTTGATGGGGGGGGTGCCCTTTTTTTAAACGAGGGATATGAAGGGCTATTTCTGAAAGTCATCATCGCTGAGGATCAGTTAGCACTTCATCTAAAAAGTTGGGGAGCGCATACGGCATGGGGTGGTCGTGTGTGCCCCCCCCCCCCCCCCCCCCTAACGCATGTTTCCTGGGGGGGGGGGGGGGGTGCTGAAGTCAGAAAAGTGTGGCGGAGCAGATCTTCTGGGCCCTTTTCCCCTCTCTCTGGCCCAGAAGCCAAACCCAGAAGGAGCCGGTCGGTCTTCTCGGGTTCCACACGTTCCAGACATGGTCCGAGTGCTGAGGTGTCTTTCCTCCACTCTGCACCCCTCTGCTCTGTCTGTCTGTGTGTCTTTTCTGATTACTATATCTGCCAGTTGCTTTATTTCACTTGTATTCCACCGTATGTTCAATTCAACTGCACCCCTATACTGATTTCCCCCTCCTTCCCTAACGCATGTTTCCTGGAGGGGAAGTGTGCTGAAGTCAGAAAAACTGTGGTAGAAGCAGATAGATCTTCTGCTGGGCCTTTTTTTTCCCTCCCTCTCTCTATCTGGCAACATGTTCGGCGCCGGATCTGACCAAGCCAGCCAAACCCAGAAGGAGCCAGTCTTCGGGTCTCGGGTCTTCTCGGGTTCCACAAGTTCCAGACATGGACGTCTGGCTGCTGAGGTGTCTTTCCTCCACTCCGCACCCCTCTGCTCTGTCTGTCTTTAAAATCACTTCCCCCTTCTTTTTCGATTACCAGATCTGCCAGTTTCTTTATTTCACTTGTATTCCACAATAATATGTTCAATTCAACTGCATCACCCCTACTGATTTTCCCCTTCTGTTTCTTCCTCCTGAGCCCCCATCCATTCATTGTCCTGAAAATAGCCTACATTTGGCAGACGTGATGTGTTGAGTCTTTGTCTCTAAGTCTCGCTGCCAAAAAACTCTCCCATCTGTAAAACCGCTGCCGGCGTCTGTCGAGGGCCAACCCCCTTCAAAGTATACGACATCTCTTCTCTCTCTTTCAACCTCCCTCGCTAGTCGCTGCATACATACATATAACCCCCCCCCCCCCCCCCCCCCCGCCCCCATATACCTCCCCCCCTCCCTGGCCGAGGTCTCGTCCTCGCTGTGCACAAAGTGGTCGGACTTCTGACACATCGTGTGCACGTGTGTGTGTGTGTGTCTATACAGCAGCTATAGCGTATATATTCGCGGCGTGTTTACACAGCCATAACCAGACCTTATATACACTCTGAAGGCCTGTCTGCTGCCCTCTGCCTCCTCGCTCTGTGTCTCTTATTATTGAAAAGCAGCAGCCTGTCTGTCACTGATGTTTGCCAGAGAGCCTCTGTGTTGTTTTGGTTTCCTTTCTTTTTGTGTGCGTGCGTGCGCGGCGTGGCGTTGCGTGCGTGCTGTGCGATGCGTGTGCGTGCGTGCGTGCTGTGCGATGCGTGTGCGTGCGTGCGTGCGTGCGTGCCAGTGTTGTTTTCATCGACTAAAACTATGACGAAAAATGTTCATCGACTACCTTTTCCACTGATGAAAACTAAATGGAAACTAAATTAAAACTAATCTACGATGACAATTTCGTCAAGAAATAAAAACTAGACTAAAATGTTAGGAAGGGACTAGTGGACAATAGATCCAGTATAAGTAATTTTACAATTAGTTGCTTGCTAAAAATAGCTGATCTACAAGCTCACAACGCGTCGCAGCAAGTGTAAAATCAGGCATTACGACGGCATCAAGGCCTGCAAAAATACATTTTAGTCGACTAAATCACCTGTAGATTTAGTCGACTAAATCAACTGTAGATTTAGTCGACTAAAACTAGACTAACACTAAGACATTCCAGGTGACTAAAAGTAAATGAAACCTATTCAAGAGACTATGACTAAAACTAAAATAGAAATTTGCTGCCAAAAACAACACTGGTGCGTGCGTGCGTGCGTGCATAACTCCTGTCATGTTTGAACGTTGTAACCTGACCGGCCTGGCGTCTCGTTGTCGTGTGTTTAACGTTTGGCTCCGCCTCCGTCACGTGCTCAGGCGTGCAGCAGAGCAACAGAGTATTTTTTCCCCTTTGCCAGCAGGATGCCTGCCGCAAAAGAATATCTACAATCGGGAGCAGGATGGACGTTTGTTTGGGGTGGTCTTTGTCTCTGCAGGCCGGCCCTCTGCATTGACCTCACCTCTGCGTCCTGACCTGCTAACCTAGTGGCTTCCATACTAAACTCCTATAATAACCTCACCGCCTTCATCCCTCACACACATGTGGGCCCTTTGTTCACTCATCAGGGGGTCACAGCCCCTCGGTTTCTACTTCAATGCGTGTTTATTCCAGGGTAGGCAGGCTTCATTTAGCTCAGGGTGTTAGGGGGTGTATTACAGGTTGTTGTCCCAGATTTAACTCATGGAGGTTGGGGTGTATTACAGGTTGTTGTCCCAGATTTATCCCATTTTGGACTGAGGCCGATAAAAAAAAAAAAAGGCTTCTAAATCCTAACATTTTTCTGAAAAACCCCATGTTTCTATGTGTCAGTGGTGCTCAACCTTTTTCATGTCAAGGACCCCCAGAAGTTAAAAATGTTCGCTCGGAATATTCAAAGATTTGCACCACATTTTTACGACTTTTCAAAAATAGCCAGACCTACAAGCTCATAGCGCGCCACTCGGTGGCGCGCTATGAGCTTGTAGATCTGCTGTTTTTCAATAGCTAAAGCATGACATAATGCTATAAACACCAAGAGGGGTTTAACTCATGGAGGTTGGGGTGTATTACAGGTTGTTGTTCTACTTTTAGCTTGACGCTCGCCCCCCTAACCTTTCTGTGACTCTGTGATTAACACAGATGTAATAACGGGGCAATTAGCTCGTGATTTCACCTTAACACGAAGCGCTGTGATCTGCCATAACAGGACCGCGGAGAGATAATGGCAGGGCAGGGGAAAAAAAGTTTGTTTGCTTTTTCTGTGCTGTGCTGGTGATTTAAGTCAGCGTTGTAAGTATAATTATCTGTCATGAGATAATGTCATGTACTTGCTGGGGATGGGAATTTTTCTCTGCGTGTGTCAGCGTCATTTAACCCCTTTAGGCCTGACGTCGTACATTTTAAAAATGTCTTTTCTGAAATACCTCATGTTTTTGTATCAGTGGGGCTCAATATTTCATGTCAAGGACCCCCAAAAATGATGTGTAATTTCCCGCCGACCCCTCCATCTGAAAATATGTTGTTCCAGGGACCCCAACAGAAGCAAATAGTTGAGTTAAAAAGTAAAAACGTTCGCTCTGAAAGAATATATATTCAAAAGGTTTGTGCCACATTTTCACGGTTTTTCAAAAATAGCAGACCTACAAGCTCATAACGCGCCACTCGGTGGCGCGCTATGAGCTTGTATTGTAGATCTGCTATTTTTCAATAGCTGAATTATAACATGTTTAAAACAGTACAAACACCCGCCCAAAATGGGTTAAGGACATGGTGTTTTTGTATTTGGAGTATAAATTAATGTGGAAAGGTTGTACGAATGTGTGTGTGCCAAATATGGCGAAGACGCTGTTACTTGTACCCCTGAAGGGTGTGTGTGGGTATTTGTCTGGGATTTGCATGATTGCACACTCTGTACAGCACCTTGTAAATATCTGTGTCCTTGTATTGTAATCTCTTTATGTGGACATAAATAAATAGATTAGAATACTGATAACCAAATGTAACTCACCCAAGAATGAAGGAAGAGATGAGGAATAATAAGAAGTGAGAACATTTTAACGGTGCTCACTTTGCGAGAGGGTTTTAAGGCAGAGGGTTTATAAGGTTAGAGGTTAAGGAACAGAATGTAGTCTGAGTTAAAACCAGTCGAACATCCTCACAAGGAGTGTGTGTGTGTGTGTGTGTGTGTGTGTGTGTGTGTGTGCGTGTGTGTGTATGTGTGTGTGTGTGTGTGTGTGTGTGTGTGTGTGTGTGTGTGTGTGTGTGTGTGTGTGTGTGTGTGTGTGTGTGTGTGTGTGTGGTGTACCTGCGATTTGAGTAATGGCTTGGCAGGCGTAAAGTGCAGCTCCATCAGATAACATAGAGATGCATTACTCCTCCTCCTCCTCCTCCTCCTCCATTTCTCCTCCTCGGGGCCTGTCCTGTTCTCACCCTCTGTTCTCCTTCTCCCCTCCTATTGGTGGACGCTCGTATACACCTAGAAGCAGAGAGCTCAACGTTCATTGCTATGAAACGCCACCCTTTGTGAGGATCTCCAGCGAGGTATAGCCAGAGGTACCATTTTGTCTGTTATTGGCTAGATAAGCGACACACAAAAAAAACAATAGCCTCCTTCAGGGAAGAGCAGAGGAAGACATTGGAGGTTCAGAGGTTACAGAGCCTGGTCACCTGACCCTCTTGTCCTCATAGGTATCCACCATAGAGTTCTAGGTATCATAGTTCTAACAGTTCTAGGTATCCACATAGGTCTGTTGGTGTCCTCTTGTCCTCATAGGTATCCTATCCACCAACAACAGTTATTCGCCGTCAGCGGTGCCAAACGTACACACACATTTTTTACTTAAAGATGGAGTGCCACGATTATTTTATTTTTCCAGTTTTTCATGTGTCTATTTCGGCCATCAATTGAACCCCACCACTTGCTCTGGTTAATCTTCCAGAGACTACAACTAAAACACGATAAATGGTACCATGGTACAGTGATCATATTTTTGTGAATCTCTCTCTCTCTCTCTCTGTGTACACGTGTATACGACCACATGCAGGGAATGGGATCCCTGATGTCGTCAGATACTGCCCATGTTGTCTACACTGTAGATGACATACGTACATGCCATGGGCATACAACACACGTGACGTAGCCTATGCATGTATATATATACAGTATACACACACACGACAGTGTACACCCTCAACAAAAGCTTGCCTCATGCAGGTCAGGACAAAGGAAGTATACACACAGTGGCCCATGTCAGATCCTCACTGTAATTAATGAGCCGTTGTGTCTTCAGAGCTAATTAGAATAATGAGTAGGACGCGATGCACGTGGAGATCTGGCATCATAAACTATAGTCCTCTGAGTACCAGTGGTGGAAAGTAACTAAGTACTTTTACTTAAGTACTGTACTTAAGTACAATTTTGAGGTATTTGTACTTTACTTGAGTTGAATTTCCAATTTCCAGTACTTTTACTTCTACTCCACTACATCTCAGAGCCAAAATTTGTATTTTTACTCCACTACAGTTATTTGAAGACGTTAGTTACTATAGTTACTTTGGAGATTTTCATTTTGATTAGAAAACATACATTATAAATCACTTCTATACATTTCGGCCATTTGAAAAGAGCAGACCTACAAGCTCACAATGCGTCGCGACGCATTGTGAGCTTGTAGGTCTGCTCTTTTCAATAGATGTTCGACACATTTTGAACTTGTGAAATTCTGCACAATGAGTACTTTTACTTTTAGTACTTTAAGTACATTTTGATGCTAACTCTTGAGAGCATGAAATTAAACCGAATCGACGCTCATTTGGTTTAATTTTACGTAAGGGTAATCATTTGGTTTCATTTTACGCTCTCGAGAGTTAAAGTATTGTTAAACATCTGCATTACTTAATTTAAAAGAAGTCTGCGTTGACATTAGAGAATGTAGAAGAATTGTTATTTTGATCAACGTTTGGAATTGTGGACAAAATCTTATCCAACGATAACAGAATATTCTTTGGTTTTGGGAGCGAGAGGCTAAATCTCATCAAATGGTGGTTCCGTGGCTCAAATTCTGAATAAATAATGGGGCCTTGATATGAAAAGCTTTGAAAACCCCTGGTCTATATATATATATATATATATATATATATATATATATCTCCAATCAGCAACAAACTATTGGCACAAACACTGTCCAGGGCTCTGAGTGTTGTCGCCGCCCCAGGGGCCACATTGTAAAACCCAGCTTATAGCATCGGTCCCAGGAATCTGGCATGGGTCAGGCTTCTATAGTTCTGGAATGTCATGGAGCGGATCTATTCCCTCCTTAGATAGCAGTCACTGGCTCATGGCTCATGGTTCTGTTGCTGTGCTGCCGGTCGGGTCGGGTCGGGTCGAGGCTTGGCCCGGCCCGCCAGCAGGCTGAAGTCATGGAGCAGAACAGAACAATGGCTGGCATCAGAACTCTCTCTCTGGCAGACTGAGCTGCTCACGAGCTGTAATCACGGGTTGAAGTGTTCCCCAGAGCAGGGTTTTATGTGCGGGCATGTGTACGCTGTGCTGTGTGTAGTACATAATGTGCAACCCTATTGCACGTGTGCGCATGTGTGTGTGTATGTTTCATTATATAGATATTCCACTGTTACGTTCTTAGCTTACGCATGTTTCATGATAAATGCTTTTTATGTGATGTATTCCCATGCTTTTTTGTTCTTGCTTAATGTAAATCGCTCTGGATTAAGAGCGTCTGCTAAATGCCTAAATTGTAAATTGTATGCGTGTATGTGCATGTATGTGTGTGTGTGTGTGTGTGTGTGTGTGTGTGTGTGTGTGTGTATGCGCATGTATGTATGTGTGTGTGTGTGTGTGTGTGTGTGTGTGTGTGTGTGTGTGTGTGTGTGTGTGTGTGTGTGTGTGTGTGTGTGTGTGTGTGAAAGTATACATATATTCAGCTGTACAGTATGTACGTTTGTGTATAGTGTGTGCGCACATAAGTATACAGAAAATTGATTCTGTACGTGTGTGTGTGTGTGTGTGTGTGTGTGTGTGTGTGTGTGTGTGTGTGTGTGTGTGTGTGTGTGTGTGTGTGTGTGTGCATGTATGTATGTGTGTGTGTGTGTGTGTGTGTGTGTGTGTGTGTGTGTGTGTGTGTGAAAGTATACATATATTCAGCTGTACAGTATGTACGTTTGTGTATAGTGTGTGCGCACATAAGTATACAGAAAATTGATTCTGTACGTGTGTGTGTGTGTGTGTGAGTGATTGTGTATCATCTATCATGTATGTTTGCATGCATGCACATACACACCTCCCAGGCTATAGTGCAGCACGTGCACTCGTGTGTGTGCTTACACCCATAACGTGGCTGTAGCAAAGTCTTTAACCCATTCTGACCCGAGATCAGATTCTAAAAAATGTCTTCTACATCCTGACAGTTTTCTGAAAAAGCTATGTTTCTATGTCAGTCGTTCTTCGATTTTTCTCAAAAATAGCAGACCTACAAGCTTTTTCAATAGCTAAAGCATAACATAATTGCTAACACCAAAAAGGGGTTCCCGCCCCAGAATGGGTTAATTCCGTTCTAACGGTTGACTACAGCTTTGGGCAGACCTGAGGTCAGGCGTGCCGTGCCAAAGCCCAAACCCACCGCACCGATGACGGCCTGCCCACGCCAGGAATTCTGCCTTTTTCTAACCGTCTGACGGCTCCTAATTTACTCTTCATTGCACTGGTACTTTACTCACCATACTGTGCACGGTAACTGATTCTCTCAAGCGATAAAACGCAACACTGTTGCGCAAACAAAGTATTATTAATCTTAACAGTGGTGGGCGATGACAGCCGTGGTGATCTCAGCCTGGCCTGTTTTGTTAAACTGCACAGCAATTTACAATTTAGGCATTTAGGCATTTAGCAGACGCTCTTAATCCAGAGCGATTTACTTTAGGCAGTAACAAAAAGCATGGGAATAAATCACATATATAAAAGTAGTTGTCATGAAACATGCGTAAGCTATAAGAACGTAACAGTGGAGTATCTATGTCAACTATACATACTATACTATATTATATATTATACATGTGTACTATAAAGTGCTATGACTACATAAAATGCAATTCTAGTGCTGTCTACGTAACATGCTATAAGTCTGTTTAAAATACTATCTAAGTCTACATAAAGTGCTATCTAAGGGCTAGTGCTACGGGCCATGGTGGAGTCTGAAGAGGTGGGTTGTCAGACTAGTGAGACAGAGAAGCAGGCTGAACCATTCCATCAATTATTGCGACACAACTTCTTGATACATTTATAACATGTGGTGTGTATGAATTAGCCAGGTTTGTTGTTCCCTTTGCGCTGCGTTCCTGTCTCTCCACCTCCCTCCCTCCCTCCCTCCCTCCCTCCCTCCCTCCCTCCCTCCCTCCCTCCCTCCCTCCGTCTCTCTGTCACTCAACTCTCAGCTCACACCTTCTCATAGCCCATCATTTATCTGCTTCACGGATCACTGCGTCTTAACCTCTAACTCCTAGTATGCCCTTAGGTGGCGTGTGTGTGTGTGTGTGTGTGTGTGTGTGTGTGTGTGCGTGCGCTCGCATGAGAGTCCATTCTGCTGATCTCAGGTCTGTTTCACACTCCTGTGTTATTCTTTCTCTCCAACACTCTCTGTGTAAACACAGGTCCAGCACAGCCCAGTTTAATTGGCCTTCATTTCCTATGGACGCACACACATCACACGCACGCACGCACGCACACGCCTAGGGGTTATTTGTCTGACCCAGTTCCCAGTGCGTGCGTGTGGCAGACACAGGTTTAAATGGTCTTAATGGTCCCAGAGACCCACATGGTTTAGAAGTTATAGCAGGCATTAAAAGGTTGGGTTTCCCTGTTTCACTGTGCATCAGAGAGCAGCTAATGGGACCACAGATCTGGCACATCAAACGACCAGCGGTCCCCTCGGTCCCTCTGTCCTCTGTGACCTACCAGAGCCCCCATTACAACCACCACGCCAGAGCCCCCCATTACAACCACCACGCCAGAGCCCCCATTACAACCACCACGCCAGAGCCCCCATTACAACCACCACGCCAGAGCCCCCATTACAACCACCACGCCAGAGCCCCCATTACAACCACCACACCAGAGCCCCCATTACAACCACCACGCCACCCTGGACTCCCCATTACAACCACCACGCCACCCTGGACCCCCCATTACAACCACCACACCAGAGCCCCCATTACAACCACCACACCAGCCTGGACCCCCCATTACAACCACCACACCACCCTGGACCCCCCATTACAACCACCACACCAGAGCCCCCATTACAACCACCACGCCAGAGCCCCCATTACAACCACCACACCAGAGCCCCCCCATTACAAACACCACACCACCCTGGACCCCCCCATTACAACCACCACGCCAGAGCCCCCATTACAACCACCACACCAGAGCCCCCATTACAACCACCACACCAGAGCCCCCATTACAACCACCACGCCAGAGCCCCCCCATTACAACCACCACACCAGAGCCCCCATTACAACCACCACACCACCCTGGACCGCCCATTACAAGCACCACACCAGAGCCCCCATTACAACCACCAGGCCAGAGCCCCCCATTACAACCACCACACCAGAGCCCCCCCATTACAACCACCACACCAGAGCCCCCATTACAACCACCACACCAGAGCCCCCATTACAACCACCACACCAGAGCCCCCATTACAACCACCACACCAGAGCCCCCATTACAACCACCACGCCAGAGCCCCCATTACAACCACCACACCAGAGCCCACATTACAACCACCACACCAGAGCCCCCATTACAACCACCACGCCAGAGCCCCCCATTACAACCACCACGCCAGAGCCCCCCATTACAACCACCACGCCAGAGCCCCCCATTACAACCACCACACCAGAGCCCCCATTACAACCACCACACCAGAGCCCCCATTACAACCACGGCCATGACAAAAAACAAACAAACAGGGGAGACGCAGTTTAAAAAAGGTATGTTAGTGTTTATACAATGATCAATTCAAAACTAAATCAATAAAGTAGAAGTAAACTAGATGAAAGTGTGGAAAGCAGTCAGTCATGTAGTAGTGTGCGCATGAGTGCATTGTGTGAGAGTGTTGTAAGTATTAACACATGTGAATGAGGTGAAAAAAATCAAGGATCTGACACTGGGCCTTTTAATTAACACATGTAGCATGTCTTGAAGTAAAATCAGACAAAATTAGTAGCATTTAAATTCACATTTAGAAAATGTTTCAGATGTCAGAAATGTCTGAGATGATAGAACGGTGATGGATGATGATGGTCATGGAAGGGGAACCTTCTGAAAGCTTCATGGGCTCAAAGATAATCAACTTCAAAATCTTTAAAAAGAAACCCGGTCAAAATGACCTCTCAGACTCATGCTAGAGGTGTGAGCACCCGGGCAGTGTTGTTTTTGGCAGCAAATTTCTATTTTAGTTTAGTCATAGTCTTTGGACTGAAACTTCATTTAGTTTTAGTCACATTTTAGTCACCTGGAATGTCTTAGTGTTAGTCTAGTTTTAGTCGACTAAATGTCATAGGATTTTAGTCGACTAAATCTAGTTGATTTAGTCGACTAAATTTTATTTTGGCGGGTCTTGATTAGTGTTTTTACACTTGCTGAAAATAGCCGATCTACAAGCTCACAACGCGTCACGTTGCGACGCGTTGTGAACTTGTAGATCAGCTGTAAAATGTGTAAAATGACTTATACTGGATCTCTTGTCCACTAGTCCCTTCCTAACATTTAGTTTTTATTTGTCGACGAAATTGTCAGTATATTTAGTCTTAGTTTTAGTCATCGTAGCTTAGTTTTCATTTAGTTTCCATTTGTTTTTGTCAGTGAAAAAAGGTAGTCGACGAACATTTTTCGTCTTAGTTTTAGTCGACGAAAACAACACTGCACCCGGGGGCCCAGGTGCCTCCCTATTGGCCTCCCCAAGTCCTAGTGAAACGTTAGAAGGGCAATGTTCTAAAATAGGCTATTCTTGTCGATAGCTCCCTTCTCTCGGGCCCTCACAGATGTTCTGGACCCCCCCCCCCCCCCCAGCACCGGGTGTGTCCTCTCACATAAAAGCCCGCCGGACCACCACAGCTTTCATTGCCTTAATTTCTACCAGCAGCCCCGTAATGAAAACAGTGTCAAACAAATGAAAGATAAAGTACATTTCATTTACCTTTATTTATGCTTTCAAATAAATTCAGCTGCTCTTATAACGTGAACGAATTTTCGCCCTGCTTGTAAAAGTCGAATACGTCTCTGTCTCTTTTCATTAATTTTTTGAATGCAACAATTATCAGTGTGTATACAGTATATAATTTATATATAAAGTGTACATACTGAAAGCTAGGACCTTCTCATGCATTCCAATCTTTTTTTGCAACTCAGCCTATACTGTACGTAGCTCCAAAAACATCTGTCAATTTTGCCTACGACGAGCAACGCTAATGTAAACCGACATGACCGACTACAGTACGTGCGCTTTACATATTTGGTGGTGTGTAAATTATGTTCTACGTACAGTAAGCTCTGCAGAACATGTGGATTCATGGAGCCGTCAGCCCGCCAGCGGTGGGAAATGAAAGAAGTCTCCCGTCTAAACATAAACATTTTGGCAAAAAAAATAAAGTGGTACCAACGAACAGCTGTCCAGATAATGCAGTTTATACGGAAACACAGTGTAAACACCGTCCTTTAAAATGCACCGTGCGGGCGCTGCATCATTACACATCTGGACACTGGGACACATCTGGACACTGGGTTGTTTCCAGTCAGCGGTGAGTTTAGGACGAGAGCATCCAGTGAAGCCTCTCATCTTTACCGCAGCAACCTGAAGCAGGTCGCTCTCATCTCAACCTGAAGCAGGTTCGCTCTCATCTCAACCTGAAGCAGGTTCGCTCTCATCTCAACCTGAAGCAGGTCGCTCTCATCTCAACCTGAAGCAGGTCGCTCTCATCTCAACCTGAACAGGTCGCTCTCATCTCAACCTGAAGCAGGTCGCTCTCATCTCAACCTGAACAGGTCGCTCTCATCTCAACCTGAAGCAGGTCGCTCTCATCTCAACCTGAAGCAGGTTCGCTCTCATCTCAACCTGAAGCAGGTCGCTCTCATCTCAACCTGAACAGGTCGCTCTCATCTCAACCTGAAGCAGGTCGCTCTCATCTCAACCTGAAGCAGGTTCGCTCTCATCTCAACCTGAAGCAGGTTCGCTCTCATCTCAACCTGAAGCAGGTCGCTCTCATCTCAACCTGAAGCAGGTCGCTCTCATCTCAACCTGAAGCAGGTCGCTCTCATCTCAACCTGAACAGGTCGCTCTCATCTCAACCTGAAGCAGGTTCGCTCTCATCTCGACCTGAAGCAGGTCGCTCTCATCTCAACCTGAAGCAGGTCGCTCTCATCTCAACCTGAACAGGTCGCTCTCATCTCAACCTGAAGCAGGTCGCTCTCATCTCAACCTGAAGCAGGTTCGCTCTCATCTCAACCTGAAGCAGGTTCGCTCTCATCTCAACCTGAAGCAGGTTCCCTCTCATCTCAACCTGAAGCAGGTCGCTCTCATCTCAACCTGAAGCAGGTCGCTCTCATCTCAACCTGAAGCAGGTCGCTCTCATCTCAACCTGAAGCAGGTTCGCTCTCATCTCAACCTGAAGCAGGTTCGCTCTCATCTCAACCTGAAGCAGGTCGCTCTCATCTCAACCTGAAGCAGGTTCGCTCTCATCTCAACCTGAAGCAGGTTCGCTCTCATCTTCAAATCCATTACTTCTCCCCTAACAGAGTTTACTAACATCATAACGCAGGCGCTGACTCACTCCAGGGGTTCTCCCTTTAAGCCTTTTTGACCTGGGAATTCTACAAATGTCTTCTAAATCATGACAGTTTTCTACCTTTCTACCTTTCTAACCTCATTTCCCTTACCTTGTTCCAGGTAAGGGACCCCCAAAGAAGCAAAGATTTTAGTTAAAAACTTTCGCTCCGAAAGAATATAATATATTGAAAGATTCGTGCCACATTTTCACGAATTTTCAAATAAATAGCAGACCTACAAGCTCATAGTGCGCCACTCGGTGGCGCGCTATGAGCTTGTAGATCTGCTATTTTTCAAGAGCTAAATTATAACATAATAATGTTTAAAACACCAAAAGGGCTTCCCGCCGCCCCAAAATGGGTTATAAAAGGCAGCAGGGTAGCAGAAATGCACCGATGCACTGCTTACAGCACGGAGACAGATGTTCAGATACTGTACATGGGAAAAGCTGTTAAAACAAAAATGCCGGTGGAATTATAAATGTCCTCAATCTTTTTTTTGTTCCGTGTAAATATTTAGACTGTATCGTGGTTAAGTGGTTACACCACCACCGCTGCGCGCATGCACGCCCATGTCCCGCAACTATTATGTTCCCTCATATTTTGGTATTCCCAGGTGCCGTCTCTCCCACACTAACTAAGCCCTTCATGGAAATGTAGGTGAGCCGGGCCGGGCCGGGCCGGGCCGGGCCAGCACCTTCCTGATTCTGTCATGGAAACAAGGAAACAACGGTCTTTGTCTGGTACCGTACGCTAGCCGGAAAAAACTCGCCAAGCATAAGGTTCTAATAGGTTCTTTGGGGCTGTAATAATGTCTGCTCGCCCTGAAAAGCGTGCAGCGCTTGATGTAACAGGTTGAAAATTCAATGTCTGGCCCGATATACATATGTTCAGACAGAGGCAAGTCTGGAAGGGCGGGGGGGTGTTGCTGCTGCCTGGAAGTAGCAGTATTATAGCCCATTTAGGACCTGAGATCAGATTCTATAAAAATGTTCTTCTATACATCCTGACAGTTTTCTGAAAAAGCTATGTTTCTATTATGTCAGTCGTTCTTCCATTTTTCAAAAAAAAGCAGATCTACAAGCCCATAGCGCGCCACTCGGTGGCGCGCTATGGGCTTGTAGATCTGCTATTTTTCAACGGCTAAAGCGTAGCATAATGCTAACACCAAAAAGGGGTGTCCGCCCAAAATGGGATAGAGCTGAAACGGGAAAGGACACGGGAAAGTGTGTGTGTGTGTGTGTGTGTGTGTGTGCGTGTGAGTGTGTGCGCGCACGCCGCACGTGCAAGGCATTAAAGTGCCTGGACGACAGATCAAAGGCTTTTTCGAGAACACACTCCCGTCTGTGTTTAAAACTCGGTCTCCACTTTCCAACGAACGCTCAGACTCTCTCTCTCTCTCTCAGCGTATAGCTCCATAAAGGTGCAGGTGGCGTTGGGCCCGCCCGTGGCCCGGCCCGCCCGCGGCCCACCCCGGCCCGCCACCAGACGAGTCACCCTGAGACGACCTGGCCCTGGTGGGAAAACCCACCACCAGGTGGAGGAACAGCTGTTTGCTGTTTAAGATTTATGTATGGGGGTGCGTCCGTCGAGCGTTCCGAAATATGGACAGTTGGAAATATATACAACCAGGTTAGACGAGGGCGAGAGAGAGAGAGAGAGAGAGAGAGAGAGAGAGAGAGGTCTGGGCCACACAGCACTTTTTGACTAGTTGCACTTTATCAAGGGAATGTGTGCAATATCTCGGTTTTGTGTATGTGGGTGTTTCATGGTGTTTTTCCTGTTCGTATGTGTGAACGTGTCTGTTATTTGTATGCAGATGTGACTCTGTCTCCAAGACACATTTCTCCCAAGGGAGACAAATAAAGTCCCCTCTCTCCCCCCCTCCTCTCTCTCTCTCTCTCTCTCTCTAGCAGGCAACAGTGCAGCACTAATACTATCTCTCTCTCTCTCTCTCTCTCTCTCTCTCTCTCTGTTTCTGGCACAACAGCGCCCCTACTGGTAGTCAGTCATACTGGTGCTCATGAACACATACATACATAGGTGAACCAACACATAGGTGAACATTGCTGTTCCTTGGAGTGGTTGCACCACTCAAAAAACCATATGTTTCTATGTATGTCAGTGGTTCTCAAACTATTTCATGTCAATTCCCCCTAGAATTACATGTATTTGACCACCGACCCCCCACCTGAAAATATGTAGTTCCACACGGACCCTCCAGACGCAAAGTTTTGAGTAAAAAACGTTTTTTTTTTTAAATCTCCAAAAATAGCAGACCTACAAGTTCATACACTGACACCACACAGCGTATTCAGGGCGGAGTCACCACCCCCAGGGTATAAGTTGTGATTTGCTCTCGTTCACTGCAATGCAATTTGCGGCATTTCCAAAACAATATTTCGCAGAGTAGCGATTATCAAACGTATTTGCAATGCCATACGTTGAAAGATCTGTTTCCCGTGGACAAGGCACGCTATACCTCCGCAAGTTAGATATTATCGGCATAGATGTTTGTCCGCATGTGATTAAGGATTGGAATAAGTTGCATTGGCAGCCATAGAAAATTCTTACCCTGGGCTAAAACCGGAGATGTTTTTGGGCGTTCCTGTCTTATGTGGTGTCAGTCTATAGCGCAGCACCGAGTGAGCTTGTAGATCTGCTATTTTTCCAACAGCTAAAGCATAACATAATGCTTCAAACACCAAAAAGGGGGTTCCCGTCCAAAATGGGTTAAGATGAATCACTGATATCACGTTGTCGTACAGCAGGGCGGTATCCTGCCGAACCATGCAGATGCATATACTGTACACTATACTGTACATATATACAAAGACTTTTCTCCTCTCTCTAAAGTCCAAAAGGGTGAAGGGAGAGGCCTACCTACTGTACACAAGATCCTCTTAGCTCACACTAAGCAGGCTGTTAACCCATTTTGGTGTTAGCATTATGTTATGCTTTAGCTATTGAAAAATAGCAGATCTACAAGCTCATAGCGCGCCACCGAGTGGCGCGCTACGAGCTTGTAGGTCTGCTATTTTTGAAAAATCGAAGAACGACTGACCTAGAAACTAGGTCAAAATGGGTTAAATAACAGTGAAAAGAGTCTCTCTGTACTTTGCACTATATGCACTATCTTTGACTGATATTCTTGCTCTGTGTTTGTTTATCGAGTGTTTTTAGGTCATCTTATCACTTGTTTTGTATTGGCGCTGTTGACCCACATGTACCTAAACAGTTATTGCATCGACTATTGTCAATAAAGTGAATCTTTCGTCTGATGTATATGGTGACACACGCACACACGCAACGCGGGATGCACACGCAGATTAGACACGCCAACGGAACCGACATGCGGAAAACAACGGTCGGACATGCAGTCGAACATGCGCTGCTCCCGTGCTTAATGCGGTTATAGGGTTTGAAGGTAGGTTGTCGGTCGAACGACAATCACACCAGTAAATAGCCTTGCCGAGCCATGAGGCCCATAGGGCAGGAGCCTCTCTCCTGTTTCTGTAGCCATGAGGCCCATAGGGCAGGAGCCTATCTCCTGTTTCTGTAGCTATGAGGCCCATAGGGCAGGAGCCTATCTCCTGTTTCTGTAGCCATGAGGCCCATAGGGCAGGAGCCTCTCTCCTGTTTCTGTAGCCATGAGGACCATAGGGCAGGAGCCTATCTCCTGTTTCTGTAGCCATGAGGCCCATAGGGCAGGAGCCTATCTCCTGTTTCTGTAGCCATGAGGCCCATAGGGCAGGAGCCTATCTCCTGTTTCTGTAGCCATGAGGCCCATAGGGCAGGAGCCTCTCTCCTGTTTCTGTAGCCATGAGGCCCATAGGGCAGGAGCCTATCTCCTGTTTCTGTAGCCATGAGGCCCATAGGGCAGGAGCCTATCTCCTGTTTCTGTAGCGTGAGGCAGCTTGATGTACAAGTACACCCCCTGGACATGACGCTAGTATGTCACAGGGACTTACCCCCAATCCAACCCTTGATGCTGAGTATCAAGCAGGGAGGCACTGGGTCCCATTTTTACAGTCTTTGGTATTTGACCCGGTCGGGGATCGAACCCCGACCTCCCAGTCTCAGGGCGGACACTCTAACCACAAGGCCACTGAGCTGGTACCAGTCGGACCAATAGTATGTCTAAACTAAAGCCCAGTACCCACGCACGCACGCAGCAGTCATGGTGACGTCACAAATTGGCTCGGTGACTGTCAGACTGTCTGTCTGGGGACTCAGGGATTATATAAGCGATGGGAGTTTGGAAACAAGAGTCTATAATATGTGTCGTTCCAGAGGGCCGTCGTGCAACCCGATATCACCTGGTCTCAACCCGATATCACCTGGTCTCAACCCGATATCACCTGGTCTCAACCCGATATCACCTGGTCTCAACCCGATATCACCTGGTCTCAACCCGATATCACCTGGTCTCAGCGTTGGTACGGACAGAGACAGACAGACAGACAGAGAGACAGACAGACAGACAGACAGACAGACAGACAGACAGACAGACAGACAGACAGACAGACAGACAGACAGACAGACAGACAGACAGACAGACAGACAGACAGACAGACAGACAGACAGACAGACAGACAGACAGACAGACAGACAGACAGACAGACAGACAGACAGACAGACAGACAGACAGACAGACAGACAGACAGACAGACAGACAGACAGACAGACAGACAGACAGACAGACAGACAGACAGACAGACAGACAGACAGACAGACAGACAGACAGACAGACAGACAGACAGACAGACAGACAGACAGACAGACAGAGGGCCGTGCAACCCGATATCACCTGGTCTCAAACTCTCAACGTTGGTACGGACGGAGAGAGACAGACAGACAGACAGAGAGACAGACAGACAGACAGACAGAGGGCCGTGCAACCCGATATCACCTGGTCTCAACGAACGTTGTGACGGACGGACAGAGAGACGAGAGAAAGACAGACAGACATGCGCCACTCTGTAGCGGTCACGGCACATCCTAGCTAACTCAGCGGTGTAGTCGAGTTATATAACGGTAAAAAACCGCAGTTGGAGAAAGTCTGTAAGAGGAGGGGGGGTCACATAGACGTGGGGTTCTCAACCCGTGGGTCGCGACCCCTCGGGGGGGGTCGCCAAATTATTTTGGGGGGTCCCCCAAAATAAATAAATAAAATGAATGGCTGGAAAATGGAAATGAAGAGTTTACATAATGTACACAGAGTACATGCATACACCTTCCCTAATGATTATATCTGGTTTCAGTATTTATTAATGGTGTATTGTCTCTATTATTAAGGTTATTGTAGCAGTTCATTTATATCGGGGGTCGGGAGGGGGCGGGGCGGGGGTCCCGAGACATGGCCAAAGCATTTCTGGGGGTCCCCGGGGGGCCAAAAAGGATGAGAACCCCTGCCATAGACCTTATGGTAGTCTAGTCTTATCTCTGGAAGGGTGACAGCGCTGTTCTATTTGCGAGAAGTGCCACCGTTGCAACTTTCAGACAAGCAATTGATACCACTGCCAAATTGACTTGGCTTTTTAAAGGTTTTGACCCTTGACCTTTCTGTTGCCGGTTACAAAGCCCGAGGACAGCACGCCTGCCCTCTAGCCGCACGCACGCGCACACGCACACGCACACACACACACACACACACACACACACACACACACACACACACACACACGGTTAATGTATCTATGAGAGTGTCAAAATGTAAGCATTTGAGTCCACAACTAAATTTACATTTACTATAATGTACATACTGTTTTATTAGAAAATGATATTTGAATACAATGAAATGTTTTATTAAAACAGCAAAAAGCTCAAATAGAACATACAGTACAATATGAGAAGAAAGGTACTGCCATGCAGTAATGATTTGAGCTTTAAATTTAACGAACTGTGAGTTATAATATAGTTTGTTCCAGAAATATGGTGCATAAGAAAATAATTCTGCACATGCACTCCAGCGGGCTGCACACACACACACACACACGTGTTCGTGTGCATTTAAATACTATCAAACGCAAATTGAACATTCGACTTTCCATCACTTTACATGGATCTGCATGAAGTATCGCAAAGAATCTTAATTGTGTCGTAAAAATATTCATAGTGGGCTTTTCCTTCAGAAAGAAAAGCTGTAATATATTCCATTTTGGGCGGGAACCCCTTTTGGTGTTTTAAGCATTACGTTATGCTTTTTAGCTATTGAAAAATAGCAGACCTACAAGCTCATAGCGCGCCACCGAGTGGCGCGCTATGAGCTTGTAGGTCTGCTATTTTAGAAAGAATCGTGAAAATGTGGCGCAAATCTAATCTTTGAATATATATTCTTTCAGAGCGAACGTTTTTAACTAAAATCTTTGCTTCTGGGGGGGGGGGGGGGGGTGTCCCGGGAACAACATATTTTCAGATGGGGGTCGGCGGCCAATTACATATAATTCTAGGGGAAATATTGAGAACCACTGATATAGAAACATGAGGTTTTTCAGATTCTTATTTTTTCCGACGTCAGGCCAAAATGGGATATATACCCTCGGTACCATTTAGTGAAGCCAGCTGGGTTCGTGTTCTTTCTTTTCCATTCTCCGTCTAACACTCATGTGCACTTGTGTCACACACACACACACGTACAAACATACACACCGTCTCTCATTAAACTGGTCTGCTTTTTTTTATTTAGAGAATCCAGACCCTAACGGGACACAATAAGCACATTCGCCGCTATAACGGAAAACTGTGCTTGGTTCACCTCGTTTTTTTAGTTTTAGTTTAGTTTTTTTTAACCGCATAGTGATTCCAAGATCTCTCACCGCTGCGACAATTGCATTACCAGACAGCCATTTCCCTACTGGTCACATGGCTTGATTCCCCCCCCCCCCCCCTGAGGCATTCCCAATGTCAGGAATCCAGACATTACCCAATATCCTGAACAGCTCCAAGGGACTAAACTACACAGTAAAAAAACCCTATGTGTGTTTATACACAAATAAAGGTATAGTTCCTACTTCCTGTGTGTGTTTATACAGAAATAAAGGTATAGTTCCTACTTCCTATGTGTGTATACACAAATAAAGGTATAGTTCCTACTTCCTATGTGTGTTTATACACAAATAAAGGTATAGTTCCTACTTCCTATGTGTGTTTATACACAAATAAAGGTATAGTTCCTACTTCCTATGTGTGTTTATACACAAATAAAGGTATAGTTCCTACTTCCTGTGTGTGTATACACAAATAAAGGTATAGTTCCTACTTCCTATGTGTGTTTATACACAAATAAAGGTATAGTTCCTACTTCCTATGTGTGTATACACAAATAAAGGTATAGTTCCTACTTCCTGTGTGTATACACAAATAAAGGTATAGTTCGTACTTCCTATGTGTGTATACACAAATAAAGGTATAGTTCCTACTTCCTATGTGTGTATACACAAATAAAGGTATCTGAATCTGAATACAAAAGAACAAAATGTTTCTATGGATGGAATAGACTGGGTATGCGCGTGACACCATCATCAAAGCAGGAAGTTATGCGGGAACGCCTAATTAGGGCCAAAATAAAACGACTTTCTGGCCTTGACAGCCCCATATACATCCAAACAGAAAAGTCCAATACGATTGCATTAAACAACGTTAAACTCACTTTGCATGTTGCTTTGACACTCGATTTGCCATTCACTTCATGTATGCGCATACCCTCTATATATACGGGGCATTTATGTAAGGCGTCGGTACAAAGGTTTATGGTTTTAGCCCGCGTGGGACGTCACGTACTGCATGAGACGCCATAAAGGCGTAGCTCAAAGAGGACAGCAAAGTGTGGCGTTTTACTGCCTCCTGGACTTGTTTGACACGAGTGTCTGTTTGGGAAGCCCTGACGTAAGCTACGCATGTGTGCTGCATTGTGTGCATCTGTGCGTATGGGCATGCACGCACTTTTTGTGCACATGTCAGTGTGTAATGTATAGGTATATGAAAGACCTAAAGCAGATGTCTGTCTCGCTACTGATGGCTGGAGCAGCTGAGTGACTCACACAGACACCCTGGGGTGACCTGTCACCTCTGGCCCCCTCACACACACCTACTCTTCAGGGTCACATTGGCAGAATTGGATTGATGGCGGGGTGTGTGTGTGTGTGTGTGTGTGTGTGTGTGTCTCATGGATGGTTTCCAGGAATCAATAGCCCTCTCTTCCCCTAATAAATCCCTCACCCATTTTCCAGTTCTTTACTGAAACAGTATGACTAAGGGTTTCCTATGGAAAACCATGCCCGAAGTAGTGATTAGTTGACACTGAGGCACTATTAGTGTCAAACCATCCGTTATTTGGGGCATTTATTATAGGCGGACATTTAAAAAAACTAAATAGCAGATCTACACAACCTCAACAGACGTGGTATATGAGCTATTTTTGCTATTAATTGTGCAACAAAGTATAACAAAGTATATATAGTATATAGGGCCCGGCTAAGACGCTAACTAAAGGGCAGTCCATACTGTCTCCGACCATCAAACTTTTCGTCGGAAAGCTCCGGTACAACTACAACATGACGTGACTCTCCGAACTCTACTTCGGAGAAAAAATTAAAGTCTGATCTTTCCGACGAAACGTTCGGTGGTCGGAGAGAGTATGGACTGCCCTTTCGAGTGATGAAGAGGTTGTCAGAGATGAACTCAATCATATGACATCATGTGACATCTATGTTGAATACAAACAACAGTTCAAATTAGAAAAATACTGATTTAAAAAAATGTGAAAACCGTAAGTATAGACAGGCTATTTGCAACTTTAGGCTAAACAACACAAGGATTCCAAAGGTCATCGGTAGATATAAAGGACTGGAAAGAAGTCAGAGGATTTGTAACCTATGTAATGAAGCCAGAATTGGAGATGAGTACCATGTTTTGTTGGAATTTAAGAATACTAGCATTATGAATTTCGGGCAAAAATACCTGCCAATTTATTTTTTTACCCACCCTTCTATGTTTAAATTAATTGCATTACTAAAATCTGAAAAACAAAAAGTAATCTATAAATTGGGTGATTTTCTGAAAAGTGTTCTTCCACGGTACAAATAGGGAAAGCCTTTCCGATAATATCGGAAGGCTTTCCCTAGTCATACTATTTCAGTAAAAAACTGTAATGGGTGAGGGATTTATTAGGGGAAGAGAGGGCTATTGATTCCTGGAAACCATCCATGAGACAGACACACACACACACACACACACACACACACACACACACACGACATAAGTGCATTTCCCAGGTTGTTTTTTTTTCACCCATCTTCCCTCCCCCCCCTCGTCACCCCCCCCCCCCCCCCCTCCAAGTGACTCCATCTCCAATGTCTCTGTATATTATACAGTGTATAATCCTGGCTTTCTTCAGATGGAATACATATGGCATCAAGCCAACACGTAACAGGGTTATCGGCATTACATCATGTTTTGTGTGATGTCTTTACCCTGCTGTATCGCTGTACAGTACTCTGTCATGCCCTGTAACTGTTATCGGCATTACATAACGCGTGTGGAGGAACACGCCATCACACACCCCTCGGTACAACGCTAGTGCAGCGACATGACAGCAACAGAGAAAGCCCTTCCAATTTACAATTTAGGCATTTAGCAGACGCTCTTAACTAGACTTGTAAGATCACAAGATAACATTCTAGGGCTATTAACTTGCAAACTGAGAATATTCATCCAATATTCAAACATGTATTCAACCAAAACCAACGTAGTTATAGTTAATAGATTTGATTGATTTAAAATGTATTTGGGTTAATGGGAAATGTCAATTGTCCAAAGGACAAGTAGGATATACCTCAACAAGTAAATGGCAAGCCCTGTGTCATTTTGCAACATGTTTTGAGCTTGTAGATCATTTATTTCACAGGCAACCCCTGCTGTTGGTCTGGGGGAGGGGGTGTATATGGAACATGAACATGGCCAGTTGGGTTATTTGGGGCCAGGTACACAGGAAAAAGATTCTCTATGAGGCAGTTTTCTGGGCAATATCGGTAGAAGGCCCAGTGGAGTAACTAAAAGTATTTTCTTTCCCGGTGTAAACAAAGTTTTGGCCAAAAAGTACCGTTTATACGTGTGGTGGGGGGCTCAGAGTGCTCCCACTATAAGGAAAGTAGGCTTTCTAATGACACAACCCGCCTTTGTTTCGCTGAGTATAGCGAAAACGTTCTTTTTATTTACGCTAAAGAGGAGAGGCTGGTCTGCATTCATGCGAGCGGTGGAAGTTGAGAGTAACATAGCTCTAAATGCAACGCATTAGAGCTATGGACCAGAGCTAAGAGGAACCCCTGCTTTTTCATATTTTGTACCCGTGTGATTTTATTTTTTATTGTATATTTATTTTATAGCATTCTTGTATGTATTTGTATTTTAAGGTCCAGTACTTTGTAAACTTGTGTTTGAAAAGTGCTATAATAGGGATGCATTACATGAAATAAAATAAATGAATTGGAATTTCATAAGAAATAGCATTCAGGCCCAGGCCGTAGCGTAACGGTCTGGGCACCGGACTGGTAATCCAGTCGCAGTGTGCCGCGGGTTCGACTCCCGGACCCGACACGGCCTTTACTGCATGTCATCCCCCATCTCTCTCCCGTTTCCTGTCAGCCTACTGTCTGTCCCTTCAAAAATCAATAAAATATCTTAAAAAAAAAAAAAAAATAGCATGCGGCAAAATAAGACAGAGATTAGATTTAATGGCGGTTTAGGGAGTTCAGTATGTTAGCTCTCCAGCTTTAGGGCCAAAGGTCAGAGCGGTGAGGTCACAGCGCAAATCCACACTATAAAAAATGACATATTTATGGTCTCATGAGCCCAAGGGACATTTTGATGCCATACTACAGCACCCTTAGAAGATGACACATGCTTATGTGCACACACAAATATACCAAAGCACACACACACACAAATATAGCGAGCACAGGATAAGCGAAAGCTTTTTGCACACCCGTCAGTGATGCAGTTACATTTTATATTAAGTAGTCTTCAGGAGTTTGGTATTTGGCCTACTTGGGAAGTTGGGAACGATGCAAGTCGAGCGATGCATCCAACCGACTCGACCCAATCTATGTCTAGTGGTCTGCGATGGAATGCGTGGAGTTTGAAGTTTAAAGGCACGGACACAAACACAAGATCACCTCTTCAGACAGGCAGAACACACAGATACAGGCAGGGTACACAGTCTGACACAGACTACATTCAAGAGGGTTTATTATTCGTTATTCGTCACTCATACAAAATATTGGTGTACCTCTGGCCCCCTCACACACACCTACTCTTGGGGGTCACATTGGCGGAATTGGATTGATGGTGGGGTGTGTGTGTGTGTGTGTGTGTGTGTGTGTGTGTGTGTGTGTGTGTGTGTGTGTGTGTGTGTGTGTGTGTGTGTGTGTGTGTGTGTGTGTGTGTGTGTGTGTGTGTGTGTGTGAGTGTGAGTGTGAGTGTGTGTGTGTGTGTGTGTGTGTGTGTGTGTGTGTGTGTGTGAGAGTGTCATGGATGGTTTCCACGAATCAATAGCCCTCTTTAGCCCTCACCAGCTTGGTGGTGAAAACAAACAAAGATGTCTTATCATACATTCTTCTATTCTTCCATTTCCCTTCAATACATTTAAACCTATTTTTAGGCAACATTGTTTTGCAATATCAAAATGAAATAATTTAATTTCAATTTTATGCCTACTCCAAATTCAATAATAAATAAATTATGATTAAATGTAAAAAATAAATAAATGAAAAGCAAAAGAAAACCTCTTATTCCTTTTCGTACATCTTTGCCGTAGCAACTGGGAGCCACAGGAGAGGGCCTATAAGAGCCACATGGAGAGGGCCTATAAGAGCCACATGGAGAGGGCCTATAAGAGCCACATGGAGAGGGCCTATAAGAGCCACGTTAGAGGGCCTATAAGAGCCACATGGAGAGGGCCTATAAGAGCCACATGGAGAGGGCCTATAAGAGCCACATGGAGAGGGCCTATAAGAGCCACATGGAGAGGGCCTATAAGAGCCACAGGAGAGGGCCTATAAGAGCCACAGGAGAGGGCCTATAAGAGCCACATGGAGAGGGCCTATAAGAGCCACATGGAGAGGGCCTATAAGAGCCACATGGAGAGGGCCTATAAGAGCCACAGGAGAGGGCCTATAAGAGCCACATGGAGAGGGCCTATAAGAGCCACATGGAGAGGGCCTATAAGAGCCACAGGAGAGGGCCTATAAGAGCCACATGGAGAGGGCCTATAAGAGCCACATGGAGAGGGCCTATAAGAGCCACATGGAGAGGGCCTATAAGAGCCACATGGAGAGGGCCTATAAGAGCCACATGGAGAGGGCCTATAAGAGCCACGTTAGAGGGCCTATAAGAGCCACGTTAGAGGGCCTATAAGAGCCACATGGAGAGGGCCTATAAGAGCCACGTTAGAGGGCCTATAAGAGCCACATGGAGAGGGCCTATAAGAGCCACATGGAGAGGGCCTATAAGAGCCACATGGAGAGGGCCTATAAGAGCCACATGGAGAGGGCCTATAAGAGCCATGTTAGAGGGCCTATAAGAGCCACATGGAGAGGGCCTATAATAGCCACATGGAGAGGGCCTATAAGAGCCACAGGAGAGGGCCTATAAGAGCCACATGGAGAGGGCCTATAAGAGCCACATGGAGAGGGCCTATAAGAGCCACAGGAGAGGGCCTATAAGAGCCACATGGAGAGGGCCTATAAGAGCCACATGGAGAGGGCCTATAAGAGCCACATGGAGAGGGCCTATAAGAGCCATGTTAGAGGGCCTATAAGAGCCACATGGAGAGGGCCTATAAGAGCCACATGGAGAGGGCCTATAAGAGCCACATGGAGAGGGCCTATAAGAGCCACAGGAGAGGGCCTATAAGAGCCACAGGAGAGGGCCTATAAGAGCCACAGGAGAGGGCCTATAAGAGCCACATGGAGAGGGCCTATAAGAGCCACAGGGAGAGGGCCTATAAGAGCCACATGGAGAGGGCCTATAAGAGCCACATGGAGAGGGCCTATAAGAGCCACATGGAGAGGGCCTATAAGAGCCACATGGAGAGGGCCTATAAGAGCCACAGGAGAGGGCCTATAAGAGCCACAGGAGAGGGCCTATAAGAGCCACATGGAGAGGGCCTATAAGAGCCACATGGAGAGGGCCTATAAGAGCCACATGGAGAGGGCCTATAAGAGCCACATGGAGAGGGCCTATAAGAGCCACAGGAGAGGGCCTATAAGAGCCACATGGAGAGGGCCTATAAGAGCCACATGGAGAGGGCCTATAAGAGCCACATGGAGAGGGCCTATAAGAGCCACATGGAGAGGGCCTATAAGAGCCACATGGAGAGGGCCTATAAGAGCCACGTTAGAGGGCCTATAAGAGCCACGTTAGAGGGCCTATAAGAGCCACATGGAGAGGGCCTATAAGAGCCACATGGAGAGGGCCTATAAGAGCCACGTTAGAGGGCCTATAAGAGCCACATGGAGAGGGCCTATAAGAGCCACATGGAGAGGGCCTATAAGAGCCACATGGAGAGGGCCTATAAGAGCCACATGGAGAGGGCCTATAAGAGCCATGTTAGAGGGCCTATAAGAGCCACATGGAGAGGGCCTATAAGAGCCACATGGAGAGGGCCTATAAGAGCCACAGGAGAGGGCCTATAAGAGCCACATGGAGAGGGCCTATAAGAGCCACATGGAGAGGGCCTATAAGAGCCACAGGAGAGGGCCTATAAGAGCCACAGGAGAGGGCCTATAAGAGCCACAGGAGAGGGCCTATAAGAGCCACATGGAGAGGGCCTATAAGAGCCACATGGAGAGGGCCTATAAGAGCCACATGGAGAGGGCCTATAAGAGCCACAGGGAGAGGGCCTATAAGAGCCACATGGAGAGGGCCTATAAGAGCCACAGGAGAGGGCCTATAAGAGCCACATGGAGAGGGCCTATAAGAGCCACGTTAGAGGGCCTATAAGAGCCACGTTAGAGGGCCTATAAGAGCCACATGGAGAGGGCCTATAAGAGCCACATGGAGAGGGCCTATAAGAGCCACGTTAGAGGGCCTATAAGAGCCACATGGAGAGGGCCTATAAGAGCCACATGGAGAGGGCCTATAAGAGCCACATGGAGAGGGCCTATAAGAGCCATGTTAGAGGGCCTATAAGAGCCACATGGAGAGGGCCTATAAGAGCCACATGGAGAGGGCCTATAAGAGCCACAGGAGAGGGCCTATAAGAGCCACATGGAGAGGGCCTATAAGAGCCACATGGAGAGGGCCTATAAGAGCCACAGGAGAGGGCCTATAAGAGCCACAGGAGAGGGCCTATAAGAGCCACAGGAGAGGGCCTATAAGAGCCACATGGAGAGGGCCTATAAGAGCCACATGGAGAGGGCCTATAAGAGCCACATGGAGAGGGCCTATAAGAGCCACATGGAGAGGGCCTATAAGAGCCACATGGAGAGGGCCTATAAGAGCCACAGGGAGAGGGCCTATAAGAGCCACATGGAGAGGGCCTATAAGAGCCACATGGAGAGGGCCTATAAGAGCCACAGGAGAGGGCCTATAAGAGCCACAGGAGAGGGCCTATAAGAGCCACATGGAGAGGGCCTATAAGAGCCACATGGAGAGGGCCTATAAGAGCCACAGGGAGAGGGCCTATAAGAGCCACATGGAGAGGGCCTATAAGAGCCACAGGAGAGGGCCTATAAGAGCCACATGGAGAGGGCCTATAAGAGCCACAGGAGAGGGCCTATAAGAGCCACATGGAGAGGGCCTATAAGAGCCACATGGAGAGGGCCTATAAGAGCCACATGGAGAGGGCCTATAAGAGCCACAGGGAGAGGGCCTATAAGAGCCACATGGAGAGGGCCTATAAGAGCCACAGGAGAGGGCCTATAAGAGCCACATGGAGAGGGCCTATAAGAGCCACAGGAGAGGGCCTATAAGAGCCACATGGAGAGGGCCTATAAGAGCCACATGGAGAGGGCCTATAAGAGCCACGTTAGAGGGCCTATAAGAGCCACGTTAGAGGGCCTATAAGAGCCACATGGAGAGGGCCTATAAGAGCCACATGGAGAGGGCCTATAAGAGCCACAGGAGAGGGCCTATAAGAGCCACATGGAGAGGGCCTATAAGAGCCACATGGAGAGGGCCTATAAGAGCCACATGGAGAGGGCCTATAAGAGCCACATGGAGAGGGCCTATAAGAGCCACATGGAGAGGGCCTATAAGAGCCACGTTAGAGGGCCTATAAGAGCCACGTTAGAGGGCCTATAAGAGCCACATGGAGAGGGCCTATAAGAGCCACAGGAGAGGGCCTATAAGAGCCACATGGAGAGGGCCTATAAGAGCCACATGGAGAGGGCCTATAAGAGCCACATGGAGAGGGCCTATAAGAGCCACATGGAGAGGGCCTATAAGAGCCACATGGAGAGGGCCTATAAGAGCCACATGGAGAGGGCCTATAAGAGCCACATGGAGAGGGCCTATAAGAGCCACATGGAGAGGGCCTATAAGAGCCACATGGAGAGGGCCTATAAGAGCCACATGGAGAGGGCCTATAAGAGCCACATGGAGAGGGCCTATAAGAGCCACATGGAGAGGGCCTATAAGAGCCACAGGTTGCCTACCCCTGGTATATCCACACACAGGCACACAGGCTAACGCAGTTGAACACAAAGCACATCCAACACAGGTGTAACATGACAACACAACAACAATGTATGTTGCAGATTAGGAGAGAGGGACATCTGCTGGACAGGTAGGGGTGGTGACAGGATGAGAACTGGAGGGACTGTTGGGTAGGAGGGATGGTCGGTCAGGCGCCATGAGAAGGTTTTGAGGGGCGCTATTAGACCCTCCTATGTCCAGCTTTGAGGGTTTTGTGTAAACACAAACATTGTCTTAACACATTCTGACCTGAGATCAGATTCTAAAAAATGTCTTCTACATCCTGACAGTTATCTGAAAAAGCTATGTTTCTATGTCAGTCGTTCTTCGATTTTTCAAAAATACCAGACCTACAAGCTTGTAGCGCTATGAGCTTGTAGCTGCTATTTTTCAATAGCTAAAGCATAACGTAGTGCCAACACCAAAAGGGGTTCCCGCCGCCCAAAATGGGCTAAGTGAGCAATGAGTGAGTGAGTGCTTTGCTTTCCAAGTGGCCTCATGGCCTGCAATTATGACTTTATGACCCTCTCCCTCTCAGACACGCATCCATCGCACGGGTCTCGTTTCTGAGCCTCGTGCCACTGGAAGCAGCTAGACGAAGAAGGAAGGTGAGCTATGAACAGAGATATGCGCCTCAATAACTCCAGGAATGCACATTCATTCGTCGAGGAGCATGCAGAGAGCGATCGCTTCCAAATAAACAGGGCAAGACGACGCTGAAATGAGCAGCACAGACGGAGCCAGGCGGGCGGGCAGGCAGTCACGACACGACAGGCCTCTGGAAATATAAAGAGACCACGTGGTGTCGAAATGAGACAGGAGGCCCTGTACTGTACTGTACTGTACTGTACTGTCACAGGTGTGAATATTGTTCTCATTTAGCACGACGCAGATGCCAGGCCTTATCTGGCCATAATATTATTATTGCATTGAACCCATTTTGAGATCAGATTCTAAACATGTCTTCTACATCCTGACAGTTTTCTGAAAAAGCTATGTTTCTATGTCAGTGGTTCTTTGATTTTTCAAAAATAGCAGACCTACAAGCTCGTAGCGAGCCAGCTTGTAGATCTGCTATTTTCAATAGACACATTTTGAACTTGTGAAATGGGACATTCTGCAATTGCAGTATTGGTACTTTTACTCAAGTAAAAACAATCGAGTATTTTCTTCCACCAGTGCCACTAACCAGTTGTTGCATGCATGGGAGCAGCAAATATGACACATACAGTATGTTTGTCTAAAGAAGGTCACGTCAGCCATAAATAAAAGGATGTTTCATAACAGTACGGTAAGGAGACACTCCTCTGAACCCAAGGTTGGGCTTTCGTGTCCTATTGTCAGTCACGCTGTGTGTCATTATACCGCGGTGCTATAAATGTATTAACCCATGCTGGGCGGGAACCCCTTTTGGTGTTAGCATTATGCTATGCTTTAGCTATTGAAAACAGCAGATCTACAAGCTCATAGCGCGCACAAGCTTGTAGGTCTGCTATTTTTTTTTTATTATTGAAGAACCACTGACATAGAAACATAGCTTTTTCAGAAAAGTGTCAGGATGTAGAAGACATTTTTAGAATCTGATCTCAGGTCAGAATGTTTTAATTGACGGCTGAAAGGTGAGAGAGAGAGAGAGAGAGACCTGCCGCTCTTCAAACACAGAGCAGAACAACAGCCACGCCAGGAACATTCTGTTCTCTCTAACGCTTATGGGTTTTGTTTTGTTTTTTGGCTCTCAACACTTAATCATCGCCGGCAAGGCCGTCCGGCGTCTGCGAGGTGAGACGGTCTTCTTAGATTCACCGTTTGATTCATACGGAACTATTTGTCCCCCAACATGAAATATGTGGGCTTGAATCCACCGTACAAACATAATGGGGACACTACACAGAACACTGGCTAACAGCATAACCCATTCTGACCTGAGATCAGATTCTAAAAATGTCTTCTACATCCTGACAGTTTTCAGAAAAAGCTATGTTGCTATGTCAGTCGTTCTTCGATTTTTTTCAAAAATAGCAGATCTACAAGCTCATAGCGCGCCACCGAGTGGCGCGCTACGAGCTTGTAGGTCTGCTATTTTTTCAATAGCTAAAGCATAACATAATGCTAACACCAAAAGGGGTTCCCGCCCCAGAATTGGATAAACAGTGGCCCCCTTTTCCACCGGGGTCGAACCGGTTCAACCCACACCTATAATCTGGAACCAGTTCAGAGCGTTTCCACTGAAAAAGGAATTGGTTCAGAACCCTAAAAGTTGGTTCTGGAACTGGAACAAAAAAAATACCTTGGTACTGTATTTATTTGCTGCCCTGAACTGGGAACCAAAGTGGGCGTGTCACTATTCAACAGGTTGGAAGACGCAGAAGTGAAACTGTATCTGCCATTGTCTAGTCAATTGAATTTCCCCCAGAGTAAAATAGACAGCTCCACCGATCACATTAAACAGCAAATTGCTGGCCAGACCTGTGGTCATTGAAAGCAGCACTAATTGGGTTCCAAGAATCTAGAAACAGAACCAGTTATGGAACCAAAAGTGTCAGTGTAACCATGGTAGCTTGGCTTCCTACTCCCATTTAGCTTCAGTCTGCCATTGTCTTGTCAATTGAATTTCCCCCAGAGTAAAATGGACAGCTCGACCGATCATATTAAACAGCAAATTGCTGGCCATGCAGGCCTGGAATCTAACCAGTGGTGGTCATTCCATGAAAGCACCATTTAGGTTCCAAGAATCTAGAAACGGAAGCAGTTCTGGAACCAAAGAAGTGTAACTTTCTCCCTGGAAATAATCAGGGTTTCCGAGGCTAGTGTAAACCAGGTGCTCGGCTTCCTACTCCCATTAGCTTTGTCTGTACATACTGTACATTTTCTGCATTTATTCTCTCATTTACTGCATTACTGTATCGCACTTCTGGCTAGACTCTTCATTTCATTGTCAAAGTATTTGTATAGACAATAAAATGTATCTAATCTAAATACTGCGTGTGTATAATGTATGCATCATGCACACATACAACTTTTTATTTATAGTGCAACATCACCCCAAGGGGTCTCTGTGCACTTCACAACAATAACACAGCAAAAAACAGCAATGAAAAACACAACAGCGAAGGAGTAAAGCATAATGCAGTGTCAATACACATGGCTGACATACAGTACAGTAGGTATCATGCGATATAGGACAGAGCTATAGATTATCACAGATAGGTGTAAAAAAATGCGTTCAGATGAACCATTAACATAGAGCACGGTGAATGATTTCAGTGAACTAGGGGGAACCATATAGTGCAGGGGGAAAAAAGATGGGTTTTGAGTCTAGGTTTAAAAATGTCTAGTGAGTGAGTTGGCATCTCTAACTGTTTGTGGGAGAACATTCCAGAGACACGATGTTGAGAGAGAGAGAAGGTGCAGTGCGTGACAACCGTATAGAGAAGATTCATGTCCCTAAAGAATTTACTCATAAATTAAACGTCATTTTAAAATGTAGAGGATAAAATGCCTCCGTTATTCTCTCTTCATATAAAATAATTGAGACATTCTTATGATGTGGAAAAAGGGCACAATTTCCCCAGCTGGACCGATCATAAACAGCAAATTGCTGGCCGCCAGGCCTGGAATCGAACCTGTGGTCATTCCATGAAAGCACCAATTGGGTTCCAAGAATCTAGAACGGAAGCAGTTCTGGAACCAAAGAAGTGTCAGTGTAAACCAGGTGCTCGGCTTCCTACTCCCATTAGCTTTGTCAAAGTATTTGTATATTAAGTGCATATACTCATGGAGCTTGAGAGAGAGAGAAGGTGCAGTGTGTGACGACCGTATAGAGAAGATTCATGTCCCTAAAGAACCTAAAAATGTTCCCTTTTGTGATCTTTACTCATAAATTAAACGTCATTTAAAAATGTAGAGGATAAAATGCCTCCGTTATTCTCTCTTCATATTTAAAAAAAAATCACACACGTGTGAACTGAGTGGTGCAATTCCCCCCCCCCCCCCCCTCCTCTCTCTCTCTCTCTCTCTCTCTCTCTCACTCTCTCTCATTAGAGTCACTACCCCTCTCACTGTTTCTGGCGCCCCCTACTGCTATTATTAAGTCACATACTCGTGCTTACACAGACACACACACAAACAAACAAACAGGTACGAGGACATTGCAAGCTGGTTGTAGGAGTGGTTGCACCACTCAAAAATTTAGCCAATGGGAGAAACAGCAGGTAGCATTCAGATGACATAATGGTATGTATGTACACAGTATATTCCTCAATTTATGCATTTGTAAGTGTACAAAATGTCAACCAAATGGACGCGTGCGTGCGGGTCAATTTGCTTCCATTTGTACAAATGGCTGTACAACACTCAACTTTATAAACACAAGGTGGTGACGCGTCTTTGCTCTGGGTCTTCATAAACCGTCTAGACAACAGAGGAACAGAAAGTGGGACCGTCTGGACCCATTTTGGCGATCACTGAACTAGAGGCGGTAGTCCGTCAATGGGAGAGAGGTATAGAGAGAGGGGGAAACAGTCTGGGAGTTAAAACCTGCTGACTTCATTCACACTGGACTGGAGTGCCATGTGTGAGATTTGGGAAACACTGGGACTATGGGGGGGGGGGGGGGGGGGGGGGGGGGGGCGGGGGACTCCCTATAAAAAATGGAACCAGATGGTCTGGCTGCACGGTCGGGAAAGTGTGTGTGTCTGTGTGTGTGTTTTAGCTCATTTTGGGCGGGAACCCCTTTTGATGTTAGCATTATGTTATGCTTTTAGCTATTGAAAAATAGCAGAGTCTGCTATTTTTGAAAAATCGAAGAACGACTGACTAAGGGCCGATTCATACTCCTATTTTACCGCCGTTTCGGCGCTGTAGTGCCGAAATGATTTCGGCTCGTCAGACATTTTCAGTAGCACCGAAGAGGACGGTACCCCCCCCCCCCCCCCCAAACCTCAAATGATGTCACTTTGTAGGCTCTACAGAGCCGAACCCACTTTTATTCGGCTCTAAAATAAGAGTATGAATCGGCCCATAGAAACATAGCTTTTTCAGAAAACTGTCAGGATGTAGAAGACATTTTTTTAAATCTGATCTCAGGTCAAAATGGGTTAGCAGATGTGGACACACACACACACACACACACACACACACACAGTCACACACACAGTCACACACACACAGTCTCACACACACACACACACACACACACAGCAGCAGCATCAGGCAGTTAGACGACACATGTGCATATTATTTTCTCAGGCTGGAGCAGGCCAGACTGTATTACGATAAGTCTACATGCTGACGTCCAAAAAGCCAACTGGATCTTTAAACTTCTGTCTGACTGGACTGGACTTCTGTCTGACTGGACTGGACTTCTGTCTGACTGGACTGGGATTCCATTGATTTTCTTTCTGCTCAAAGAATTGAGCAATATTAAGCATCATGGAAATAATAAAGTTGGGTGCTTTTTTACAATGCCTCAAATGACACGTCTGTTTTGCCCAGTAGCAAAGGGAACCGTTTCCAATGGTGAAGTTTGGCCATTATAATACACATAATACATTCTCTTTTAAACCTTGTACTGTTTCCTCAGTACTGTTTCTGCTATGTTTTGCTTTGTTTTTTTTCTTCCTAATAAAGTCTGTTCCTAGTGTTCTTATGTAAAGCACGTTGGGTATTCATAAAAGCGCTATATAAACTTGAGCTATTATTATTATTAAGGCTTTTTTGTGTGTGTGTGTGTGTGTGTGTGTGTGTGTGTGTGTGTGTGTGTGTGTGTGTGTGTGTGTGTGTGTGTGTGTGTGTGTGTGTGTGTGTGTGTGTGTGTGTGTGTGTGTGTGTGTGTGTGTGTGGCTGTCTGTGTGTTTCTGTGTGCAGGGTGTTGCTGAAAATGAGCACCTGTGCTCAGCTACTTCCCTGGGTAAATAAAGAAGAAAAAAAAGAATAAAAAGAATAAAGATAATAATTTAGAATCGCATTTATAATTTTTAGAACCGGCCTCAGGTCTAAATGTGGGCTATTTATTAATTTCATTATTTTCTAGTGGAGCTTTTATTTTATATATATATTCTTTGGGGGCTTTTTTGCCTTTATCCCATTTTGGACTGACCAGATTCTACAAAACCGTTTTCTGAAAAACCTCATGTTTCTATGTCAGTGGTCCTCAAATTATTTCATGTCAAGGACCCCAGAAAATATATGTAATTGGCCACGGACCCCCCCCCCAGCCCATCTGAAAACATGTTGTTCCAGGGACCCTCCCAGAAGTAAAGATTCAAGTTCAAAACGTTCGCTCTGAAAGAATATTTTCACACATTTTCAAGATTTTTCAAAAAATAGCAGACCTACAAGCTCGTAGCGCGGCACTCGGTGCCGCGCTATGAGCTTGTAGATCTGCTATTTTTAAATAGCTAAAGCATAACATAATGCTTTAAAACACCAAAAGGGGTTCCCGCCACAAAATGGGTTATTTTATAGTGGCGACAGACAGAAACGAGGAGAGAGAGAGAGAGACGGGAAGTGACAGAACAGTTGGTCAGGGACACACACACACACACACACACACACACAGTTGGTCACTGACGGGACACTGACCGGCCGCATTTGGAGCCTATAGGACGGTGCTCTGAACGATACGCCGGCCCAGGCGTTGTGTGTTTTTGACGGGCCTGTAACAGGTGGGCCTGCTGACTGTCAGCCAGGCCACTTCCGCTCAACAAAGATCAGTCCCACTTCAAAGGCCCAAATCTTTCCCCCAAGCCCCGCACGGCACTCTCTCCCATTCATGGACCTTTGTGCCAAGGCAGCGGAATAATTTAATCCCACGGAGTCACGGTCTGAATCAGCTTCAGTCAAAAGACAAAAAAATAAATGATCCGTCCCGCCCGCCTAGGAGGCAACTTTTGCAGTTTGGCTGTTTTATACACGTTTGATGTCGAGCAGAAGGAGAGTACGGTAAACCCAAGCGTGTTTATTTGGGTCAGCAGCAGACATTCTAGACACCGTGTCTGACATCACACCTACAGCAATACAATGTTGTGAAATCAACACAGAGGATAATCTACTGCGGTCTGCTGTTGTTCTCGCCAAGAAACATACAGGAAAACCAATCTTACACCTGAAGACCTACTCTATGCAAAACATAATGTGAAAAAATGGGGTCATCATTATGTCCCCAGGTTCTATGTTCCCCAGGTTCTATGTATTTGACTAGTCTTATTTTCCTGGGTTAAATATAATGTTGATTTGGTGTTGCGGTATGCAGACAAACCCAATGATCTTAAACATGACATCTCCACTTTTCGCTTTATTGGTATAGAACAAGTCAAACTACCAGCCAGAGGTGGCAGCCATGATGTCCTTCTCAAACCCTCCAGCCCGAAAGGGCTGAATGATGAGCTACTGTATTATTAAATGTTATGCTGTAATCCATAAAATGTATTCATTTCATTATTGATATATTATTCCCTGTATTGTTGCAATTGGTGACTTTCAATAATACACTAGGAATGTTCTACAGAAGTACTGCACCTTAAGTCACATGACAGCTGCTATCTGATGAATGATTACTATATACAATTTGATTGGTTGTCTAAACCTACTGTTGTGTATTTAATGAATGTCAGCCTATTCTCAAACTATGCCTGAAGAAGGCCGAAAGGACTTATAACGTATGCAGACAAACCCAAAAGGGTTGTTCTGGTACTTGTAGCAGCAACTATACTGTAGCATCAGACCTTATTTTCACCATACTGTAGCATCAGACCTTATTTCCACCATACTGTAGAATCAGACCTTATTTTCACCATACTGTAGCATCAGACCTTATTTCCACCATACTGTAGAATCAGACCTTATTTTCACCATACTGTAGCATCAGACCTTATTTCCACCATACTGTAGAATCAGACCTTATTTTCACCATACTGTAGAATCAGACCTTATTTTCACCATACTGTAGAAGCAGACCTTATTTTCACCATACTGTAGAATCAGACCTTATTTCCACCATACTGTAGCATCAGACCTTATTTCCACCATACTGTAGCATCAGACCTTATTTCCACCATACTGTAGCATCAGACCTTATTTCCACCATACTGTAGCATCAGACCTTATTTCCACCATACTGTAGCATCAGACCTTATTTCCACCATACTGTAGCATCAGACCTTATTTCCACCATACTGTAGCATCAGACCTTATTTTCACCATACTGTAGAATCAGACCTTATTTTCACCATACTGTAGAATCAGACCTTATTTTCACCATACTGTAGCATCAGACCTTATTTCCACCATACTGTAGCATCAGACCTTATTTCCACCATACTGTAGAATCAGACCTTATTTTCACCATACTGTAGAATCAGACCTTATTTTCACCATACTGTAGCATCAGACCTTATTTCCACCATACTGTAGCATCAGACCTTATTTCCACCATACTGTACCATCAGACCTTATTTTCACCATACTGTAGCATCAGACCTTATTTCCACCATACTGTAGCATCAGACCTTATTTCCACCTGGCACAAACCGTGTCTCAACATCTGCTGCTCATTCCAGAGCGGCGCTGCTATCATTCCAGCCTGTAGCAGAAAGCATAGCAGCAGACAGACCATCACGGCGTTCAGCTCTGTGTTTATATCTCTGCTCTCAAACAGTTCCTTCCTGCCTGCAGAGGGTATCATCATCAATCCACCGTCTGTGTGCTCGCAAAACACTTCTTTTCGTCTACTCCTTTATTTATTGCCAAGTTATGATTCTTCCCATTGATTGGGGTAATGTGGGAAAGATACATTCCTCATAAGAGGGTTTTAGGACTCGTATTACTTACCACTCAACCCATTTTGACCTGAGATCAGATTCAAAAAATGTCTTCCACATCCTGACAGTTTTTCTGAAAAAGCTATGTTTCTATGTCAGTGGTTCTTCGATTTTTCAAAAATAGCAGACCTACAAGCTCGTAGCGCGCCACTCGGTGGCGCGCTATGAGCTTGTAGATCTGCTATTTTTTCAATAGCTAAAGCATAACATGATGCCAACACCAAAAGGGGTTCCCTCCCAAAATGGAAGGATGGGTTAAACTGTCTCCCCCCCTTTTCCCCCACTGCACCAAATCTCTTTCGGGAAAATGGCAGATCTACAAGCTTGCAATGTATAAATACTCTATTACAAGTAAAAGTCCAGAATTCAACAAATGTATTGGATTCAAAATGTACCAAAAGTAGAACGTGCTCATTATGCAGAATGTCGCAAAGTTTTCAAATGTATAAAAATCGTTTGCAGATCTACAAGCTCACAATGTGTCACATCGAGACACATTGTGAACTTGTAGATCGGCTATTGTCAAAAGGCTGAAATGTGTATATAGGGCTGAAGTGGTTAATACTGTACGTTTTGTGATGATAATCAAAATCTACAAAGTAACTAAAGTTTTCAAATAATTGTAGTGGAATATACAATTATTTTTTAATATTATTTGCCTTTGAGTTGTAGTGATGTAGAAGTAAAAGTAGCCTATTGAAACTTGGAAATACTCCAGTAAAGTAAAAAAAATAAGAATAAGAATGACCTAAAAAAAATACCTCAAAATTGTAACATTGTAATTGTAAACTTAAGCACAGTACTCGAGTAAATGTACTTAGCTACTTTACTTCAAGAGAAAAGGCACGCTCAACCACTTTTAAAGGACCACTTCACCACTTTTCAACCCATCTTCATATAATAGGTCCTCACTAATAATCATGAAGAAAATGGCGCAATTATTTTCTACTCGGTCTGTGTCTCATAGGAGGGCTGTGGGCAGTTCAGAAACCGTCCTCCAGTGACATCATCGATGGAGAATACAAGCTAATAAAAAGTGCAGGCTTTCTAGTCCTGAAAAGTTGCAATGCGAAAATGGAAGCCATCGGAAGCCAAGATAAGAAAGATAAGAGAACAAAACCTACACTCAGTTGTAGTAAAGAGTCTTATTTAATAACGTAGAGGATCCACAGCAGACCACCAGCATCCCATTCTGAACGGGAACGCCTTTTGGTGTTTAAAGCACTGCGTCATGCTTTAGCTATTTTTGAAAAATCATGAAAATGTGGCGCAAATTTGGAATATATATTCTTTCAGAGCAAACGTTTTTAACTCAAATCTTTGCATTTGGGAGGGGGGTCCCTACTAGAAGAACAACATATTTTCAGATGGGGGTCGGAGGCCAAATCCAGATATTTTTGGGGGTCCTTGACATGAAAAAGGTTGAGCACCACTGACATAGAAACATGGGTTTTTCAGAAAACTGTCAGGATTTAGAAGACATTTGTAGAATCGAGCTCAGGTCTAAAATGGGTTAATTCTGTGAGAATTACTTAATTCTGTCAGAATTACTTAAGGTTTTGAACACAGGTCCATTATTGGGAAGCACGGTTTTCACTCGTGCCTTGTTTAAATGCCCTGACCTGTGACACCGCCTAGTGGAGAAAGGCTGCAATGCGCCTCCACAGCCACCGTGTGTCATAAATGCTCCAGTAGATTTTTGGCACCGTTTGGAATGGAAATTAACCCCCAACGGAAGTTAACCCCCAACGTCAACATAATAATCTTTCTAAAAAATCTTTACAAGGGATTCACCCGTCATAATAAACCACAATTGAGACATGGCTATAGTTTCACATGGAAAGCATACAAACCAGTGTTCATTTCCTAGATTATCCCATTTTGACCTGAGATCAGTTTCTAAAAATGTCTTCTACATTCTGACAGTTTTCTGAAAAAGCTATGTTTCTATGTCAGTCGTTTTTCGATTTTTCTAAAATAGCAGACCTACAAGCTCAAAATGGGTTAAAACTGACGAAATTTTTTAGTCGACGACTTTTTTCAGAGTAAAACGAAATAAAAACTATATTGACAATTTTGTCAACAGATTTAAAAACTAGACAAAAATGTGAGGGAGGGACTAGTGGAGAAGAGATCCAGTGGATCTAAAAAAAAAAAAAAGACTACCGGTAATTTCGTAGTTTGGTTGTGCTCGGGTGTTGTTCTCTGAAAATAGCAGATCTACAAGCTCACAACGCATGAGCTTGTAGATCCGCTATTTTCAGCATGTAAAGTAAAACCAGCCATTACGTCGTCATCAAGACCCGCCAAAATACAGTTTTGTCGACGAAATCAACTGTAGACTTAGTCGACTAAAATCTTATGACATTTAGTCGACTAAACTAGACTAAAAACTTGCTGTCAAAATCAACACTGGTACAAACTTTCTATGAAAATTGTGTTATTCTTTTTTATATATTTTTATATGAAATGTTATTTTCATGTCATGTGAAAACAAAGACACAAAACAAGTCAACAATTACAGCGGTTTATTCAATAAAATCAATAAGATTGATTGTATTATGCATTGCATTATATATAATTTCCATACAATATTAATATAAGATACATATTCACATTGATTCAGTATTGTTACACTTTTAATTATTGGGATCAGTGTTGATTTTGACAGATTTTTTTTAAATAAAATTTTAATCATATTTTTACTAGTCATCTGAAATGTTTTGGTTTTAGTTGACTAAATACCACAAGAGTTTTAGTCAACTAAATCTACAGTTGATTTAGTTGACTAAAATCAGAGCCATAGAGTAAGACAGAGTTACGACAACTCCCGTTTACTTCATGGGGCTTCAGTCCTCTTCTACATAGACTTCTATTGGCAAACAGGGACGCCGGAAGTTTACAGAATGCACTGGAGTTGGCAACGTGTCACCGCAGCGCGACACGTTGTGAACTTGTAGATCGGGCTATTTTCTGAGAGTGACACCTGCTGCAACACAACCGAGCATAAAATGACTCCACTATAAGTCCCTCCCCTAACATTGTGGTCTGGTCTTTATTTATTGACTAAATCGCCAGTACATTATTTTAGTCATAGTAAAGGTAGTCGACGAAGGTTTTTCGGGCATAGTTTTAGTCGACAAAATCAACACTGATTTTGGGATAAATTCATCATCAGCTCCACAATAACAGGTAGTGTATCTGAGCACAGTACAGTATGTTCCACCAACATCGGCTCACATTAATAAGACAATGTTTGACACAGTAGATGAGCCACTGTTGGCACACTGTACCAGATACTGCACTACATTATATAACCTTCATATCTGTGAGGCCTTCTCTACAAACTGCAAAGAGTGCAACACTTTGTCTAATAACCGGGAGGTCAAAGGTTACTATTCTGAAGCATAATCCTTTTTTATTATTATTATTGTTATTATATAAACTAGACATTCCCTGCATGCCTGTTATGTTATCCTCTCCTAAGCTATTTTCTTTCTTCCTCTTATTTCCACTGCCGACTAAAAACGAGGTTATTTTAAGCTGTATATAAAGTAGCAGCAGCACCTTTCTGTAGTGGCAGGGTCGAGTTATTTTGGGGCGGGAACCCCTTTTGGTGTTAGCTCTATGCTATGCTTTAGCCATTGCTATTTTTTGAAAAATCGAAGAACCACTGACATAGAAACATAGGTTTTTCAGAAAACTGTCAGAACGTAGAAGACATTTTCTAGAATCTGATCTCAGGTCAGAATGGGTTAAAAGGGAGACATGTATCGTCCCTCTTCATGTGAACAAAAGGCAGCCAAGCGCTTGTGGGGCGTTCAGAGTTCTTTGCTTTATTATTTCTTGGCCTGCCCCTAAGTTAACAGACAAGGTTACTAATCGATGAGACGACATCGTTACCCTGGAAAACAAATCCAAAATGTTGGATGTTGTTGTGATGCAAAGTTATCTATATTTATTTATGATTAAAGTATCGTAAACTGTAAGAGCTTCCAGATTCACAGAGCGAGAGAGTTGCAGCATTCAGGAAGAGATCGAGAAGAGAAGCCAAAAAATAAAGCTGACATTTGCATGATTGATTATTAGTGCAAAGCACAAAACACTGCTTGAGAGCTTCAGATTGAGTTAAGACTAAGAGGTGGACACGTAGATAATACATGTAAACAAACTGGTGTGGACCTTAGTAAATGCGAGCAACAGCTGGACACTTTTTCCTGTAACCTAACTGACCCAAATATTTATTATACTCTTATGATCCTTCCTGGCATATAATGATCACAGTTTAAAAGATGGAATGCGTGGTGCGTGCGTGTGCGTGTGTGCGTGTGTGTGTGTGTGTGTGTGTGTGTGTGTGTGTGAGAGAGAGACATCGACACCATAACAGGGATATCCTTCACACAGACAACATCCTCTGCTGCAGTAAGAGCTCCTACGCAAAGACATGCCAGGTTGGCCTGACAACAAGACATATCCAGAACGCAGACTCTGGTTAAGGGCTGGGTCCCCCCCCCCCCCCCCCCCAGCCAGAACCACAGGCTCAAGCTATAAATAAATATGAAGCTATAGGTTGTGTGTCCTGAGCCAAATTTCAATACTCGCACCCTCTTACGTTATCAGGCTATGAGCAGATCAGACATTTCGTTGGCTCTAAATCGTCCCTTTGAGGTCCGGGAAAAGGCACTGCTTTAGGTTCCCATCTCTCGGACAGCTCCCCATTCCATTGCACTCCAATCCAAATAACAAATCACTTCCAGCAAGTTTACAAGAAACTCTGTGATGGGTATTGGGAACACTTCATGTATAGAGAGTATGCACAGGCATGATTTTCCCATCAGGACACGCCACCCCCTCATCTAGTAAGTAAGTAGCCTATCTCCTGTTTCTGTAGCCATGAGGCCCATAGGGCAGGAGCCTATCTCCTGTTTCTGTAGCCATGAGGCCCATAGGGCAGGAGCCTATCTCCTGTTTCTGTAGCCATGAGGCCCATAGGGGGCAGGAGCCTATCTCCTGTTTCTGTAGCCATGAGGCCCATAGGGCAGGAGCCTATCTCCTGTTTCTGTAGCCATGAGGCCCATAGGGCAGGAGCCTATCTCCTGTTTCTGTAGCCATGAGGCCCATAGGGCAGGAGCCTATCTCCTGTTTCTGTAGCCATGAGGCCCATAGGGGCAGGAGCCTATCTCGTGTTTCTGTAGCCATGAGGCCCATAGGGGCAGGAGCCTATCTCCTGTTTCTGTAGCCATGAGGCCCATAGGGGCAGGAGCCTATCTCCTGTTTCTGTAGCCATGAGGCCAATAGGGCAGGAGCCTATCTCCTGTTTCTGTAGCCATGAGGCCCATAGGGCAGGAGCCTATCTCCTGTTTCTGTAGCCATGAGGCCCATAGGGGCAGGAGCCTATCTCCTGTTTCTGTTGCCATGAGGCCCATAGGGGCAGGAGCCTATCTCCTGTTTATGTAGTGTGAGGCAGCTTGATGTACAAGTACACCCCCTGGACATGACGCTAGTATGTCGCAGTAACTTACCCCCAATCCAACCATCGATGCTGAGTGTCAAGCAGGGAGGCACTGGGTCCCATTTTTACAGTCTTTGGTATGACCCGGCCGGGGATCGAACCCCAACCTCCCAGTCTCAGGGCGGACACTCTAACCACAAGGCCACTGAGCCACCTCATCTAGACTGAGTGGCAAAACATTGAGCAGCATGATGAGTGTTGGAGTTTGGAAGCGCTCGTTGGATAACACTCAACCGTCCTGCGTACCACCTGGTTCTACATGTCACATGATGCAGGAGGCAGCAAAATGTAGTGTTATAGAAAACAAGCACTTCTAAACTCTGACAAAAATAAAATAATCAAATGCAGGGCATTTCTTGGCCCAGGCGGTGGCGTAACCGTCTGGGCACCCGACTGGTAATCCAGTCGGAGTGTGCCGCAGGTTCGACTCCCGAGCCCGACACGGCCTTTACTGCATGTCATCCCCCATCTCTCTCCCGTTTCCTGTCAGCCTACTGTCTGTCCCTTCAAAAAACCAATAAAAGGCGTAAGCCGCAAAAATATCTTAAAAAATGCAGGGCATTTCTTGACAGAAAGTAGCTCATAATGTTTCTATGGTGGGTTTTTATGAAACAAAAACTTTGCAGATATAGAAAGAGGATAATTCAAGCTTTTCGTACAGCTACAATGTTGGTGAGTTTAACATTGTTTAATGCAATCAGACAGGACTTTTCTGTGTGGATGAATGGGCTGTCGAGGCCAGAAAGTAGTTTTTTGACACTCAGTGGGCGTTCCCGCATAACTTCCAGGTACGATGATGTCACGCGCATACCCTCTATAGTACACTCACTGATTCTTGCTCGGGTGGCTTGGGAATAATAATAATTATTATTATATTGTACACTCACTGAGTGTCGTGGGAAGCCTCTACTCTTTGCTCACGCGCAGCTCCTCCCAAAGCAATTTACAGTTTGAATTATTTGGGACAAGCCCTGATTTACGGGTCACGCTGGAAAACGGAAATGAGTGAATGAGCAGAAATTAAGGTATTGGAATTTGGCTCTGGAAATCTCACCCTTACTAAGAGTCAAAAATGCCATCAATAATACATTTAACATTTTTAAATGGTAAGCATATAGTTTAAAACAAGTGGAAGTACTGACAGACTAGAGCAAATGCACAAACTTTCCCTCGCTCACGCACGCACACGCACACACACACACCCCGACAACAGCCTTACTACTAATAGTAATTATTCCTGAGGATTTGCTGGGTGTAGTACAGTATTTATGGCACAATAATGGTACAATATTTTCATGGCGTTTCAAGGCGTCTCTCATCTCCTCAGCAAGAGGACGGGCGCCGATAGCAGAGGAAGTTGATGATGAGCTTTGGTATGGCCAGCTGACCTATGACCTCCAGGGCTCTGGTACCCAGCATGCTCCTGACCGCCACTCTGCTTAGTTGCTGCAGACTCAGTGGAGTGCCTGAAGGCAGCACATATACAACGTTTGTTGGACAAAATAGCGTATACTGTATATATTATATATTATATTTATGGCTAAAGCACTTTTAGCCAACATTGCGTGCAAAGTGTTTCCAGAATGCTGTTGGCTAGTGTTGTAGTCGAGTCCACCTAAAGCGAGTCCAAGTCGAGACCGAGTCAGACTGGAGGCGAGACTGAGTCGAGACCTCATTTTACTCAGGTACAGAAAACACTGGCAGGCTGCTTCAGAACCAGACAGCTCTCTGATAATGTTAACGTGAAAGGGCTCCTCATAATATATATAGGTATAATAAAAAAGATTTCCTTTGCATTGTAGTGACTCGTGATTGGAGTGGACTCGGTGGGGGAAGAGCCCCGAGTCCGAGTCAAGTCCAATTCAAATTGAAAATGTGGAGTCGAGACCCAGTGCCGTCGCTACGTATACGCGCAATACGCACTGCGAGTAGGGCAACACGCCGAGGGGGGCAACAAAATGTGCCAAAATGTGCCAAGCCGACCCTCAAAATAACACATTTCTCCGCGGCTACTCCACGTAATAACGAGCGGCCGTGTGTGCGTCCTCGCAAACAGCGAAAATAGCCGATCTGCACGAGGAATAGCAGTGCTCTCGTCGGGAGGAGGGCAGCACAAATATCCTAAGAGTAGGGCAACCGAATGGTCAGCTACGGCCCTGTCGAGACCTACGAGTAGGGCAACCTTATTGGTCAGCTACGGTCCTGTCGAGACCAGACTGGAGTACTACAACACTAGTGTTGGCATCAGGATCCTGGAGCTGTAGCCTGTAGTAAATGCTGTAGCGGGGCAGAGAACTGCAAATTGCATCACTTTACCAATACAGTAATATTGCATTTAGCAATACAATCCTAGACTTATTTGAATGATCTTGGTGCTCACTATGTAGAATCCAAATTTACTCACAGGCTTCCTTGTACCACATATCAGCCCAGGAAAAGATTAGAGGGTTATGTTATGTCTGACTCAGGTAAAATGGATGGTGGTGTATATCTTAGTATTGAGTTTAGTGTGTGTGTGTGTGTGTGTGTGTGTGTGTGTGTGTGTGTGTGTGTGTGTGTGTGTGTGTGTGTGTGTGTGTGTGTGTGTGTGTGTGTGTGTGTGTGTGTGTGTGTGTGTGTGTGTGTGTGTGAGAGAGTCAATTCAGGCACGGCTGTCTAACTAATCATTAATCTACACTAGCTAACTGATGCAGGGCTCATTAGACAACATTTCGGACACTGAAGTCATTATTTAGCTACACCAAACTAATTACTCAGCTGTTACCAGTGGTGAAAAGTAACTTTCACTTAAGTACTGTACTTTTTGGGGGTATTTGTACTTTACTTGAGTATTTCCCATTTCTAGTACTTTTACTTCTACTCCACTACATCTCAGAGCCACAATTTGTACTTTTACTCCACTACAATTATTTGAAAACTTTAGCTACTATAGTTACATTTTGGCCATTTGAAAATAGCCGATCTACAAGCTCACGACAATACAATACATTGTACTCACTCTCGTAAAACTGCAGGCAGGCTCTGGAGGAGGAACTTGACGCCGTGTAGTCGATGGGTTTCTTGTCGCGGTAGTCGCGGGCAAACACGTTGGCTCCGAACTCCACCAGCGTCTCGATCAGGTCGTCGTGGCCCTGGGCGGCCTTGGCGACGCGATGCAGGGGCGTCTCGTGTAGCCTGGCGGCGTTCACCATAGCTCCTACAGTAACATTTAACAACATGATGCAGGGGTGTCTCGACGAATTAATCACAACTAACACAGAACTAGTCCATGCTAATACAGTCCTTTCAAACCCTATCTAACACTGGTGGTGATCGATCAGGGTTTTTTCCACTCCTGCAGCTCACCTGCATTAAGCAGCACTTGGACACAGTCTGCGTGTACGTGGGAACAGGCCACGTGCAGCGGGGTCCCGTAGTACATGTCATAGGCCTCCAGACTGGCGCCCACCGCAATCAGCAGTTTGACACATTCAGCACTCCCTGAGAAAAGGAGAACAGCATGTTGTTCGTAGAGCTAAAAGGAGAATAGCATGTTGTTCCTAGAGCTTGTAAAAGACAATATATGTTTTCACACAGATATAATTCCAGTGGTGGAAAAGTAAAGCATCAATGTGGAAATATGTATTCAATATTCATTTGAGCGGCCCAGGCCGTAGCGTAACGGTCTGGGCACCGGACTGGTGATCCAGTCGCGGTGTGCCGCGGGTTCGACTCCCGGACCCGACACGGCCTTTACCGCATGTCATCCCCCCCATCTCTCTCCCGTTTCCTGTCAGCCTACTATCTGTCCCTTACAAAATCAATAAAAGGCGTAAGCCGCAAAAAAATATCTTAAAAAAAAAAAAAAAAAAAAAATATTCATTTGAGTAAAAGTACAAAAATATTATGAGTAGTATGAGGCTGTGCGGGAGGTGAGGACAGGGTTGACCTACCTCCCATGCAGGCTTCGTGGAGAGGTGAGGCCGTGCGCGAGGTGAGGGCGGGGTTGACCTTGGCTCCTCTCTCCAGCAGCAGCCGTGCGCATTCGGCGCTCCCCGCCGAACAGGCGTCGCACAGAGGCGTGCTACCGTCAACGTTCCTGGCGTCCACCTTGAAGAAAACGCAAGAAAGAATACTTATTACTTTATCACCGGGTGGAAACCTGGCATGTCCAAAAATAAAAACCGCTACTTTTCAGGAAAAGGAAAAAAATAAACAGTGACATCGTCGATGGGGAATCCAAGCTAATAGAAACTGCAGGATTTCTATTCCTGAAAAGTTGCAATGCGATAATGGAAGCCATAGTTCTCCTTTGTATTTAGTTCATAAAGTTATCATAACTAAAACTAAATGCATTTGAAAATCAATAAAAAGGTTACTTTTCGGGATTGTAATAATGGAAGCCATCGTTCTCACGATAATAAAAATCTAACAAAAAAAATCTGCTTAAATGTCACTGGTGGACAGGTTTCTGAACTGCCCACAGCCCTCCTATGAGACACAGAGTAGAAAATAATTGTGGTATTTTAACATTGAACATAACATTAAGTAGCCTTGCCGAGCCATGAGGCCCATAGGGTAGGAGCCTATCTCCTGTTTCTGTAGCGTGAGGCAGCTTGATGTACAAGTACACCCCCTGGACATGACGCTAGTATGTCGCAGGGACTTACCCCCATGCTGAGTGTCAAGCAGGGAGGCACTGGGTCCCATTTTTACAGTCTTTGGTATGACCCGGCCGGGGATCGAACCCCCGACCTCCCAGTCTCAGGGCGGACACTCTAACCACAAGGCCACTGAGCTGACATAACATTAGTGAGGTCCAATTAAATGAAGAAAGGTATTATTATGGTCTGACCAGTGCCCCGGCGTCCAGCAGCAGTCTGACACACTGGGCCTGTCCACGGAGGGCGGCCTCATGCAGCGGCGTTATGGAGTCCACAGCCACCATGTTGACCGAGGCTCCGCTCTGGATGAGCTGCTCCAGGTGGGACGCCTCGCCCTGACAGGCTGCCTTGTGCACCTCCGTCCTCTCCGACCAGCTGCCTGGAAGGACACAGGTGACAAGTTAACGACTATCTACATTCAACACCAGTGGATCTCAACCTGCCTGGAAGGACACAGGTGACAACGACCATCTACATCAGGGGTTGGACAACTGGCGGCCCAGCTAGGGGCCACATGCGGCCCCCTCCTTCCCTTAATGCATGTTAATATCAGAATAGCTATTGATTTCAGCTGTTAGAATTCCAAACATGCAAACACGACCCGATTTGATTATACTTTATGACTAATATTAAATGACTAGTATTCATTAAATGACTAGTACTTAATGACTAGTATTACAATATTATTGTCTGTTTGTGTCCTTTGTATTTAGTTAGTGTTTGTGCCGAATCTGGGTTGTACATGGTTTGTTGAACTCCCTCTGGTGTTGTGGGTGTGGACTTCGTTGACATTAAGGAAGTATTTAGACAAGTACATGGGTATGTACCCATTGCAAGATGCTGTACTCTGTCGTCAACCCTAAGCCATTCCAGCCTGTCAAAGAGGGCAGGGGTGAGGTGGGTTCAAGGAGTGAGGCCAAGTAGTAGCCTGACCAGTTTGTTTTGGGATGTCTGGAGCCTAGTTTTAAGGGCCTTAGTAGCCCTACAAGTCAGAACCCAAAGCTACTGAAGTTTCTGACATTTTTGAGACCTAGCCCGGTTCGGCACGAATCGATTGGGCTGACCCAGGGGGTTCCGAGAGGGGCTAGGGCCTTAGAGGTGCTGTGGTACCAAGCATTCAGCTTATCATATTATCCTCGCAGGCAGCTATAATAAATCATACCAGGTAAACAATGAACCCGTTACATCAGTGCATGTTTAAACTAACATTATATCTTAAATAAAAGCCATTTTAATAAAAGCAAGTTGGTTAGCACTGAAAGATATCGTAGCCTTTAAGTGAACTTTAACCCCTCCGGATTGTGTTGACAAGCTGACTTGAAAATATCTTATATACTCTAAGGAAAATATAGCCTACATAATAAAAGTGTTTGGCGCAAAAGGCGTTACGCCTCCTCGGTTGTATACTTGCCTATATCACCAAATGTGTACGTTTCGAGATCCATGATTATTCCTTTTCCTTCACCAACAGGTCCAACTGACGCCAGAAGACGATAGCTTTGTAAACAAACCCGGCGCGCGGCTCAACATGTTTACATGCGGCAAGAAAATAATCACGTGGGCGGAAACCATCACTAAAGCACATCGACGTGAATGCTGGGAGTTGTAGTGTAACTAGAGGTTATATAGAATTATAGATAATGTGACACAGTGACAGATGGAGCTTCTCTAATACAATAAATACATAATAACTACAAGAACAATAACCACAATTCAAATAAAAATATGGAATAACTGTTATTTATAGGATCAAATGAAAACATCATGTTACAACAAACTAGTGTAAAGTAAAGCTGTACACTCATAGAATATCATGATCAATGTACCAATGTGCTTCTCACAACGCCAGCAGAGGTCAGTGTTCTTCAACTTTAGTGTAGGCACTATAGGCGTCTTACGTGGAGGCACGGAGCCCCTAAAGTGACATACAGTAAGCTAAATTCTAATATATATATATATATATATATATATATATATATATATATATATATATATATATATATATATATATATATATGGCCCATATAGTCTTACACTGTCATTGTTATTACATATGGTAGTGGTCATCAGGAAGGACAACAGGAGCACAGTAGGTATGTAGCTGCTTGCAGCTGCTATCAGCAAGCCATCTTTTAGGGCCCCTAAAAATCCCTCCTGCCCATGGATCCTGTTCAAACATGCCTGTCTCTCACTCATGAGAGAAACAAAGATCCACTTTAGTTTAAACATGGTTATTTAAGCTATATTATTGTGAATTGTGATTTCCATATACATCATATCCTCCCTTTGAGGCAACCTTGCCTCATAAAACGAATATGGAACACAATTTACCCTAGTCCTCCCTTTGACACTGACTGGCTGGAAGATCAAAAATATGACACAAATAATTAAATCAAACATTACAGTATGTATACAAAATCGGCATTCATACATATAAATTGACATAACTGATAAACCATATTACAAAAATCTGACACTGAAACACAATACACGTCGCTGAATCCAACCCCTTTTGCTTATCAAAGCACCCAATTATCGAATTCAAAGTGTGTTAAGGTTTTCATACTTGGCATCTAAAGCTCTCAGCTTCAGCTAATGTCAAGGACAAAGTTGACCATAATCATCCAAAAAATGATTCGTAACTTTCGTTATTTGTTTAGTTAACTCCTCTTTTAGCACAATGTAGAAAGCACCCATAATTTATATCTAAACACTCTAGATTACCAAGGCTCGTAGTACAGTGTCTTACCTTCTAACCCTCTTATCATTTCAAAGAACTGTGTTTCTAGATCTCGTGCATGCTAGAGGTTACCTCCTTACGTGTCCTATATACCTTTAGAGTGTCCCCACATGTCATAGCATAAATACCTTGTTGACTTTTCCCATTCACAAATTTATTCGAACATAAATAAGAACTTTATGCACAATTAGGACGATTAACACTTATGCGTACGACAGGAGCGCTGTCTTTCGCCTGACAAAGAAACATCTAACTAATTTTACTCCGGTAAATATCTCTATTCAGTTTCCAAATTTCCCTCAGGCATATTCATCCCCATTAAATGCATATTTAAATGCATATTTATATGTGCATTTAAATGTGCATTTCAATTTGCATTTAAATGTGTATTTAAATGCACATTTAAATGCGTATTTATATGTGTATTTAAATGTGTACATAATTAAAACACATAAATACATTTAATTATGCATTTCTATATTTCTTTGCCTATTTATTTATGCATTTAATCATTGATTTATACATTTCTTTGCATATATTTATTTATTTTTGCATTTATTTATTTATGTATTTATTTTTAGTTATGGCAGTTTTAGCCCTCCATACTACAGTACATGGTTTTTGGTGTTGAAATGTTTCTTGTTTTAAATTTTTATATAGCAGATCTACAAGCTTACATCGTGACACGTAGCTATTTTCCAGTGTACTGTATTCAGTAGGGTTAAGTGATGCATGCTATAAACTTTTAGCGCCCGAGTGCCGCACAGTAGTGCAAAGCCTTATTGAAATAACAATGATTATCTTTATTCCCCTGAATTAATTGCGTTTTTTAGGCACTAAACGCACTTGAAAAGTTGTGCAACTTTGCACACACATCACAAGTAGCGAAAATGTACGTATTTTAATCGTAAAATGAAGGGCGTGGCCTAATGGCTCAATAGCGCCCCATACAGAGGTTTGTGCTTGAAGCCCCAAAATATGGTTTCACCTAAATGCATGGAAATTGGTACACACCTGTATCATGTCCAGACTTACAAAGAAGTATCTTAGCACCATGACCTGAACCAAGTCGGACATTTTGAATTTCTTGTGGCATTTTGGTGCAATTTATGCCATTTTCAACATATTAATTGTTGAAAATTCTACAAGCTCATAGCACAGAGTGCCACTCGACGAGCTTGTAGATCTGCTAATTTTGAAAAATCGTGAAAATGTGGCGCAAGTCTTTGAATATATATATTCTTAGAGAACGTTTTGAAGAGAGAGTCGGCTCTCTCTCTACGTCGTCCTCAGACGAGCCCTCCATCGGCGTCTCCAGTCATCTCAGTTCTCCATACATGTGGCCAGCTCATTTGTGCTTTCTGCACCAGCATCTTTCTTTAGTACGTCCACATAGGTAGGTGTGGGACGTCCTCTCGATCGATGCCCGTGTGTTGATTCCCACAGTACAAGCTTTTTGGCTGGGAGTTCTTGGTGTCGGTGGCAGTGGCCAGCTAGTCTCATCTTCCTTACTGCTATCTTCTCTGATACACTTGGTAATGCTCCATACAGACGCTTGTTGGTGGTGTGCTCGTCCTGGTTGATGTTCTGGTTGATGTCGGCGGCCAAATACTTAAGATGTGACCTTTTCTTTCATCCCCTCCTACTGTTCCGCAGGCTCGTCTTGAAATGAGTGGGAGCAGTGCAGATTGTCTTTTATGACCCAAACCATGCCAAACATGGAGGGACTTCAACTGCTCTACATGCAATGTGTGCAGGTAGCCTATTGTGCTGCATGTGGAGGCATAGAGTTGCCCTGTCAACGGCGGGTCCTGTGACGGTCTTCAATCAGCACATATTTCAATGTAAATACACACATTTATTGACCATGGCTTTCACGTCAGGTGTCCATAACAGCAGAAAATGTGAAGGTAATTTATTTTCATCATTAAACTATATATTGTGCGTTTTTGAATCACATATGCTATACAGCTATACAACAACATTTTTTGCAATGCTGCTTTAATGGTTGAACAAACATTTTGTTTATTTGGTCTAGGCCCTGCTACAGTATAGCGGCATCAAAGTTGCTGGATGTAGTCGCAGTCGTCAATGCCTAAACATGGACCAAACACGACCATCAGGCCCCACCGCCACCACCCCTGTGCAGATCGGCCAAGCAGGTCCAACAACCATTCATCTTTACAACTTTCACAGGACATGTTTAATCCCCCTGTGAAGCAAACGGCAAAAAGGGTCAAACTAACTGGTGTCATTGAACCGGAGGCAAAGGTGTCCATAACAGCAGAAAATGTGAAGGTAATTTATTTTCATCATTAAACTAGCCTATATATTGTGCGTTTTTGAATCAGCCTCAGGTCTTAACCCATTCTGGGGGGGAACCCATGTTGGTGTTCTATAGCATTATGTTATACTTTATGTTATACTCATATAGCTCAAGCTATGAGTTTGTAGATCTGCTATTTTATGTGAAAATGTGGCGCAAATCTTTGAATATGTATATTCTTTCAGACTGAGCAAACGTTTTTAACTCAAATCTTTGCTTCTTGAGGAGTCCCTGGAACAACACATTTTCAGATGGGGGTCTCGGCGGCCAATTCGTAATTACAGATAATATTTGGGGTCCTTGACATGAAATATTGCGATCCACTGACATAGAAACATAGGGTTTTTCAGAAAACTGTCAGGATTTAGACCGTATTTAAATTTTGATGTCTGGTCTAAATGGGTTAAAGCAGCACTATGTAGGTTTGGGTGTAGCCAGTTTGGACACAAATAACATGGCAGCCAATGTCTCTGACTTCATTAACCAAGAGTCTCTGCAAACAATGTTGCATTGCTGCTTTAATGGTTGAACAAACATTTTGTTTATTTGGTCTAGGCCCTGCTATAGCGGCATCAAAGTGGATGGATGTAGTCACAGTCGCCAATGCCTAAACATGGACCAACCACGACCACCCCTGTGCAGATCGGCCAAGCAGGTCCAACAACCTCCGTTCTCCGTCCTGCTACTCTGTCACTGGCCCTGCGTCCACCTCGCTTTTGTCATAGACCCGTATGTTCCGCTCAGACCCCTCAGGTCAGCTGACAAACTACTGCTGACTCACTGACTGACCCCAAAACCAAATGCAAGACGAGGGGTGACCGGGCCTTTGCAGCGGCCGGGCCTAGGCTTTGGAACAACACATTAGAGGTTAAGTCCCTATTAAAGACTCACTACTTCTCTGTGGCCTTCGACAATTCCTGATTATGTAAATTTTATATACTGCCTTTAGCTCTATTTTGTCTTATTTTGTCTATCTGTTCCTCCATATTGTTGCTATGCATTTATGTTACGTTGTATATTTATGTACTGATCTGTCTTTTCTAGTTTTTAAACCTGTACAGCACTTTGGTCGACCATTGGTCGCTGTGATACGTGCTATATAAATAAAGTTTGAGTCTAGTTGAGTTTTGTGTGATAACGTAACACTGACTTTCTTTTCAGATACAGACGATTTCAGCGACGCAGCCGAACGTGAGGATGAGGAGTTCACTGTGAAGGAAGTCACCAAAACAAGCAAGAAGGACAAAAAGACAAATACAGAGAAGAGCCAATAAGCTTCCCCCAAAGCCCCCCGTCTCTAAGAAAGGAAAAACAGTCCTCCAAATCCTCTAATTCCAAATCACATACAGCAGGTCTGTCTTTGAAATTAAACTTAGAAACGGCATGCTGCATTGTATTTTAGCTAAACTCATTGAGTTAATTGATTATATGATTTTAATAAAACTACTTGGAGACCACAAGTCCAGAACAACCTACTCGGTTATGCAAGTAGCCAGCCATTATACCCATTTTCAGAGTACTCTCTTTACCCGTGGTTAAGAATACCATTCATTTGTCAATGCTATTTGGTCAATCTGTCTCACAGCAATCTCACAACCAGGCAGAAGTGCTCCCTCGACCTGCATCCACTTCCAAAATCTCTGACAGCACCCCTGCATCTCCCCTTCTCAGCCCAGCAGGTGGCAGCAGAGTATCACAGTACAATCCTCCAGGTATGACTGACAGATTATTGACATATCCCAGGGCTCTATACAAAGCCCCCTGTTTGTTTCCCTCTACAGTAACACCGTATAATATCTCTTGAAATGAAAACAGCCTATCTACAAGCTCACTGTGAGCCTGTAGAGCTGCTATTTCTGCCAAATGGTGTATGATGTAGAAGAAGAATAGAAACAAAACTATATCCGCAACTTAAAAGAAAGAAAAATAAAGTAGTGGGATAAAAAATAAAGTTTTCACAAAGATTATCATTGTGAAATACCATTATCCATGTGCTTACATTTTTGTTGGGAGCTGTACTTTTACCCCTACCTAAAAGAACGCTTCGAGGCAGCTGCCACATTACAGTGTTGCAAATTGCTGCCTTACAGATGTGAGTCAGGGAAGCAAGAAACCTTACATGCAACAGAGGTGTTGAGAGTGCGAAATCTAGTGGCTGAATTGTCTATTGTAGCCTACCTTTTTTAAATCTTGAGATTCTTGTGGGTCGAATTGGTTACAATGGTACACTCTCTACTTGGAAATGGATAAATGAACACATGGTTATTTTACTGTGTAGTGCTGCAACTAACACTTACATGGTAAATGGTGCAAATACAGTGAATCCGGAAAGTATTCACACTTTTACCATATTTTGTTTTGTTACAGCCTCATTTCAAAAGGGATTACATTTGTCGTTTTTCCTCATCAATCTACACACAATACCCCATAATGATGAAGTGAATATTTTGTTAATTTATTAAAAATAAGAAACTGGAAAATGTACATAAGTATTCACACTCTTGTCTTAGTACTAAGTCGAGGCACCTTTGGCAGCAATTACAGCCTTAACACAGCACTTGAATTTGGGGTATTTTCCCCCTTCTTCTCTGCAGATCCCCTCAAGCTCTGTCAGGTTAGACGGGGAGCGTCGCTGCACAGCTATTTTCTAGGGATGTGTTTGATTAATCGATTAATCGTTAATGGGACCCGAAATCGATTATTAATATTAATAATTGATGATCTTTTTTATTTTTTTATTATATGAAAATCTGTTGGAAAGGCAATATTGGCATACCAAAGTGTGCCTGGGATGTGTCTCTGTAGCTACATGACTGAGATGAGTGTGAGTGGAGATTGATTCCAAGTTTGGAGGATTTAGCAAGTGTTGGGAATTTACCTAATCAGGCCTAGGCTGGGGTTGCTATGGTGATCAAATCAATCAAATCTGGGGTAGAAAAGAAAGTTTGCAGGCAGCTTTAAATAACTCTAACTCGAATGCTGTTGTCAGTTGGCAAACTAACAGGCCGCATGGCAGCATGTAGTTGATATTGGTTTGATTAATGAATGTATTTTATGATTTCACCCCTACAGGTATGTCATGTGGAGAATCTGCAACGCTGCTTAGGAGGGGTGCTCTGCTCTTTTGTTTTTGTTACATTTTATTTTCATGGTGTGTTTTATTGTTATGGTGTGTGTGTGTGTGTGTGTGTGTGTGTGTGTGTGTGTGTGTGTGTGTGTGTGTGTGTGTGTGTGTGTGTGTGTGTGAATTACTTTTTTTGAGTGGTGCAACCACTCCATTACAGAGCTATGTGTGTCCCTGGATCTGTCCGAGCACAAAAACAGATTGGTTGGTTTTCACCATTTCTCAACCGTTTCGGACACACTCACGGATATAGTATTTGTTCACAATCGACCTTAATCGAGTTTGGAACAGGCTGCTTGTTCAAAAATAATCACAGTTCCATAGATGCAGTGTTAGCCAAGGTCACGGTAAACTTTATTGTCCACAAGGGAAATTTGTCTTGGGCTTATACCCTTGCTACAAACGTCTGGGTTTCCGAAAAATACCCCTGCTGTAGCCACACACGAAACATCAGTGACAAACAAAACATAAGATGCATAACACAAGGGGAACACAAGTACAACATTTCACAAGTGCACACATAGTGTGGTTAATCTAACCTCTCACAGTCACTGCGGTTTCAGAGCCTCGTTGACGCCCGGTACAAACGATTATTTAAACCTGATTTCCACACCGCATGCAGGGCAGAAGTAAACTCTTCATTTAACTGACAATGTTTTAGCCTGTCTGTGCTGCCCGCATCTGCAGCAATCTGCTCCTATAGTGGCTCCAGAGTCCAGACAGTAGCGCTGGTATTCTGATGCAACCAGGACGCAACGGCAAACCTCTCTGAAATGCAGTTCTCCTCTTTAATGGCGGTTTAAGTGAATTGTGCATTACAGCAGGGCCATTATCCATTATTGTGGCTTTATAATAGACTAATCATCAGTGGTGGAAGAAGTATTAAAATGATTTAGCCTACTTGTTTAAAATACTTGTGTTAAGCTACATATATATATATATATATATTGTGACGGTAACTTACTATACTAGAACATGCATTTTTAGGTCGAGATACCAATGTTATCCAATCAGAATAGAGAACGCAGTCAGTGATGACACAAAGAAATGAGCAGACACAATTGGAACTGGAACAATTCACCTTCAAAATACTTTTTGTTTAAAAAAAAAGTAAGTGGTGCAACTCCGTGTGGGGGTCCCTGGGGGGTCCCCGGTATTTCCAGACTCGCAGGAACACGCCCAGGGTGCCGGCCCGGTTCCGGCCAGCCGCCCCGAGAGATGACAGTTACCGTGTGGGGGTCCCCAGGTCCCCGGAATATCCAGACCTGTGTACTGTACTGTACTGTACTGTACTGTACAGTACTGTACAGATACACCTGAAATCACATACAGTCAATATGTGTATGTGTTAGGCTGCACAACAGTGACACTTGCTTTTGATAACCAACCAAATGCTTTTTCCGTGCTCAGACACAGCCAGCCAGCCAGCCAGCCAGGCACCCACAAAGCTACTTAATGAAGTGGGTGCACCACTTAAAAATATCACTTACCCTGTATACCTTCAAACCCATGCTCCGTGCACGCGTGTGTGTGTGCGTGTGCGGGTGGTATGTTGTTCATTGCTGATAGTGTCTAGATGTTTTCAATGTTGTTTCACTACTTCTTTCCCATGCACCTGTATTGTAAGCGCTGTGCTGCTGTCTGACTGAATGGTACCCCGCAGAATCGATACAGGTCTGTCTGTCTGTGTCTCACACACACACACACACACACACACACACACACACACACACACACACACACCACTCTGTGTGTGTGTGTGTGTGTGTGTGTGTGTGTGTGTGTGTGTGTGTGTGTGTGTGCAACCAGATGGACCTTTTCGTCGGGCACAAAGTTCTAACTTGGCAGGAGACCCCCACCAGGTGGGCTCTCAGCCAGCCAGAATCCTATTACATGCTCAGTGGTGTGTGTGTGTGTGTGCGTGCACGTGCTCGTCTACGTGCGTGCGCCCACGTGAACGTGTGGTAATTACTTTTAGTGGAGAAGAAGAAGGGGGTGCAGAGAGGAGGAGGGTAGACGGGGGTGATTAGAGAGCGCGGGGTGCTTGTTTTGGAGGCTCTTGTCAGACGTTATCTCTTCCCATCTCATCTCATCATATACGCAGTCTGGCGGATTCCCTCGGCGGCGCAGCGGCAGCGAAAGCCGCCACGCCATGCTGTCAATCGGGGCCGGGGTCCGTCGACACCGTGGGTGAGGGGGGGGAAATCGATGCCAATCTCCCTCACATTCTATTTATAGAACCTGGAGCTCAGCAGCCCGCGAAGGCTTTGATAAGGAGGGAAGCAGCATGCTTGGCTCTGATCTACTCTCTGCACCGGGCGGGTGAACAGCTTGAGGCTCGGACGGATGGAGTCGTGATAATAACAAATAGAAAAGATAGAGGATTGGGCTGGCGAAAGCAAGACACCCCAAATGTTTTTTATAGCTCACGGAGGGCCAGAATGAGTCTCCTTAAGGCCATGGTATGGTAATGGTATACATATATATATTTACAAATATGGGTGCATATATGCACCCATATTATATTTATATTATATATATAAAACTGACTATAGGATAAAACTACAGAATAAATTACTATAACTACAGGATAAAACTATAGGATAAAACTACAGGATACAACTATAGGATAAAACTTTCAGCCTTCATTATTGAAATGTAACCAGTTCTGTTTGAGCTGTTCCAACACACCAGTTAATTGAGAGGGACAGTCAATGTTAACTAAGTACTTGTTATTATGTTGCAGATGATTACAATGAGACAAGGTTAAAGCTACCTGAAGCGGTTCTGCACACTGACCTTGGGACAGATGGGGAGGATTCTCCTATTAAAAGCAAAAGGTTATTATGTTTTATTTCTACACATCTATTGACGACTTGCCAACATATATGCAAAAACCTAAGCCAAGGAAGACGTAAGAATGGTATTAATTGCTGTTCATGTTTTGAGTTTTATCTTCTGTCGTTATGTAACATGTTGTTGATACTATATTTGGTTTGCTATTTGGTTTGTCAATGCAGTCCAGCTGAACTGCCTAGTCCACCAACGATTCAACATCCATTTGGTTACAGATTCCCATGGGAGCAACACCACGGTAAACTGAAGATATTCTGTTAATTTGAGTTTGCTTAAATATTAATGTAACCTGTAAAATGTCTTGACTGCTTTGCTCTCAATGCTCTGTCTCTTCATGTCCAGGATGGACTGTCTAATGCACCAGCCATTTCATGCTGATTGCAGAGTACACGCTGACCAGAGAAGCCATGTGTCCCACCAGTAAAGTGCATCTACCCCTGGCCTGCAACAGAGACGCAGTGCATCTGCCCCTGGCCTGCAACAGAGACGCAGTGCATCTGCCCCTGGCCTGCAACAGAGACGCAGTGCATCTGCCCCTGGCCTGCAACAGAGACGCAGTGCATCTGCCCCTGGCCTGCAACAGAGACGCAGTGCATCTGCCCCTGGCCTGCAACAGAGACGCAGTGCATCTGCCCCTGGCCTGCAACAGAGACGCAGTGCATCTGCCCCTGGCATGCAACAGAGACGCAGTGCATCTGCCCCTGGCCTGCACCAGAGACGCAGTGCATCTGCCCCTGGCCTGCAACAGAGACGCAGTGCATCTGCCCCTGGCCTGCAACAGAGACGCAGTGCATCTGCCCCTGGCCTGCACCACAGAAGCCGTATATCCCCAGGCTGCACCACCAGGCGGTCAAGGTCAAGTTTATTGTGTCCCAAGCTGGGCACTGCAGGGAGTTGAACCCCGTTCCGGTAAGCCAGAAGTACGACACCAGTGCCTTAGTTTTTGTGTTGTCCTTTACAGGTCCTTTCGTTGAAATGTAAATTTTACATTTCAACAGTAAAGTAATATATAAAGAAGCGAAACACAAAAGCACAAAAATAACATTTTCGAATTACCTTTGCTTTGATTTTTTAAACTTTCTCTTGCCGACCTCCCACATTTCATTCGATGATTAACAAACAGTGTTGGATCTGTAAGGATCCATTTGGTTACATGTGCGTGCGTGCATGTGTACACGCTTCGATATCCAGTGTTGGACCTGTAAGGGTCAATTTGGTTACATGTGTTACACTCTCAGAATGACAGACCTGTAAGGGTCCATTTGGTTACATGTGTTACACTCTCAGAATCTCTGATCCCCATGGGGTCCAACAGTGGTCATTGAAGCGTGCACACACACACGCACGCACACACACATGCACCTACACACGCACAGGCACACATGCGCATGCACACGCTAACCAAATGTAACTCTGAGAGTGTAACACATGTAACCAAATGGACCCTTACAGGTCTGTCATTCTGAGAGTGTAACACACATGTAACCAAATGGACCCTTACAGGTCTAACTCTGAGAGTATATATGGTGGCCGACGGGCACGTACAGGTCTAGTGTAACCAAATGGACCATTTGGTCCATGTCTGTAAGTCTGAGAGTGTAACACATGTAACCAAATGGACCCTTACAGGTCTGTCATTCTGAGAGTGTAACACATGTAACCAAATTGACCCTTACAGGTCCAACACTGGATATCGAAGCGTGTACACATGCACGCACGCATGTGTAACCAAATGGATCCTTACAGATCCAACACTGTTTGTTAATCATCAAATGAAATGTGGGAGGTCGGCAAGAGAAAGTTTAAAAAATCAAAGCAAAGGTAATTCGAAAATGTTATTTTTGTGCTTTTGTGTTTCGCTTCTTTATATATTACTTTACTGTTGAAATGTAAAATTTAGTACGGCATACTATAGCACGCCGTTTTTCATCATTTTTGAGGTTTTGAAAAAAAAGAAAAAAAAATGGGTTATAGCCCATCGTTTTTTGAATTTTTTTTTATCCTCGTTTTTCATAATTTTTTACCATGGGCTATAGCCCATACCGTACGGCATACTATAGCACGCCGTTTTTCATCATTTTTGAGGATAAAAAAAACAAACAAAAAAAAAACATGGGTTATAGCCCATCGTTTTTTGAATTTTTGAAGAAAAAAAAGAGAGATAATTATAAAACACAGCAAATCATGAAAATCACATATTAAAACAAAACCAAAACATCTACATTTCCACCCTCACACAAGCATGTCCTGCGAAGACGTGCCATGATCATCCAGTCTTTGCTTTGACTGGCAATTAAATTCTGTCTCTCCTATTCAAAGTATGTATGACATGTAAAGTAAAGTATGACATGAAATGCTTTACAGAGCAATGGAGAAAGAAAGGAAAGAAAAGAAAAGCAAGGAATAAAACATTAAAAATAATAGCAGTAATGCAATACAGTGAGGACATGAACAACAAAAAAAGTGTAGAAGTGTGTCTTTTCTTGAGCGGTGCTTTAAGAATGTCTGCAGAGGCTGCCTGGCGAAGGTACAGTGGGAGACTTCTGTGGAGAGTGTGGAGACTTCTTGTAAATGCAGATGTTTAACAATAATGTAATTCTTGAAAGCGTATATGAAACCAAATGGGCCCTCAGCCCCTCACAGGTCCATTTGGTTTAATTGTATGCTCTCAAGATCTAATAAGGGTCCATTTGATTACCAACGCTCCATCATTTAGCCAAGGACCACCTGCGGTACCCTCTCAAGGACCAACTGTTTGAAAACCACTGCTGTGAGGCATTAAAAGTCAACAGCAATCATATGCGGCGAGAATCAAGTTGTATACCGTCCAGGAGTTGTTGGAAAACTGTCAGACAGAGTGACAAACTGCGTTTAACGTTGATGCCAGAAAGAATGGGATTATTCACAGCTACAAGCGGGTTATCACGTTTCATGGAAAGAGGCTGTCAGTGTTACCTGGACAATATTTCCAATTAAGTTTGAGTTTGCCTTGAAGTTGTCATGGAAGCCGCGCCGTCTCTCTCTCATACCACGCATCCCCATGGTTACATGGAGATCATTTTTCATAGATCATTTTCAACACAGGGAAAAGAAGAAAAAGAAAACCTCTGAAAATAAATCCAAATGGGTGGTGGGTCAGGATCAGCTGAATCGCCCTGAAGGGTGAGGTCACGTGCACGCATCCGCCTGGGTGACGGCAGACTGCTGGGCGGGCACTGGCGCTTTGGCCTGGGGGGGTCAGATCAACATATGGAATGAATTCTGTACTGGCCATATGTGGAGCGTGTCTTGAGTGTATATGGGGTTTGACACATAAAACATGAGGCTATTTTACCCCATTATATAACAAAGCTAAAGATTGACATAGCCTATATCTCCTCCCATGTCCTGTTTCACGGGGGGGAAAGGAAACCTCGCTTCACCATGTCCGTTCTACTCAAAGTTCCCTCACACTCTCTAATTACAGGTTTTCTGTGGACTGGGATTGATCAACCACAGGGTGTTTAATGTTGTTTGGGCAGCCGAGAGGCAGCTGAGCCAGACCATTAACATGTCATTAAGAAGCTGCTAAGCACTGCCATGGCAGCCAGACACTGCACCCTCATTAGGCACACGCTGAGAGGAAGGGGGCGTCTTGTTGCGATGGGTTTGCTGCAAAAAAACATTAATTTCTCAAAAATCGGCTGACTACAGAAAATGCCATTTGAACACTTTGTCAACCTGCATGAATGCTTGTTGGGTATGTGTGAGCGCAGTGTTGGGAAAGTTCATTTATTTTATGAACTAGTTCAGTTCAAAAATCGAACTAGTTCAATTCATAGTTAATAATTCAACATTTTGAACTATAGCTCACAAGCTGAGTAAACACGTTGTGAGTAGGACTGTATGTGTCTGCTGTATGCGTGCATATAATCAGTGAAATTGTGCGGCTTGAGAAAGATTAGTTAATTTGTGTTGGATAAGGGCTTATTGGTGGGTTTTCCGCTAGATATTAAGGACTGGTTAGGGTGTGTTTTAGCAGGGGTTTCGTCTGGAAGGCTCACTCACTCTTGAACGAAGTTGAATGTTCACACACGCCAGAAATGAACGCGTTCACAATGACATTCATGAAGGCCAAGCCCAAGACCAGGCTTTTCAGTGTGCGTTTACGCGAATATGCACACACGCGCAAATCTAGGTCGAGTCCTATTTTAAACAGTTTCCGTGCCAGGAATGGATTACTCCAGGTTATTGTCGCTGCCATACACGACAGACCCGCCTTTTGTTTTATGTGTTTAATCCGCCGTAATGTAATAAATAAAAAGAAAATCCGTCTTCGCCGCGGAGATAGAGACTAGATGCATTTGTTTTGATGACGAAACCGGAAATCGTCACATGCTGTGGGCTGCTAGGGCTTCTGGGAAATTGAGGCCAATGCAAACTAATGGGGTTCAACGCCTCATGGAGGAGGCCCCTGTCCTGCGTCTTCCGGGTGTACCAAGATGGCGGGTGGTGCGGTCTTTCATAACAAACGGAAGAAGCTTTTTTCGCTCGATTTTCACGGATTAAAAGCCCAAATAATTCAGCGTATGCTCTAAAGGTAATACAACAATCTCGGCAGTGAAGGGGGGTTGATTAAAATGCGGGTTAGCGTGTAAAACAGTCAAACTGTTGTGCAGGCAAAATATCAACACGTTCGTGAACTATCATTCTTTGAACGCGATTTTATATGCTTAATGATTTGATGGCAACTTTGTCAGAGAGAGAGATAATATTATAGACTAAACAGGTTAAACCAATGACTTGGTCTCACCAGGTAAGTCCCCTTACCTCACCAACAAGAGGAGGCAATTAAGTAAGGAGGACTTACGACTGCTTAAAATGTGGCTTAAATGAGTCAGGCCCCTAATGGTATCTGCTCAAAGGAGACATCCAGACCAAAACACATATTGTACCATGAATAAGCCTATAATCCTGTCCCAACATGGATGTTGGCCTTGAATTGTTTCATAGCCCTATTATGTATGTATTTCCCCCATCCCTCCCACAGTCAAATGCAGCTAGAATGGTATAGCTAGTCGTCTTCATTCTAATACGGGTATTTGACTATACCTCCAAATGTTCAGGGACAGGATTATAGGCTGATTCATTGGTAGGCCTACATGTATGTTGGGACAGGATTATAAACTGTTTCATTGGTACATGTATGTTGGGACAGGATTATAGGCTGATTCATTGGTACATGAATGTTGGGACAGGATTATAGGCTGATTCATTGGTACATGTATGTTGGGACAGGATTATACGTAGGCTGATTCATGGGTACATGTATGTTGGGACAGGATTATAAACTGTTTCATTGGTACATGTATGTTGGGACAGGAATATAGGCTGATTCAGGGTACATGTATGTTGGGACAGGATTATAAACTGTTTCATTGGTACATGTATGTTGGGACAGGAATATAGGCTGATTCAGGGTACATGTATGTTGGGACAGGATTATAAACTGTTTCATTGGTACATGTATGTTGGGACAGGATTATAGGCTGATTCAGGGTACATGTATGTTGGGACAGGATTATAAACCGTTTCATTGGTACATGTATGTTGGGACAGGATTATAGGCTGATTCAGGGTACATGTATGTTGGGACAGGATTATAAACTGTTTCATTGGTACATGTATGTTGGGACAGGATTATAGGCTGATTCATGGGTACATGTATGTTGGGACAGGATTATAAACTGTTTCATTGGTACATGTATGTTGGGACAGGATTATAGGCTGATTCAGGGTACATGTATGTTGGGACAGGATTATAGGCTGATTCAGGGTACATGTATGTTGGGACAGGATTATAGGCTGATTCAGGGTACATGTATGTTGGGACAGGATTATAGGCTGATTCAGGGTACATGTATGTTGGGACAGGATTATAGGATGATTCATTGGTAGGCCTACATGTATGTTGCGACAGGATTATAAACTGTTTCATTGGTACATGTATGTTGGGACAGGATTATAAACTGTTTCATTGGTACATGTATGTTGGGACAGGATTATAGGCTGATTCAGGGTACATGTATGTTGGGACAGGATTATAGGCTGATTCAGGGTACATGTATGTTGGGACAGGATTATAGGCTGATTCAAGGGTACATTCATTTAAAACGGGGCTCAAATGAGTCAGGCCCCTACATGTTATCTGCAGTCGATGGCTGAGGATCGGTAATGATGCCCACAACCTGCCCGTCGCTCTTTACTCATCTTTACTTTGAGCTTCACGGAGAGCTCATCTGTGTCAATATTTGAAAGACATTTGGGTTTAATTACAGATTCCCTTTTCGTGTGCACTCGCCAATTATTTATTTTTTCAGGGATTGTCTAATTACTAGTATGCTTGCTGACAAACAAAGAGAGCGTCTTTGCCTTTCTCTAATTGGGAGTGGAGCGGCGCTGTACCAGCGGCTCAAAGGAGAGGCCCATCACTGAGAATTATTGAAGAGAGACAGCAGAGGTTTCGTCTTCCCCCTAGCTGGGCTGCCGGTGGATTTCCTCTAGTTTCGTCAGAAACGACCGAGGCGATTCCTCAGTGTGCGTGAGCGTGCATGCGTGTGTGGGCAAGGCTCGCTCAGCTAAATCTCTGAAGAAAGACTATAGTGCTGAGCCTGTGTAATACATAACATTTGATTTGTTGTGTGTTAAACTTGATCCTTGACAGCCGAGGTGACGCGTTGAAGGAAACTCGGCTCACAGTTCCACTTTGTTGATTTCATACTTTTTAATAAGATTTGAATAAAGGGATTAATTAACATGTAGGATCACATAGTTTATAGACACAGAAGTCGCGAGCTTATAAAAGAACACGAGATCAAAGATGAATTGCATTACTACAGTCGAAGCCTGATTTCCCTGTTCCCGGAGAAGCACACATTTTGGATAGAAGACTGAAACCCATTCAACGACACTGTAAAACATTAATTGGGAAGCCCTTTTGGTGTTTTTACCCTTCTGGACAGGAACCCCTTTGGGGGTTCTTGTTGCCTGTATATACAGTATACATGCTATAGCAATACAAAACAAATAGAAAAGTTGTTCAGAAGTTAGGTCAGGATTTAGAAGGTGTAGAATCGGCCTCAGTCCTAAATGGGGTGGGGGGGTGGGGGGAGAGACGAGGCATGCTCGAAAATAGATTCTGTAATACATTACATTACTGTAATACACGTCTTTTCCAGTCGTCTTCAGGTCCTTTTTAATGATATCAAACGGATCGCTGAAATCTATTTGTTTGTTATTTTCCTTCTTCAGCGATCCCAGACATGTTTCCCGCGTGCGCACTGCAGTTTACTTCCTTGTTCATGGCCCGACTAAACTCTCTCTTCTCTCTAAACCTACGTTGCTCTCCATGGTTTCGATCAAAACGGCAATGTTCCGTCTTCATTTCTAACTTCAAGCAAGCATCTCGTTTTGGAATATAAACGCTTCTAGAGAGACTTTAGATGTGACAACGCGAGGAAGTAAACGGAAGATTATGCCTCTCGGTTTTGGACAGTAAAATCTGCCTCATCTGCTCGGCATTATTATTATTTTTTAATCCCGACGACGCATTTGAGGTGTTAAGTACAGTACTGTGGTATACTTTCGCCGTGTGTGTCAGTCAGTATGAAGAGTGAAGACGAAAAAGCAGGACAAAGGTTTCTCCGGATCTTAGCGTTTATTTGGTAAACCACAAAGAGATTTCAATTCGCTACAAAGCAAGCATGTCTCAAAACGGTACACGCCAATGTCTGTTCCAACCAGCCTAGGGGAGCCAAATATTAGACTCGTTCGAACAGCCTAGTTCACAAGAAAAACAAGGTGTTATATACAGATCTGATCCCCCCTCCTCCAGTAGCTGAACCAGGCACTTCCTGACTCTTTTGACCAATGAAAGTAGCCCAGAGTCATGTTTCACAGAGTTACAGAGGCGGGCCTCTCTGGCTAGACATGAGTATCTAACCTTACATTAAAACACCAGATTACTACTTTACAGATCCCATGACAAATTGTAGTTAAAACATAAACCGGTCTTTTAGATGAAACTGAGCACTCTAGTGAACGTAGTTAATTATAACAGAACTGAAATGGAAGTGAATTAAAACAGTATTGACCCAGTAACTCAGTAGCCTAAGAGTAAGAACTCCTCTCGGCTCTGCTATCAGGGCTATGCAAAACACAGGTTCTTGTGGCAGACAATAGGATCTGGTTTCATTCACACCTCTGAGCTGCCTCAAAGGTTTTTTTAGAACAATAGATGTTAAATTTAGTCAGAAGCCCCTGAGTGAAAGACCTTCTGTTGCATGGGATCACTAAAACATTTTACTTGACTCAGTGAAAATAGTACCATAGTTATTTAGTTAGTTAATTTATAGAAAATTATACGACAGTACTTAAGTAAATGTACTAATAGTTACTCTCTCCACCACTGGTTTTGATTCAGCAGCAGCGGCGCCGATGCGTCCACAGATCATTAGCGACAACACATGGAGAGAGAGTGTGTACAATACCCCCAGGCAGTGAACGGGACAGCAGCGATATATTCAACCCTCCCCCCGATATCTCAGAGGATATATTCTTTAATAATTCACGCTGCTCTGCCAGAGATGCCTTGACAGTTTAAGAACTCACACCTCTGGCATCACATGATGTAACCCCCACTGACCATCTCCTCTCTCTCTCTCTCTCTCTCTCTCTCCAGGCTCGTTCTATCCCCTATAAAGAAAAAAGAAAAAAAGAGAGAGATAGAGAGAAATGGACCTGGATGTGTGTGGGGGACCTGAACAAAAATAAATCCAATATGTTACGCGAGCGGGAGAGAAACTCCATCCTATAATGTGCTAAATATTAGATTAGAAGACGCAACAGAGTGAAAAATGAATTATTGAATATTATAAGACCGCCACGGCTGTGACAGCAGAAAGTCAAATAAGGATTTATGTACCACACTGCTATATGGAAAAACACAATGCCGTGTGACGTTAGTGTGTTTCATTATCGTATTATCTTGGGATAAATGATGGCTATAGCAGCGGGGGCACCAGGAAATAATTCCACATTCATTTTTCATAGACGTTTCAAAAAGTATTTATTTAAAGGACAACTTTAAAGTAAAAGATGAGTGTTAATTTCTTTCATTTGCTGCTTTCTTTCGTTTTAGGGATTTTAGCTGTTTTTGACAGAGGGGCGGGGGCATTCGAGCATGGGGCTAAATATGTCTTTTTTATTACAAAATATTATGCAGATTTTTTTTTTGTATTATTGGTAATTACATCTGTCCACAGAAGATCACAGGATCTACTGAATGTGAAGTAGGCCTACTGGGTGTCGTAGGCTCAATATGTCAGTTTGACACATTCAGTAGATCTCATGATCTTTTGTGGCCAGATGTAATTAATTGGGTGTGATCATCGCTAGAAAATGTTGTAAAAATATACATATGTTCGAATGCCCCCGCCCCCGTCAAAAACTGCTAAAATCCCTAAAACGAAAGAAAGCAGCAAATAGAAAAAATTAACTTTCTCTAATAACAACCTTGGTGGAAAAAAAACTAAAGTTAAAGAGCTTTAAAGCCTCGGACAAAGTCAACTCAGCAGGTGACAAACTCATGACAATAAACATTTTTTTTGGGGGGCAGAACACTTTTTTGTTGTTTTTATTCTTTCTAATTATTTGTTCGGCCCAAAGAAATGTGTTTATTGTCATGAGTTGTCACCTGCCGAGTTGGCTTTGTCCGAGGCTTTAAAGGTCTTTAAAAAATACTTTGTGAAACGTCTATGGGGAAAATGAATGGGGAATTATTTCCTGGTGCCCTCGTCGTTCTGAAAGGGGGCGGGACTGCGACGTCGGGAATATGTACGTAGCTGGCAGATAACGTCCCATAGCGGGGGTACGAATATAGTAGGCTACGTAGCTGGCAGAAAAATAATGAATTGCAGTGGCGTGCACAGTTCAAGTGTAAAAAAAGGGCACCTTGTGCAGCGAGTGGAACCGACCGGTTGCCTTAATATTGTGAGATTTATAGATTTTTTAAGAATTGATCAATGTCACCATGGTCCACATACTGTACACTGTACAGTAGGGCAACCCCCTAGTGTCTATCTGTGCACGCCACTGATTAATATATTTATAAATGTTTGGGCATGAATAGTATATTAGCAGCTTTTAATCCGGAATTGATCGATACATACTGTACACTGTACAAAAGGGCAGGTGCTCTGGCACCACCTGGTGTCTATCTGTGCACGTCCCTGGAGGAAGATGAGCTGGCTACTCACCTCTGCTGACTCCTAGCTTGTCATCTTTGGGGATTTTGAGTCTCACTGTATTTATTAAACACAATTAAGGATATGATATTTTTTATTCTCTGCATCGTGTCTTCTACACACAGATGAGTCATTTATTATTGTATTCTTCACTGCTGTCGTTATGTTCCTGTTTTATTATAGGCCTATCTCTGCTGTCCGGAGGAAACCTCAAAATGTTCTCCAAAATGGAAATGAAAAATATACGTTTTAAGGAAATTAATAAAACCTTGTATTTTTTTTAAATGGTGCCTCATCAAAGTTGGTGTTGTGACTTTAGATATTGTAAATTACTTGCATTAGAAGGAGAGAGGTGGTGGATTTAGTTGTTTTAGCAGACAGTTTGAGGGTCCAATGGAGTTAAGAGGTTTTGTCCAGTGCGTTTTTTACTACTTTCCATTCCTTCAATATTTTCGAAACAACACACAGATATAAAGGGTGTTCAATAGCACTGATTTATGGAATAAAATCAAAAAGTTTCCTCCAGACAGCAACGAAACAGGAACTATTAAATCAGTCTACAAACAGAAGGCTTGGCATTTAACCCTAGAACACAGAACGTCCTTTTTGTGACACCATCAGTAAAGTAAACACAGGTATATTTAACCCAATGTAAAATATTCCATGAAAGAAAAAATCACACCTGTGTGAAGTGAGCGGTGCTCTCATCGTACATCAGCATACATCATCTCATTTCAGCCAATCACAATTTGCGTCCTCTCCTCCGTCTTCAATGTGTGTTAACACAAACACTCAAAACTGGCCATTCACCGTCAATATGGCATGCAATGTTTGTGTTGGGACAAAAATAAACAAATATTACAAAAAATACTTATCAAAATATATTGAAGTAGGGTTAGGGAATACATGGCAATTTGAGGTACTCTGATCTTCTTTAATATTTCATTGTGACTTTTCACAAAAAAACAAAATCCTAAAATAAATTACACAATGACAAAACATTACTCTTATCATCATACATCAGCCAAACAAATCATCATTCCGTGCTACAAACGCACACAAAGCTGTGCATACATATAGGAGGGGCTAGCGCCACTTAAAAATAATGGAGCTGTGAAGGAACTTCTCCTTTGATCCCATTCCTGGGACAGTGAAAAAACACAACAAAACAAAGTCCATTGTGGGTGTATGGGATTTTTCTCTATCAATATATAACTAAACACGGGTGAGATTCACCTGCCAGTAGAAAAATACAGGGATGTGTGCAGGGAAACAAAACTATACCTTCTATGATGTCACTGAGCATCCTATACATTCTATGATGTCACGGAGCATCCTATACATTCTATGATGTCACGGAGCATCCTATACCTTCTATGATGTCACGGAGCATTCTATACCTTCTATGATGTCAGTGAGCATCCTATACCTTCTATGATGTCACGGCCCACCTCAGACATCAGCAATATTATGAAAATGACAAAAATATAATCGTCCGAGTGAAAAACACCCGTGTTTATAGTATCACTGTAAGCCATTCTAACGAGCAAAAAGTAATTATCTCTAAAATGTTTAATTTTTTAACCCATTTTTTCACCCAGTGTCAATCATTTTTACCATCACATTCTCTTCCTTCCGGGGCCAAAACGGATAGAGGGCCGCTGGTATCGTGAGCCACGTGGACGAGTAGAAACCCTGGAGGCGGTCGCCGAAGAGGCCTGCGTGTGACCCCGACCGATGTGACGTATATGTGTCGAGGCCGCCGCCTGGTCCGCGGGGTGGCGCCTCGCCACATGGTGGCGCTGCATCGCCGCTCGCTGAGCGCTCGCCGTGTGTTTAGTGGCTTCTACCCCTACATGAACCCATCGAACCATCACGTAGGAATAAAAAGCCATAAGACACACCAGCAAATCTGACAGGAGGAGGAGCCAGAAGGAAAGGAAGAGGACTGGGGGAGAAAGACATGAGGAACATAAATACTTAAACCGTTTTGATGTCTTTATACATCCTGACAGTTTTATGAAAAAGCTATGTTTCTATGTCAGTCATTCTTCGATTCTTAAAAAATAGCAGACCTACAAGCTCGTAGCGCGCCACCGAGTGGCGCGCTATACGAGCTTGTAGATCTGATATATTTCAATAGCTAAAGCATGACATAATGCTAACACCAAAATGTTTCTTTTTAAGGGTTAGAAAACCTACAACATTACGTCATTCGCAAGGGACATTCTGCAATATGAGTACTTTTACATTTAGTACTTTAAGTACATTTTGATGCCGATACTTTTGTACTTTTACTCAAGTACATTTTCAATTCCGTACTTTTGGTACTTTTACTTAAGTAAAACAATTGAGTAGGCTACTTTTTCCACCACTATAACATATCACCTAAAAGTGCAGTATGTATGAGCCGGAGTTTTCGAGTTCACAGAATGCAACAGGAGGGGGAAATCAGTGGTGTGCCGATACTGTGTTCATTTAACACTGTGGAATTAGTGAATACCGTTTTATTCTTTCACTCTCGGAGTTGACGATCAAAATGCTTGGTGCACACTGTACTAAATATGATTAGATAAACCATGAAATTGAGAGGTTCATGTGTGTGTGTGGGGACTGGAGCAGTGAGCTACATATATAGCAGGAGTTCTCAAACTGCAGGGGGTCGCCAAATAATTGTTTTTTTTGGGGGGGGGGGGGGGGTCCCAGATTATTTTCCAAAATCAAAACAACAAAAATCGGGGCACGGTGGCACAGTCGGTAGTTCTGTCGTCTCACAGCTAGAAGGTCCTGGGTTGGATTCCCGCTGGGGACGCTGTGGGCGCTGGCGGCGTGTTCTCTCCTCCGTGTCATCAGTGCCCATACCCGAAAGGGCCTTTCTGTGTGGAGTTTGCATGTTCTCCCCGTGTCCCCTATAGGGTAGGTACCCTCACAAAAAACATGCAGTAATCCTGGTCTCTAAACTGCCTCCCCCTGGCCAGTCGGGACACCTGATGGAAGGGAAAGGAACGCGTTAGAATAACGTGTTCCTTCGACGCGCTACGTCCAACCAGGGAAACTCCCCCCTGTCAGGTGTAAAGGAGCAACTTGGACACTCAGGCATGAAGGAAGCATGAGTTCAAGTCCGTTGCTCTCCCCATGTCCCCCATATATGGGGACTAGGTTGGCGGAAGGTGTGTAGAGCCCAGGATCACATTATATAATACAGGGGTGAACAATGGGATAAAAAAAATATATATAAAACAACAAAAATGTACATATAGATATAGTACATGCATAAACTTTCCTTAATGATTATATCTGGTTTCAGTATTTATTTATAACATGACATGGCCAAAGCATTTCCGGGGGTCCCCAGCCCTAAAACGTTGAGAACCCCTGAGCTATATAGACTGTGGCCATTAAGTATGCACAGAATGCACGCTTGGCGTTTCTTGAGGAATCGAGAAACCAAAATGTATCGGCGTAAGAACCTTGATTAATTCCTAAAAGGATTCCATTTGATCTTCGCCACCAAAACACCACAAGGCCCTACTGTAGATCTAGAGGCCCTACTGTACATCTAAAGGCCATACTGTAGATCTACTGTAGATCTAAAGGCCTATTCATAGTCCGGTTTTAGGTGATAAGGTGACCACCGAAAACGACAACATGACGCCACGCCGCGGTGGTACGCGCTTCACCGCTCACCCAAACATCGCTCTGTTTTTACTAACCAAAGTTTCGCCTTTCGTTTGCATGTTCTCCCCGTGTCCCCTAGGGTAGGTACCCTCACAAAAACATGCAAAATCGTGGGATATATTCTTTTTTTAAACAGTATGAATAGGCCTTTATTTCACATTTCTTACTATTTTGAAAAAACATTTTAAAATATTTCAACTAGCCGAACTACATCGACACGCTCATTGTGAGCTTCTAGATCGGCTATTTGAACGATTTTAAAGATGGAGTGCTGTGATTGTTTTCACCCCTTAAAACATGATCATCATGTACTATGATTATATTACGACAAAACAAAAAAGAAGTGTACAGAAAATGTCGTTTTTATGTGGCCACACCCACCAGTTCATTAAGTATGCCTGGTTTGCCTGGTGGGTGGTGATGGGTGGTGATCCACCTGAACTGAAGCCACACCCACATAGCTGTTGTTGTATGATAAAGGGGGAGGGGTTAAGGGAGGGAATGATGTTGTGATGTCACTATATCACTGTCATTTTGATTGGGCCTTTTGACCTGGGCCTCGATTGGGCCTTTTGAGGAGGCAAAAATGCACAGGGAAGACATATTTCAATATTCTAACCCCACCGGGCGTCTATTAGAGTAATGCTAACTCCATAGACACAGAACAAGTACAAAAACCACGGCACGCCATCTTTAAAAGGTTTTTCTAAATTGTAGAAAAATAAAGAAAGAAAGTCAAATAAGTTTAGGGATAATAAAGGGTGGTGCAAGACATAGCCCAAAGTCAGGCTTGCCATGGTCACGTGTACACGCATGCAGGCGTTTGTGCGTGTGCTTGTGTGTGTGTGTACGTGCACGGTTGTTATCAGTGCGACTACAGTTTTGTATTTTTGCACAGAAAGTCAGACATGTCCTGATAAATATGCATGACTTCTGCTCGGTATGCTAATGAGCTAATACGAGTTTAATAACGCAATGGAACCATGCGAGAGGGGAGTGAGTGAGTGGACAGAGGTTGCGTGCGTGCGCGTGCATGTTAGTCAGGGAATATAATCAGGAAATAAATGAATGTAATTAAATCAAGTTTCCAAAGGGGAAACTGTGACTGCTGAACCCCCTAGTTTGACCCCTCACATGCTACTTAAAGCAGAATTAAATGAAATTTGTTACAAGACAAGAAATTTATTGGTACAGAATTTTGAGAGGTCCACAGGGGGTCCTCTGAGGTACGCTGTCTCTCTGAGCAGGGCCGGGGGGGGGGGGGGGGGGTCCACGGGGGGTCCTCTGAGGTACGCTGTCTCTCTGAGCAGGTCCAGGGGGGGGGGGGGGGGGTCCACGGGGGGTCCTCTGAGCAGACATGGAACCTGCTGGAAAGACAGAGACATGGGAGAGATGTATGAGCTGTTTGACTGAGATAGTCTGTGGCTCTCCAAGAGTTAACACCCCGAACGCCCTGGGGTATTAAATCAGTGCACCAAACGATCTGCAGCTTCAGGGTTCTATTTCAAGGTTGCTCCGCGCCATTTTGGAAGTAGCTAGTTGTTTTATAGAAAATTTCACACCAGAATTTTAGTACATTGCACGAATGCAATATTATTATACTGTACTTGCTCAGACTGAGTTAACACTATACAGTCTATCTATATATCTATCTATATATATATATATATATTATGAGGAGTCCATTCATATTAACATCATATTATGAGGAGTCCATTCACATTAACATTGTAGATCACATCTTGATGATTTCATCAAGATGTGATTCACCATGTTAATGATTTTTTTCCAGACCTCCAGTTCTATAGGCAACACAGAATAGGTGGGACTTTTATTTTTATTATACTTTTTTATTATTTCCACACAACAGCTCTAAGGTATATTAATGACATAGTAAAATGTTGAAAATGAGTGTTATTCCCCTTTAGGTAACGGAACGCAGAGACGTGCCTGCCTGCTCTCACAGTGATTTCTGTATAACTATCAAATAAGAATAAAATCGACTCAGATTCCCCTCATGTCACCTGGACTCGTTTTAGGTGGACACTAATAGGATGGCTGTAGCAGTTGTCAGAGTAGTAGCAGACGTCAGTCATCTACGACACACCAACTTGGCCTACATGTGACGCCATGTCTACGTCACACGTAGGCCCACTAACCTATATAAGTGCTGACCCACACAGTTTGGACAGCATTCCTTCAAGTCATTCATTCAAGGTGTTCAGGGCTGAAATATTTTACAGGGAGAAACCTATAAACTACTGTGTGAAATGCTTCGTTGGACGGTGCACCTAAAAGGGCGTCCAGAGACACCGTATGATGCTGCTATAGCAGTGGACCACAAAGTGTACTGCTTTAGAGGACACTTTATCAAGTCCAAGCTTCGGACTGAAGTGCATGTCTTCAACACAGTGTCTTTATGCTGGATCAAGTTGACCCCAGAGACAACTGGAAGAGGAAACCGCCCCCAAATGGTTCGCTCCATGCTCACCAGCCGAACAGCTGTGCTGATCGACCCTTTCATCTACATCTGGGGGGGAAGGAGTAGCATGCAGAACTTCAGGACGGTGCTTTATGCATTTGATGTCGACGACCACAGAATGCTCACACCCAAGGTTTCTGGGACCGTTCCGGGGGGGAGGTGGGGCCACTCAGCCTGCGTCTTTGGGAAGGTCATGTTTATCCATGGAGGATGGAGCGGGTATAGATGTACTAATGACATCTACAAGTTGGACACCACCACGATGGTCTGGTCTTCGATTAACACCAGAGGAACTCCTCCACCTGTTTCAATATGGCACTCTGCTACTATCATCGGGACAAAGATGTTTGTAGTTGGGGGCCGGGGGCCTGAGGCCTTGGGGAATAGGTGCTACTTAAACAACCTCAGAGTTTTTGACACAGAGACCAACCAATGTATGAACACTAGTGCACAGCCTCTTCCAAAAGGACTCTACTGTCATTCAGGCTTTTCCTACAATGGAGAGCTGTACACATTTAGCGGCCGGAACTATAACCAGGACTTCAACGATCTGTGGAAAATCTGTCCAGCGACCTTCACCTGGAAGAAGGTTGAGTCCAAAGGGAGTCACTCACTCACTCACTCCCACCATGCAACATTCTGTTGCATGGTGGGAGACCGTATCATCCTCTTTGGAGGACAAGGATCATACGACACATTCAATGATGAGCTGCATGTCTTAGACTTCAGTCCTAGCCTCAAGACATTATGCAAGCTGGCAGTTATTCAGTATCGTCTGGATCAGTCTGAACTCCCACACATCCTCAGGTGGGAACTGGCAGCCATGACTAGCAACAGCCAGGAGAAAGAAAACAAGAAGAAACAAAAAAAAGAAAGAAATTGCACCCGTGTGAAATATAGGAGGGGCTAGCGCACCTCAAAAAGGGGGCAGCAAACAAGTTCTGTCCACAGATTGTACGAAGAGAGCCCCGTGGTTTACAAAGACACGTTTGGAAGACACTTTTTTTTCCAGCAAATTCAAATTCATCTTTGAACCGAGACATTACCCCAGGTGGAGGAGTTTAAGTATGCCGGGGTCTTGTTCACGAGTGAGGGGAGGACGGAAAAGGAGATCAGCCGGCGAATAGGAACAGCAGGGGGGCGGTATTCCAGTCGCTGTAGCGCTCACTGTTGTGACGAAAAGAGAGTTGAGCCAGAAGGCAAAGCTCTCTGTCTACCGAGCAATCTTCCTTCCTACTCACACCTACAGTCATGACCCAAAGAATGCGGTCAGCGAATACACGCGGCCGAAAGGAGTTTTCTCCGGCGTCACCGGGAAAAATATATGATAATTTAGGGGTCGACATTGACATAGGGAACAAAGCATGGGAACCACTGATTTTTTTTTTTTTTTTTAAGATTTTGTTTTTGCGGCTTACGCCTTTATTGATTTTTTAAGGGATAGAAAGTAGGCTGACAGGAAACGGGAGAGAGATGGGGGGATGACATGCGGTAAAGGCCGTGTCAGGTCCGGGAGTCGAATCCGCGGCACACCGCGACTGGATCACCAGTCCGGTGCCCAGACCGTTACGCTACGGCCTGGGCCACCACTGATTTAAACAACATTAGGAAGCCACGCCCAAAATAAGGAACTACACTTTAGAAACAAGCCCCCAAAAACCTGCAACCTCTACAGAAAAACAAACCCATAATTGCTTAGAAAAAGACAGGCATGGCAACACTGATAGAGGGTAGATGACCCTTCAGGGCTTCCTGAAACGTTTGTAAATAATTTAGCAAAAGTGCAAAGACAAAAAACAAAGATATAAATATAAATATATGTGTAAATGTGGAAGCACAGGCTGTCTATCCCCAGTGACTGAGTGACAGAATTAACATACATCACAAAGATCATGTTGCCTAAATAAAACCACATTTCTGTGCATGATTTGGCATTATATAATAAAGTATGATTGGATATAATTCAACTATTTACAAGTATCATCTTATTTAAGTGCACATATAAAATGAAAAAAATGTAAGTATTCAATTGATATATCCATTCCATTAATTAATGTATTCATTAATATATATAGCCTAGTCTGTATATTCATTCAGATTCTATTGATAGACCATGCATGTGAATTAATTAATTTACTTTATTGAGTGTATATTATATAGTCAGTCTGTACAGTATATCCATTCACATTTCACATAGGCCAGTGGTTCCCAGTGTGGACCCCTAACCCTTCCCAGGGGGTCCCCAGCTAAATGATAGTTAGGAACCAAATGGACCCTTATGGGTCTGTAACTCAGATAGTGTACTAATGGAACCAAATGGACCCAAACGGGTCCATTTGGTTCCATATGTACAATCAACTTTGACTTTATATAAATTGGGTGTCCGTAGAATAATGCAGGTCAAACTGGGGGATCACATCGCTCACACCGAGAGCATAAAACAAAATAATGTCTTCCACATATCATAAAAAAAACCTAAGTTTTAAAAGTTTAAGATCTATTGTCAATCAAGAAAAAGATTGTGGGTGAAAGCGTTGTGGCATAACTCTCCGACACAATGAGCTGTGTGACATCTCCATAGAAGAGATGATTGATCGGCCTGTCTGGAGGGCGTCAGGCAGGCCGTCTGACAGACGGATCGCCTCACAACAGTCAGCCTGTAACAACCACATAATAAGACGAATGGTCTATTTACAGCACGCGAGCAACCACGGCCCCACAGGAAGATTAATCCATTCTGGGCGGGAACCCCCTTTTGGTGTTTTAAGCATTATGCTATACTTAACCCATTCTGACCTGAGATCAGATTCATACGAAGGTTTCGACCGGACACACACTGGTCTGATTGACCCATTCTGACCTGAGATCAGATTCTAAAAATGTCAGTCGTTCTTCGATTTTTCAAAAATAGCAGACCTACAAGCTCGTATCGCGCCACTCGGTGGCGCGATATGAGCTTGTAGATCTGCTATTTTTAAATAGCTAAAGCATAACATGATGCTAACACCAAAATGGGTGCCCGTTCAGAATGGGTTAAGCTATTGAAAAATAGCAGATCTACAAGCTCATAGCGTGGCAACGAGTGTCGCGCTACGAGCTTGTAGATCTGCCATCTTTGAAAAATCGTGAAAATGTGGCACAAATCTTTGAATATTCAGAGTGAACGTTTTTTTTTTAACTTTGCTTCTGGGGAGTCCCTGGAAGTACATATTTTCAGATGGGGGTCGGCGGCCAATTTCATATAATTCTGGGGGTCCTTGACATGGAATGGTTTGAGAACCACTGAGTCTTTCAGAAAACTGTCATGATTTAGAAGACATTTTGTAGAATCGAGTTCAGGTCTAAATGAATTAAATGTGTGGTTCGCTTGACAGTTCAGCTGGAAACGTGAACAACACATAGATCTACTATTGTCACCGAAACCAAAGTTGAACCCTAGAAAAGGATCTCGATTAACCCCAAGCATTGTTCATTTTATAGACAGCACATTTAGATTTAGCTTTAGTCGTTAAATAAAATTCCATTTAGTTTTAGTTATAGTTTAGACATCAGAAATGTCTAGCTTTAGTCAAGTCGACTAAACATAAGATTCTAGTCGACTAAATCTACAGTCGACTAAAATGTATTTTGGCCGTTGCCTTGATTCGTTGGACGGTGCCGTTGCCTTGATGGCATCGTTATATGACTGCTTTTATACGTTGTTGCATGCTGAAAATAGCAGATCTACAAGCTCGCTGCGACGCGTTGCAAACTTGTAGACCGGCTATTTTCAGCATATGCAACCAAGCACAAAATGACTTCTACATGGCTCCCTTCTCCACTATAGAGCGCAGTCCCCCCCCCCCCCCCCCCCCCTTTCAGAACGACGAGTGGCCCAGGAAATGAATCCCAATGCATTTTTCCCATAGGCATTTCAAAACGTATTTATTTAAAGACCTTTTAAGCGTCGTACAAAGCCAACTCTTGTCGTGACAAATCATGACAAACAAATAATTACAAAGAAGAAAAACAACAAAAAAAGTGTTGTAACCTGCCGTTTTTTTCTACTTTCTAATTCTTTGTTTTGCCCGAAAAATTGTGTGTGTTGTCATGATTTGTCATGACAACAACATATTTTCAGATGGGCCAATGGACCAATTACATATAATCTTGGGGGTCCTTGACATGAAAATGTTTGAGAACGACTGACATAGATTTAGAAGGCATTTGTAGAATCGTTCCCAGGTCAAAATGGGTTCATCGTCTTGCAGTTGAGACAAAAGTTCTAATGAGGCGACCTTTGGAATGTTTTCATGTGCAACTAGAGGACGCCTCACTCTATTCTCCCGTCTGTAATAAAGCAAAAAGTACCTGGAAAAACAAACATCTAAAACAAAAAAACAACAAAAGCATAATGTGATGTTTGATTATGTATGCAATATGCATTTAACTGGTTTGATGTATAATGTAACAGATGGCACGGTTCGTAAAGCCCCTCACAGTTGCTGCTAACAAAGAAAAAAAAATACTTTTGAGTTTTAATTAATTCCCTGTACGCTTAACTTATGTATACTTTCCGAATAACAAGCATCACCAACACTGCCATTTACCGTATTATATTACACCTTTTAAATGTCACGTCACCCCTTTTGCAACCAGCTATTATTTTAATGATGTGTAGGACACAAGAAACACGAAACACATGTGTTATTAGATATTTTTGTTTTGTTTAATGTTTGCTTTTAGTTCAATTTGTTTTAAAAACGCCATTAACAATGAAGGGAAAATCTACGTCATCTTATCTCATAACACAAACATTAAATGCCTTTAACAATAAAGACAATTTAATGTTTGTGTTGTCACCGTTTGTTTTACATCACCATTGCGTCACTTAAACAACATGAGTTAGACTTTAATATATTAGTTCCCCTTCACACAGGTGTGATTTTTGTATCCTATATACAGGTTTGTTTTTAGTTCAATGTTTGTTTTAAAAACACGATTGACAATGAAGGAAAATGTACGTCATCTTGTCCCTAACACAAACATTAAATGCCATTAACAATAAAGACAATTTAATCGTCATCAGTGCCCATACCCAAGGCGGGGTTGGCGAAAGGGCCTTTCTGTGTGGAGTTTGCATGTTCTCCCCGTGTCCCCTAGGGTAGGTACCCTCACAAAAAACATGCAGTAATCCTGGTCTCTAAACTGCCTCCCCTGGCCAGCCGGGGCGCCTGATGGAGGGGAAAGGAACTGGTTGGAATAACGTGTTCCTTCCACGCGCTACGTCCAACCAGGGAAACTCCCCCCTGTCAGGTGTAAAGGAGCAACTTGGACACTCAGGCATGAAGGAAGCATGAGTTCAAGTCCGTTGCTCTCCCCAGGTTGGCGGAGGGTGTGTAGAGCCCAGGATCACATTCGATAATTGACACTGCAGGGGTGAAAAATGAGTTACAAAATTGTGGGATAAAAATTATATATAAAAAAAAAAGAGACAATTTAATGTTTGTTTGTCACTGTTTGTTTTACATCACCATTATCACCTAATCAACATGAGTTAGACTTTAATATATTAGTGCCCCTCACTTCACACAGGTGTGATTTTTGTATTTCAGATACCTGATGGACTCATTGGTCTCACTTCCTTCCTGGACTACAACACGTCGCAGTGCGATGTGTTGTGAGCTTGTAGATCGGCTATTTCAGCAAGTGTAAAAACAGTCATTACGACAGCATCAAGGCCCGCCAAAACACTAAATATCATAGGATTTTAGTCGACTAAATCAACTGTAGATTTAGTCGACTAAAATCCTATGATATTTAGTCGACTAAAACTAGACCAAACACTAAGACATACCAGGTGACTAAGACTAAATGAAAACTATGAACAAATGTCTACTATAAAAGGTTGTCTTTCGGGCGCTATAGTACAGAGGTATATCAAATGTAGTCCAGGTGCTTTTAAAGCAACTGGCAAAAAAGTTTCGAAATCTAAACAGTCAACCAAACACCATCTCTATGGCATCAGGGAAGGAGGGGGGGGGGGGGGGGGGGGTCGGGGGGTGTGGCAGCACCTTGATCGAGTGACCCAATTTCCTCTCACACTCACACGGCATCCATAATTAACAGATTCTGTGCGGGAACCCCTTTTGGTGGGTTTTTTTTTAGACATTATGTTACACTTTAGCTATTCAAAAATAGCAGATCTACAAGCTCATGATCTACGCGCTACGAGCTTGTAGGTCTGTCATTTTTGAAAAACCGTGAAACTGCAGGCACAAATCTTTGAATATAAATTATTTCAGAGTGAAGGTTTTTTTAACTCAAATATTTGCTTCTGGGAGGGGGGGGGGGGGGGGGGCCCTGGAACAACATATATTCAGATGGGGGGTCGGCGGCCAATTACATATATTTTTGGAGGTCCTTGACATGAAAGAACATGGGTTTTTCAGAAAACTGTCAGGATTTGGGAAGGCATTTTGTAGAATCGTCCTCAGGTCTAAATGGGTTAATGCACGATAGATGTGGTGGTATCCCACCCCGGGATCTGATAAGTTCCACGCAGCTCCTGATGGATTTGGAGATATAGCTATAAGGCCCCCCCCCCCTCCTTCACACGGAGAGGAACAGATGTAGCGCAGTGCATGAGAGAGAGAGAGAGAGAGAGAGAGAGAGAGAGAGAGAGAGAGAGAGAGAGAGGGATGGGATGATGGGGGGGTGGGGGTGGTCCAGCTCTCCATGCCAAAGCGATCATTTCTGCCCCGCGGCGAACAAAATAGCCCTCATATATCCCTGTAATCTGCATTAGACGACGGGGCGACGGGCCGGGAGGCAAAGAGGGGGGGTGTGTGTGTGTGTGGGGGGGGGGGGTGAGTAATGGCGAGGCCACCTACCGATGGCTTGGCAGGCTTTATACTAGGGATGCACAATCTAAATTGGTATATTAACAGGGGTGCCCAAAAGGTAGATCGTGATCTACCAGTAGATCATAGAGGCTGTGCAGGTAGGTCACATGACATGCCCTTAAAGAATATGTCATTAAAAAAAGAA
>NC_139714.1:17963958-17999711 GCF_964188405.1 Protomyctophum parallelum
GCCCTTAAAGAATATGTCATTAAAAAAAGAAGAAAATACATATTAGTTTTAAGATGTTGATATCGATTTTCTATTCATCTTTAGGGCCCCAAATCACACCTTAGAAAGCACGAGTGTATTTCAAACACAAAGTGTTTTTTGACTGGGGGGGGGGGGGGGGTCATATTTTATGAGCAGAAACTGCCTGTCATAATTTCACCCCCCTCCCTATCTAATTATTGGACAGTATTAGGATGTTGATATTCTGCCTGTCATAATTTCACCCCCGTCCCCAGCTAAGTATGTATTGGACAGTATTAAATAGTGAAAAACTTTGGTAGCATTACAAATTAAATACAAAACCCCTACTTATTCCATTTCTTCCCCCTCTATTTCCCACTCCAAGTGCATTTGTCTTATAATAACGACAGCTCCGCTATATGCCAAAGCCCCCTCAGGTACATTACATATTTAAACTATTTTCAGCAATGGTATAAAACAAAATTTGGTGGGTAGATCTTGTTGAGCTGGTCATTTTGAAAGTAGCTCTCACGTCACAAATGTGTGCATGGGCATCCGATTATGCTATACATAATCGGAATCGGCCATAACAATCGGTATCAGATCGGTCTCAAAATAATCCAAATTATTTAAATCATTCTATAGCACCTCTGCTCTAGAACAAAAGCCAAATCAAAGTTTTTAACTAAAATCTTTGCTTCTGAGGGGGGGGGGGGTCCCTGGAACAACACATCTTCAGATGGGGCTCGGTGGCCAATTACATATACAATGTCTCTCTCTCACTTACACTGTACACTACACATCAATGTCTCTCTCTCACTTACACTGTACACTACACATCTACAATGTCTCTCTCTCACTTACACTGTACACTACACATCTACAATGTCTCTCTCATGTACACTGTACACTACACATCTAGAGCACTTCTTGTCTCTGCACACACAAGCTTAAAAAATGTGACCGAGGGCGTTTGCGTATCAAACAGCTTCTGAATTAAAACGCAATTAATGGTCGGAGGAAAATCTGAACGGGCCTCCCAAGCATTCAACAAATCACCCTTATTTAACATCTCTCTCTCTGTCTCTCTCTCTCTCTCATTTCATTACTCAGCGACTCTGAAGTGAGGGGAGAGATTTTGTAGAGAAGGCAATAAAAGGCTCGTCAGCGAGCGAGCGCCGAGCGAGGGGAGCTCTGATGATATTTTAATATGATGGAGTTTTAATGAAGGCTGAGAGGGAGATTGTCTGTCTGTCTGTCTGTCTCTGAGTTTTGTACTATATTACAAATCTACAAGTAATCAGTAACTAAAGTGATGGAGTAAAAGTACACACTATTTGTCTCGGAGATGTGTAGTGGAGTAGAAGTAAAAGTACGGGAAGTTGAAAATACTCAAGTAAAGTCCAAACGCCTCGGAATTGTACTTAAGTACAGTACTTAATTAAGTAAGTTTGTGTAAGACAAATATAGACACTATGCCGATTTGCTCAGACACTGAGGCAAAATTCTCCATTCATTGTCAATGGGAATGTAATGTTTGTGTAGGACGGAAATCTGCACTAATAGCTGATAATAGGAGGGGCTATAGCGCCCATAAAAAAGATGTCTGCATGCACAGTACTGCTTACGTAAGACTGCATTGGGAAAACAAACATGGTACTGGCTGACTTCATAAGCTCTGTAAGCGGTTGTTTCACCTCTGTCTAGAACTGTTACGTGACTGTCCTAAGTTTATCAAGCTAGCCAGATATACCTTTACTTTTTGGAAACACTGCGAAAGGGTTTTTCGCAGTGGACGGCTCAACACCCGTTCTACCGATGCAGGGATATCTGGGTACGGAACCTCTCCTCGAAGCTAAGAGCGTAGATGAGGTTCCAAACGTAGCTAATTGAAGGATGAAGCTGAAGCCTATACAACTGTCTTGTATGAAGCCTATACAACTGTCTTGTATGAAGCCTATACAACTGTCTTGTATGAAGCCTATACAACCGTCTTGTATGAAGCCTATACAACTGTCTTGTAAAGGTCTTGTTCACCCCCCTCCCTATCTAATTATTGGACAGTATTAGGATGTTGATATTCTGGCTGTCATAATTTCACCCCCGTCCCCAGCTAAGTATGTATTGGACAGTATTAAAGAGTGTTGCTGTGCACAAAAACTTTGGTAGCATTACAAATTAAATACAAAACCCCTACTTATTCCATTTCTTCCCCCTCTATTTCCCACTCCAAGTGCATTTGTCTTATAATAACGACAGCTCTGCTATATGCCAAAGCCCCCTCAGGTACATTACATATTTAAACTATTTTCAGCAATGGTATAAAACAAAATTCGGTGGGTAGATCTTGTTGAGCTGGTCATTTTGAAAGTAGCTCTCATGTCACAAATGTGTGCATGGGCATCCGATTATGCTATACATAATCGGAATCGGCCATAACAATCGGTATCAGATCGGTCTCAAATAATCTAAATTATTTAAATCATTCTATAGCACCTCTGCTCTAGAACAAAAGCCAAATCAAAGTAGAAATAAACTTTAAGTTTTTCTGCATCTAAGTTGTGTACTCATGTCATTCAGTAGTCATTCAGTTGATGAATGCACCGAGTGCCGCGCTACGAGCTTGTAGGTCTGCAACTCTTTTCAAGAATCTTGAAAATGTGGCACAAATCTTTGAATATAATTATTTCAGAGCGACGTTTTTAACGGCCACCGAGCCCCATCTTCAGATGGGGCTCGGTGGCCAATTACATATACAATGGCTACGTTTACATGAGCAGTTAAATCCCCTTTTCATTCCGAATAGAAGTTCAATCCTATTAAACGTTGTTATGTAAACACCTACAAAAACTTACATCCGAATGAAAACGCTCGATGCGATCTAAAAACCATTCCGATGTCACTGGCCGGATTACTCCGATGTTCAATGTGATTGAAAGAAAATTGGACTCATGTATACACTGCTTCGGATGTAAGTTCATTCTGGTCTTTCTGAGCATGCTCATTTCCAAGGCGCTCCAACTCCAAGGCGCTCATAAGCCTCATATCCAAGGCGCGCCGAGGAGTTTGCACATAGAGCGCGTTATTTCGTGCATTTTGTGTGTGTGTGTGTGTGTGTGTGTGAGTGTGTGTGTTCAACGGTCTCTCTCTCTCTCTCTCTCTCTCTCTCAAAAATAACGAGTGACCCGATACAATAATAATCAGTGTGTTGCGTGCCCTGGCCGTGCTGTAGATAATAAAGTAGGCTACACATAAAAACGAGATGATCACCTTCCCAGCGGAGAAGGGGAGGCAGCAGGTGGGGAAAAAAAGACGGTAAACATAATATGTATGTCCGTCCCTATCCAAGCAGCAGCCTCAAAACTACTGCGGAATGAAATGATGGGATTTCAAAGTGTCGTCTTTCGTCTGAAAGTCACAATGAATGAACTGCCTATATTTTATGTGTCCAACAGATGGCGTAGTTTCACGTGAATTAACATGTATCATGTCTTCTATCACTTCTACATATAAACACTCGTTCGGAATGACCATTTCCCATGTGAACTCGCTGCAAAAAACATTACATCGGATGTATTTTATTCGGAAGTATTTATTCGGAATGATCACCCTTCATGTAAACGTAGCCACTGTCTCTCTCTCACTTACACTGTACACTACACATCTACAATGTCTCTCTCTCACTTACACTGTAGTGTACACTACACATCTATAATGTCTCTCTCTCACTTACACTGTACACTACACATCTACAATGTCTCTCTCTCACTTACACTGTACACTACACATCTACAATGTCTCTCTCTCACTTACACTGTAGTGTACACTACACATCTATAATGTCTCTCTCTCTCTCTCTCTCACGTACACTGTAGTGTACACTACACATCTACAATGTCTCTCTCACGTACACTGTACACTAGACATCTAGAGCACTTCTTGTCTCTACACACACAAGCTTATAAAAATGTGACCGAGGGCGTTTGCGTATCAAACAGCTTCTGAATTAGAACAGCAATTAATGGTCGGAGGAAAATCTGAACGGGCCTCCCAAGCATTCAACAAATCACCCTTATTTAACATCTCTCTCTCTCTGTCTCTCTCTCATTTCATTACTCATTCATTGTATGAAGCCTATACAACTGTCTTGTATGAAGCCTATACAACTGTCTTGTAGCGACAGCCTTGTGCTTCGAAAGCCCCTGGACTACATTTGCTACTTCTGTACCAGCGACTGTAAAGACGACCATAAAGGCAACCTTATCACTTTTTCATGATTGGCTTAAAGGGAAACAAACGAAAACAAACAACCGGGAGGTTGTGACAGAGAAACAAACGTTTTGGGGTTTTTTAAGAAAAGAAAAGATGCACAACGGAGACGGAAATTTTATTTTGACATTTTACGTCAGTGTCTGAGAAAATAGGCATAGTGTCTATTTTATGATGTATAAAGAGCACACCTCACTTCACATCAGGTGTGATTTTTACTGTTTCGAAGGCACTAATAGAATCTATCTTGTTTGTTCTCCTCCTTGTATAGAGCACACACACACACACACACACACACACACACACACACACACACACACACACACACACACACACACACACACACACACACACACACACACACACACACACACACACACACACACACACACACACACACACACACACACACACACACACACACACACACACACGCGTCATTGATTGGAACTTAATCGGAACGCTTTCCACTTTTCTCGCCGTCTGACACGATTTGCCGGGATGGAATGCCGAGATGGAGTGAACTGCCAACAAGGTTGTGCTGTTGGACTTAAAGTGGCTGTGATGAAATTGCAGACCATTAAACACATTCCAACGTCTGAAATACACAGGAGTCTGGAGGGAGGGAGGGAGGGAGGGAGCGGCATTTGTTGGCGACCGCTGGCAATTATGACCGTCTTCACTGCCCAAATGTTATCATCACTGCAGCACACCGTGATGAATGATAATCCATCTATTCAAAAGTATCTTGCACTGCACAAGGACAAGTTAAAGGAGGCTACATGTCTGGAATTTTAACCCATTGAGACCCGAGAACAGATACCACAAAATGTCTTAAAAACCTTATGTTTCTATATCAGCGGTTCTCGAGCTACAAGGGTCACAAAAACCATATGTAATTGGCCCGCCGACCCCCTTTCCAGGTCTTAATGGAATAAAGGCTCCTGGAATTTTAATACAGCTAAGTTATGTGGCAAAATGCGATACGACCTGTTCAGCGGCAGTCAGAACCACACCAATAGGTATTCATTCAATCCTCCACGGCCTTTTCATTCTATACTCTTATGTTGAAGGTGAAGCATTCAACTGGCCACGAACCTGCATGAAGTAACAAGAAATATTACATAAAGTAAATGAAATCTGCCCTTCCGCGGTGTGTGTGTGTGTATGGCTTCATTGACATCCGTCAGTCTCGAGAGACGATGTTGTCGCGCTCTGGATAGGTGGTTCTTCGGCTTCTGGTGCAGCGTTCAGTGTGTCTGAGTATAGACCAATGCGGGATTCTCACTCCCTTCCGCACTTCACACAGGGAAAGACTGATGCTGGTCTGTCGGGTTGGTTTTGGGCCTCGTTCTTTCGCCTCAGTCTCTTTGCCACTGGACTGCTGGGCGAGCGTTTCTTCAAACCTGGAGAGACCGTCCTCGATGATCTGTCTCTCCAAGCTGTGCGATCGGATGCTGCAGCTTCCCAGGTATCCAGATCGATGTCCAAGGCCTTCAGGTCTCGCTTGCAAATGTCTTTGTATAGTGCAGTTTTGGTCTGCCTATACAGGACGTACTCCCATTGACATACTCCCATTGGCTAATATGGCGGCGTTTTGATAACAGCCGTAAATTAATTTGTATTGTTCAGTCATTATGTCTCTCTTGACAATACAACCTAGATTCTCCATGGGTTCACGGTTCAGGTCAGGCCAGTTGGCTGGTCAGTTAGGCACAGTAACACCATGGTCAATACAACAGCTACTAGTCGTTTTGGTACTGCGGGCAGGTGCCAAAATCAAGCTGGAAAGGAAAATCAGCATCTCCATAAAGTCCGTCGACATTCAGAAGCACAAAGTGCTCCAACATATCCGGTTTGCTTAGGGCACTAAATGACGACATAAGACATACAACTAATTTAGTTTCATAGGGGGTGCTCAAAGTGAATATTTTCAGATGGGAGTTTGTGGCGAGATACATAAGTCCAGGGGGGCGTCCTTCCTTGAAAAACGTTTGAGGAGGGCACTGTTGTCGACTGTAAATGCCGGAGAAGAAGGTCACGTCAAAGTAAAAGCCTGAGGATACAAATCCTATCCACCAGCAGACCACAAATATAGACCCCCTACCCCCCTCACACTTCATCTTTACACACCATACAAGGTCATTCGCCTTCCTTTAATCATAATATAAGACCCCCCCCCCCCCCCCCCCCCCCCCCCACACCTCGTGCTTTTGACTGTATAAAGATCGTCTCACACCAGCTAGCGACGTCTCCCCAATTAGCATGCAGCCTGTGGCGCGGTCTGTCTGGCGCAGAGCGCTCGCAGCGCGTGCGCGCAAGAGAGAGTGGCACAGGCCTGGCTGGCACACCGCTCACCCTAATGAGATGCCAGTCAACGCGCACGAGAGAGAGAGTACCCAAGGCAATGACTGTTAAAAAGACAAGAAAGAAAGTGGGTGGTTGGTAATAAAAGACGTGAGAGAGAGAAGAGAGGCACTGGATGAGATTAACATTACGTCACCCGTTGGGGTGTTTTTTCTCTCCTTTTGTTCGTTTGTTTGTTGTTTTTTGTATTGTTGTTTTTCTCAGCGTGCCTCACGGCGCGGCGCGGTGCGGTGTTTACATTTTTAGCATCGTTTCACACCCAGTGGGGACGGAAGCCCACAACCATGGCACTGATATCACGCTCGTGCGTGTGTGTGTGTGTCTGTGTGTGTGTGTGTGTGCGTGTGTGTGCGTGTAATCACGGCAAAGCCATCTGTGCATGTCAGAGCTTGAGGGCGCCTTCGACTTTTCCACGTACTAAACAGAGACCATTACAAACTTCAGCCATAACTCACTCACTCACTCACCGACTAGACAGACAGACAGACAGACAGACAGACAGACAGACAGACAGACAGACAGACAGACAGACAGACAGACAGACAGACAGACAGACAGACAGACAGACAGACAGACAGACAGACAGACAGACAGACAGACAGACAGACAGACAGACAGACAGACAGACAGACAGACAGACAGACAGACAGACAGACAGAATCAGTAACAACAAGTGTGTATTTTTCAGAAAGGTGCCCGTTTAGGCAGGGCACTGCGTCAGGCATCCAGAACTAGAGGCAAGTAAATTGACCTTATGGGAGCCAACCCAGGGCAAAGCCAGGAGGGGAAAGTAGTGTACCACCTAATGTAGACGTTCTGCGGCTACGACAGCTTGGCTGACAACACTGCAGAGCTCAAGAACCTGATGTTGGCACATGCAGTGAGAAAATGGTCCATGAAGTGAAGGCACAGCCTCAGGTCTACATCACGTCTGTGTAGAAACTATTTAAACTCTGTAAACACCCCCCACTCTTAACATCAAACACGGAGATGCTTGCCATGCCTCGCAGAACCCCCGGTCGCCTGTTAATGGCCCTCCTGTTTGTAATGGCATCCGTTATGGTACCAGCTTGACAAGCTGCCAAAGTGAGTGTGTGTGTGTGTGTGTGCGTGTGTGCTGCGTGTGCCGCGTGCGTGTGTGTGCTGCGTGTGCGTGTGCTGTACGTGCCGCATGTGCGTGTGTGCGTGCGTGCGCTGTGGAAAGGAGCGGAGCTGTAATGTTATTGCTGAAGCCAATCACCCACTAAGTATTTTCTGGCTGCCATTTCCTCCGTGCTAATGCGGCCCAGCCTCCCCTCGCAGCCGCGGCTAAATCGACTCTTTACGCCTGACTCGTTCAAGCCCTCCCTCCCTCCCTCCCTCCCCCCCGGCGACGCGCCCCGCAATCCCAGAGACGCAGCGGAGCGGGCGTCTGGGGAGCGGCAACAATGCGGCGACGCTTCGATGGGGTATTTGTGTATCAGCGCGTGCGTGCGTGTGTGTGTGTGTGTGTGTGTGTGTGTGCTATAACCCATTTTGGGCGGTAACCCCTTTTGGTGTTAGCATTATGTTATGCTTTAGCTATTGAAAAATAGCAGATCTACAAGCTCATAGCGCGCCACCGAGTGGCGCGCTACGAGCTTGTAGGTCTGCTATTTTTGAAAAATCGAAGAACGACTGACATAGAAACATAGCTTTTTCAGAAAACTGTCAGGATGTAGAAGACGTTTTTAGAATCTGATCTCAGGTCAGAATGGGATAAAGATGTGGCTGGGCTGGTATGATGTCATTAGCATCATCGACACCTAAATCACGCAGAGCGACGGTTTTCGGCTATTAGAATGAAGAGGATGAGACATTTTTCCTTTTTTTTTACCTCCCCACGGACGGACGGACGGACGGAGGCTGTTTCGAGAGGCGACGGAGGAACAGCGGAATAATGCGTCGTCTTCAGATGTGTCGCGGTGTAGGATGGCGGCCTGCAGATACACTTCAGCGAGCGAGCATGCGTGCGTGCTGTGCGTGCGTGCGTGCAATAAAACGTGTGGTAACCTTACAGTAGAACACAAATTATAGTTTTTACAATTTTCATAATGTTGCCGATGTCTGAGGTGGGTGTGGCTCTGAGAAGTATTTTGTATGGAATATTTGACATTGGGTAAAATGATACCTGCATGTTTAGTGATGGTGTAATCTCACGTGGCCAGACTGTTGCCTCTCGCAATGGCGCTTCCGTCATACAGTCTGGAGCAACGGAAGCTCTGATCGTGAGTAAAAGATAAATACGTCTGTAATTGTTGAGTCAAAACTCAGAAATGGAGAACATTTCATTTAGGCATTTGTTTAAAATACATGATGGTTAAAAAGAGAACTAATTGATTGGAAAATTGTTTAAAGAGAAGATTATCCTTTGATTGTTTGGCAATGTTGTTAACCTTTATTTTTCTCTGTTTTGAAGGTTTACAACCTGAAAAAAACAATCAACGATGAAGCCAACAGTCAAGTGAAAAAGTTGGAAAAATAAAACGTTGGGTTGAGTTGGAAAACTGAGCTGTGTCCTTTTCATGTCCTTTGTCAGAAGAACTAAAGTAGAACTTTACAGTCATACAGTCTGGAGCAACGCTCCTATTTAACACATGTTTTTTAATTACAATTTATATGATAATACGAGTGGCTGGATGTTTGCCAGTTCGAACCCGGCGCTAACTCCCCCAGAGTTAGTGTCGAAGTGTCCTTGACCCCTAATTGCTCCTGATGTGCTGGTTGGTGCCTTGCATGGTTTCCGCCGCCATCGGTGTATGAATGTGTGAATGTAATGCACAATCTATGTAAAGCGCCTTCGATAAAAGGCGCTATATGAATGCACCATTTACCAAAATGCACCATTTGTATCTACACTATGTTAGTCCTGTCAAAGTAAGGCACTTAGTAAGTAACTTCAAAGACAGCCAACAACGACCTTATAACTGTAGTGCCTAACAATGGCTCTGTGAGCGTGAGACATTTTGCAAACAGGGAGATTCGCCTCATCTAAGCATGAAACTAACACTGCTGTCAACACCTCCTCTAAAGCATGAAGCTAACACTGCTGTCAACACCTCCAGTCAGGTATTATTCATGCAGGATTCCTCTTATAAAGCCAGACAGAGCACACACACACAAACACACAGACGCCGACGCAGCCGATAAGAGCCATACGAGAGGCAAATTAACTTGTAGGAAGATACCCCGAGTCCCTGAGAGGTCGGACGAGAGAGAGAGAGAGAGAGAGAGAGAGAGAGAGAGAGATGTTGGAAAGGAGAGACAATGGCTGGAGAAGAACCCAGACATACTTCCCCCTCCTCCTCCTCCTCCTCCTCCTCCTCCTTATCGGGCCGGCACAGATGTGCCCCCCCCCCCCCCCCTCGCCCCCCCTCGCCACAGCGCTCCCCTCCACACATCCATCACAAAAATGTACCTTGGGATATGGAGAGGAGAGAGAGAGAGAGAGAGAGACCTTGGGATATGGAGAGGAGAGAGAGGAGGATGGGGGAGCGAGCAAGCGAGCGAGCGCCAAGCCCACCATCTGCCGTCGTTTTGGAAATAAATGACAGGCGCACACAAACACACACACACACACACACACACACACGTGGACGCACACACACGCACCGAGTCCTAGTGGGAGATGGTCTTATTCTGCTGCCAGTGTCACGCACGCACTGATGTACACACGCACGCATGCACTGACATACGCACGCATGCACACACTGACGCACATACACACACACTGGTGGAAAGTAACTAATCGAGTTTAAGTACAATACTTAAGTAAGATTTTCAGGTACATTTCCAATTTCCAATATTTTTACTTCTACTCCACTGCATTTCGGATCCAAATATTGTACATTTATTTGAAAACTTTAATTACTTTGAAGATTTAGATTATTATTACATACACATTACCCACACCACAGCCCTATATACATTACAAGCTCACAATGCGTCGCGAATCACGATGTGACGCATTGCGAGCTTGTAGATCTGCTATTTACAAAAGATTTTCTGTTTTGATACATTTTGATACCAATAATTTTGTACTTTTACTCAAGTATTCCGGAATTTTACACACACATGCGCACACACACACACACACACACACAAACACACACACACACACACACACACACACACACACACACACACACACACACACACACACACACACACACACACACAATCGATGTGACAGATTGAGACCCCTGCCAATCATGCTGCTCATAGGGGAGAAAAGCAATACAGAGGGAGCCCTGTCAATCAGAGAGAGAGAGAGAGAGAGAGAGAGAGAGCACATGCCAGGTGGAACGGTGTGGTGAAGCCAGCTGTCTCACCCTGCCAATTACAACCAGAAGCAGCCAACATGGAGAGGAGACGAGGGGAACTCAGAGGACTACTCCGTCCCTACTCCGTGTCTACTACAAATAAAAATCACACCAGTGTGAACCAAGTGGTGCAACTCCCGTCTATTGGTTCTCTGTATCGTTCCAATTTGTATCGTTCCAATTTCTTCTCTGTATCGTTCCAATTTCTTCTCTGTATCGTTTGCGTCCAGCAGGTGGCAGCCATGTCACATACTTCTCTCGTTCCAATTTCACGCATGTGCACACCACTCGTGCTCACACAGGTACACACATCACAAACAGGTACACAGGTACACGGACATTGCTGGATGTAGAAGTGGTTGCACCACTTAAAAACTAGACTAAATGTTAGGGAGGAACTAGTGGACAAGAGATCCAGTATAAGTCATTTTACAATTATAGTTGCATGCTGAAAATAGACGATCTACAAGCTGAGTCCCGTTGTGGGTTGTAGATCGTTTATTTTCAGCAAGTGTCTTTACAACGGCATCAAGGTCGGATTTTAGTCGACTAAATCAACTGTACATGACATTTAGTAGACTAAACTAAAATCTTATGAAATTTAGTCGACTAAAACTAGACTAACTTACTAAATGAAAACTACTCAAGAAACTATGACTAAAACTAAAATATGTCAAAAACACTGTCAAAAACACTGGACTCAACAGTGACACAAAGCACTCCTTGGGCTAAAGAAAAGAAATGCCATATAGCCGCAGTTGCCCAGAATGTGATGACCATCATCACATTCTGGATGGCATGTCATGCTAAATGTCATTAAGTCAGAGAGTTAATTACGTTAATAACATTCCTGTCATAATTATGAGGATGTGTGTCAGATTATAGGAGGTGATCATAAATCATCACTTTTTCTTCCGTGATGTAAAAAGTGAAGTCGTCCACAAAGCAGCATAGGGTTTATTTTTATACATCAATAGATACAGATTCTCTCCGATAATTAAGAGATAATGAACCGATAGTGACAGATAATTAACAGGCGATAATTGAACTATTAATTAGAACAGCTTGGGACTTCCATGGGCTGTCAAAGCATTAACTCGCATCCTTGAAAATCACTGCTAGTAATAATACACTGTTCAGCAAAGCTAGTGCTAAAAATCATTACAATAATTATGTTGCTGTCGGGAGGAAAACCTCTTAACTCCATTTTTTGAGGTTTTTGTGATTTGTTGGCATAAATCAGTGCTATTGAACACCCTGTTACGTCTGTGTGTTGTTTCGAAAATATTGAACCAATGGAAAAGTAGTAAAAAGACCGCTTTGGACAAAATGCACGCAACACTCTGTGGCCTCGACCAATTACATCGCCAGATGCTAGGTTTTGCCCACACAAACCCTCCAATGGGGACGCAGTACAGTGTCCAGTGGAGACGGATCCAGCCCAGATCAGAGGTCTGATCCTTTTGTCACTAAAACGTGTTGATTTCGTCCACTCAAACGGAGACGGAAAATGTTCGTCGACTGCCATTTTTTCCCACTGACAAAAACTATAAATAAAAACTAATCTATGATGACTAAAACTATATGACTAATATATATTGACAGTTTTCAAAATAAAACGTCCGGCTGACAAGACTGCTTAAAAACGCAGCGAGAATCAATTCTGGGTAAGCCAGATACTATCTGGCTTACTAGCGTTGACTCCCCTGGACGGGCGACGGGGGGACGGGGGGGACGGGGGGCGGACGGACGGGTGTCACAAGCCAGGCACACTTTATTCATTCATTTCATGGGGTTTGGTAAGGATGATGAGCCGTGGTGATATAAGGCTATCGGCGGTCTTATCTGAAGGGATGCCGGGGGCGTAATTAAACCATTTTGACCTGGGAACGATTCTGCAAATGTCTTCTAAATCCTGACTGTTTTCTTGAAAAAGCAGTTTTTCTACGTCAGTCGTTCTCAAACACTTTCATGTAACTTTTTGTCACGATTCTTCAAAAATAGCAGACCTACAAGCTCATAGCGCGCCACTCGGTGGCGCGCTATGAGCTTGTAGATCTGCTATTTTTAAATAGCTAAAGCATAACGTAATGCTAACACCAAAAGGGGTTCCCGCCCAAAATGGATTAAACCCATAGCCAGCGATGATGAGGAAACAGAGTGAAGGGAACGGCGGAGGAAGGGGGGATAATACGAGGGTGGAATCTTCAGGGCTCGTTTAGCAGCGGGGTGATTAGATCGCCACTCTTAACCCATTTAGGCATGACGTCGGGAATTTAAAGAATGTCTTCTAAATCATGACAGTTTTCTGCATGAATACCTATATGTTCCTATATCAGTGGTGCTCAATATTTCATGTCAATTAAGGACCCCGAAAATTATATGTAGTAGGCCACCGACCCTCATGAAACTATGTTGTTCCATGAGTGGACCCCCCCCCCCCCATTTTTCACGACTTTTCAAAAATAGCAGACCTACAAGCTCGTAGATCTACAAGCTATGAGCTTGTAGATCTGCTATTTTCCAATAGCTATAATAAAGGATAACATAATGCTAGTTAAAACACCAAAAGGGGGTTCCCGTACAGAACGAGTTAATTGCCAACCTTTCTATTTTTAGGGGCGGCGTGTGAGGTTGCCCCCGCCCACACACACACACACACACACACACACACACGCCCTCTCTCCCGTTGCTATGGCTCCTGCATGGTGGTCAAGGTCAGGTTGAAGTGCGTCTGTACCTCCTCCGTGCAGGTGGAGCGTCGGTGAGCCAGATTAAGGAAGACCGAATGCATCCACAGACAGACAGACAACCCACTCCCTGCTGCCCTCCCATCCAACACACACACACACACACACACACACACACACACACACACACACACACCTGCGTACATGCATGTCTCGGAAATTGGGGTCAAAAGTAGCCGTGCTGCCGCGTAACAGCGGAGCACGGAATGGTGTCGAGAAATGCCAAAGTTCCGTCTACGGGGACCCCACCTCCCTCCCTCCCTCCCTCCCTCCCTCAACCCCCCCCCCCCTCCCACCACCCCACCTCCCCCCCCCCTCCCTCCCACCACCCCACCTCCCTCCCACTCTGCCATCCATCCCGAGGTGTAATTGTGCTGTTCACAGCCAGGCGAGGCAGACATATCTATCTATCATTGGATAGGTATTGATCTCTCGGCCTCTACCCGTCGCCACCAGCAGAACCGTTACGATGGGAGTCTCCACGTTCAAGCCCTAATATCCCCGTGAGACCTGCAGAGGACCAGATTCTACAACAACAACAACAAAACCTTCTCCGAAAACCCTATGTTTCTATGTCAGTGGTGCTCAGAAAACCCTATGTTTCTATGTCAGTGGTGCTCAGAAAACCCTATGTTTCTATGTCAGTGGTGCTCAGAAAACCCTATGTTTCTATGTCAGTGGTGCTCAGAAAACCCTATGTTTCTATGTCAGTGGTGCTTAAAAAACCCTATGTTTCTATATGTCAGTGGTGCTCAAACTATATATTTCATGTCCAGGACCCCAAAAGTGATGTAGTTGGCCACCAAACCCACATCTGACAATATTCTGTTCCAACTTCCAGGGACCTCCCAGGAACAACAGCTAAAGTTTCAAATAATGGATAATGTGGTTAAAAGCTATATGAGGTGACACAGATGCGTTCCAGGTCTCAATAGGTTATTCGACTTCAGAGTCTCGGGAGACGATTTCATATCATGCTTATTATAACCAGGCTTGAAAGGCTTCAGTCAGAGATGGCACGGCCGGTAATTTCCCCGGACCCGTTAAAGAGAAAAGAAAGAAGTCGATAGCAATTCAATAGAGACATATTAGAGAACTATACTTTTGAAATATGATTCAATGCGATGAAAGAAGAAAAAAAAAGATCGTGTCCGGGGTAAAGTATGTGCGTATAACCTCGCTTAACCCGTTTAGACGAGATGTAATGCGTGTGGAGTCAGACAGCCACTGTTGAGGTGCCGTTGATTAAAGCACTCAACCTCTATCGTAGACCTCTTCGGTTCCTTAGCTCTTTAACCACTTCTAGCCCATAGTCTGCCCTACGGACACCTACTGTATAGGCTGCTAATCCAGCCTGACAGAGTGTCACCGGTTCCACTACAGCCCTACGGGCACCTATAGGCTGCTAATCCAGCCTGACAGAGTGTCACCGGTTCCACTACAGCCCTACGGGCACCTATAGGCTGCTAATCCAGCCTGACAAAGTGTCACCGGTTCCACTACAGCCCTATACGGGCAACTATAGGCTGCTAATCCAGCCTGACAGAGTGTCACCGGTTCCACTACAGCCCTATACGGGCACCTATAGGCTGCTAATCCAGCCTGACAGAGTGTCACCGGTTCCACTACCCGCCACCTATAGGCTGCTAATCCAGCCTGACAGAGTGTCACCGGTTCCACTACCGCCACCTATAGGCTGCTAATCCAGCCTGACAGAGTGTCACCGGTTCCACTACCGCCACCTATAGGCTGCTAATCCAGTCTGACAGAGTGTCACCGGTTCAGGGTGCGCACGCTTTTCCAACGCACCAAAGGTCCGAAGCGCGGCGACATGCGATGTGAAAATGCGATGGTCCGACATGCGCTGCTCCCGTGCTTACGGTTAGGTTAGGGATGGGTGTTTCGGATCAATATTATGTCGGAACTAAAGCCTGTACCCACCGGTTCCACTCCCGATCCCGACGACTTTTGATCCGTTGCCACCAACCCCCCCCCCCCCCCCCCCCCCCCCGCCAATCACCGTCCCCAATTCCTCTCAGTCTACTGTATACAATCATATGTATGTATATCAATAAAGGCAGAAAAAGCCACAAAAATATATTTTTATAAACGGAAAAAAAAAGAAGAACTCTGAACGAAACAGAGCCAATTAAGTTGCAACTGCAGTACTTGGACCACTTTTTTCCCATACACACACACCAAATCTCTTGGCCAAAAGCAGCAGATCTACAAGCTCAAAACGCATTGCAAAAGGCGGTGTGTTGCGAGCTAGTAGATCTGATATTTTCTGTCGTCTTACGTTGTCATTTTAGTCAGTGCCCTAAACAAACCATAGACTTGGCTTACGTCATAAGCGCTCTACAAGAAACACATTCCTGGGTTTTGTATGTGTGTGTAATAATGTTTTTGTTTTTCATATTCTAGACATGACGCCATGTTCATGACCAAAAACCTGTCATGAAAATGTGGCCTCACTTCCTTCCTGGACTACAAAGTCACACCTCCATGCAGCCCCGCCCCCCCTCCACAAGGAGCACTAAAGCATTATGGGAATTGCAGTCAAACACACAGACTTCGCTATCTTTCTGGCCATATGGTGCAAATGAAACTAACTAACTAACTAACATGGTGCAAATTAAAAATTGTGCTACGGCTAAATCTACTACAACATTGAGTGACTGCAGTTTCTTCCAGCATTGAAATGTCCCTTAAAGGACCACTTCACCACTTTTCAAGTTCTCTTCCTATAATTGGTCCTAACTAATGTTCATGATAAAATAGCACCATTTTTCTCTACTCAGTCTGTGTCTCATAGGAAGGCTGTGGGAAGTTCAGAAACCCGTTCATCATCGATGGTGAGCCCAAGCTAATAGAAACAGCAGGCTTTCTTTTCCTGAATAGTTGCAATGCAAAAGTTGAAGCCATCGTTCTCACGATAATAAAAATCTAAATATATTAATATATATATATATATATATATATATATATATATTATAAATGGATAATATAATATAATAATATATATATTATAAACAAATCTTGTTTAAAAAAGAATCTGCCTAATGATGATGTCACTGGTGGACGGGTGTCCGAACTGCCCAAAGCCCTCCTATGAGAGACAGACTGAGTAGGAAAAAAATGGTGGTGTTTTATCATGTACATTAGTGAGGACCAATTAATATGAAGAGATGTTGAAAAGTGGTGAAGTGGTCCTTTAACTAAAGTGAAAATAGACGATCTACAAGCTCACAATGAGCATGTAGCCTACTGTATACTGTAGGAGGAAGGACTGTACTCACGTGTCTGTTTCTAAGATCCTACTACAGTAGTCACACACACAAACACATACACGTACGTACACAACGCATCCAAGGAGCTATCCAGTAGTCACACATGCACACGCTCGCGCGCACACACACACCCCTCACCCCCACACACACACACACACACACACACACACACACACAAGTACAAACACATCCACAAAGCTGTAAGGTGCAGACAGGACCACAGTGCGACGCCTATGGATCCCACACTTCATTAGCTGCCCAGTCAACCTCGCCTGGAGCAAATCGATGTGGCATTAATGGCCTCTACCTCTCCTCCCTCCATTCATTCCTCCCTCCCTCCCTCCCTCCCTCCATCCATCCATCCTATATATAGTCTGGAACTACAGCTCCTGAATGCTATATAAAGTCTGGAACTACTGTACACCTCCCCAAATCACAGTAAGGAAGCTGCCAATTACGTTCACGAAAATATCTTTACATTGTATTTTTTATTTAATTTACATTTCTGCTAAGCAGCAAGCTATAGATGCTTAGATGAATTCGACTCATATTAGGGTACATTTGCACGACTGTAAAGCCGAAACGGAAGTGGGATGAAGCCTTCACCTCCACTTTATTGCTTGTACTCAAGATCAGAGCTTCCGTTGCTGCAGACTGTATGATGGAAGCATTTATATTTTACTCGTGATCAGAACTTCCGTTGCTCCAGACTGTATGATGGAAGCATTTATAATTTACTCATGATCAGAGCTTCCGTTGCATGCTCCAGACTGTATGACGGAAGCATTTATATTTTACTCATGATCAGAGGCGAGCTTCCGTTGCTCCAGACTGTATGACGGAAGCATTTATATTTTACTCATGATCAGAGGCGAGCTTCCGTTGCTCCAGACTGTATGACGGAAGCATTTATATTTTACTTGTGATCAGAGCTTCCGTTGGTCCAGACTGTAAGACGGAAGCATTTATATTTTACTCATGATCAGAGCTTCCGTCGCTCCAGACTGTATGACGGAAGCATTTATATTTTACTCATGATGAGAGCTTCCGTTGCTCCAGACTGTATGACGGAAGCATTTATATTTCACTCATGATCAGATTGAGCTTCCGTTGCTCCAGACTGTAGAATTAGAAAAAGTGTGAGAGGCAACAGTATGGCCACGCAAGACTACTCCGTCTCTTAATCCTGAAATCCATCCACTCTGAACGGAACACCTCTTCCAACCCTCCCACATCGGTACAATTTACAATTTAGGCATTTAGCAGACACTCGTAATCCAGAGCGATTTACAGTAAGCAAGAACAACACATGGTAAACATCAAATATACATATAGAAATATAGTAAACTAAGAACCTATCATCCGTTTAACAGTAGAATATCTGTACAATGAGACTAGGCTTATTATAAACAGTATTATTAGTAGTATCTGTACAATGAGACTTTAAAATTATGTTATAAATAATGTCATAATACCTAATGCTATAGAATGCCAGATGAATAATGACCTACATTATATCCCATCTAAATTACATATTTTAGCCTCTCTCCTCCCCTCCCCCCTCCCCTCCCCTCCCCTCCTCTCCTCTCCTCTCCCCTCCCCTCCCCTCCCCTCCCCTCCTCTCCTCCCATGTGTGTTTATCATGGGTGTAGATCAGTCCTCCAGTAATAACCCTGCCCATATATATATATATAACAGGCGTGTTGTGATGGCTGACAGCGCGGCCGTGCGTTGGCTGACAGAGGCGTGGATAATCAGCTCATTTCTCATGTTCTCCGTCCGTCCTGGTCGCTTCCTATAATTTAGGTCCGCTATAGCATCCTCCGCCTTCCCTCCTTCGCCCTCCAAAGGAGGAGGGCCATTTATTTCTCTCTTTTATCGGCCTGCCGAGGAGGAGGACTGGCCGAGAGGTATTTAAAAACTCCATTCCGTCAAGGCTGTCTGTGTGTCTGGTCTGCTTAGTTTACACTAAGCAGCATACATGAGTATACTTTACAGCGATATGTGCTACATCGACATAAAATGCTAACTTATAAATCTAAATTACATAACGTTATAGCCTTAATTTGCATATACGCCTGTAAGGTCGTCGATGCTAGGGAAAGGGCTACAGAAAGTGCTATGGCAAGTGCTATAGAGCGTTGCAGTCCCTCTCCCTTTCAGAACAACGAGTGGCTCAGGAAATGAATCCCAATGCATTTCAAAACGTATTTATTTAAAGACCTTTTAAGCGTCGTACGAAGCCAACTCTTGTCGTGACAAATCAAGACAACAAACACAATATTTTGGACCAAACAAATAATTACAAAGTGTTTTTCTACTCTCCAATTCTTTGTTTGTCCCGAAAAATTGTGTTTGTTGTCATGTTTTGTCACAACAAGAGTTGGCTTCGTACGACGCTTAAAAAGGTCTTTAAATAAATACGTTTTGAAATGCCTATGGGAAAAATGCATTGGGATTCATTTCCTGGGCCACTCGTCGTTCTGAAAGGGGGAGGGACTGCGACGCTCTATACGGGCTGGGGCGACTGTGGCTCAGGAGGTAGAGCAGGTCGTCCAATGATCCGTGGGTCGGCGGTTCGAATCCCGGCTCCTCCTCCTGTCTACATGTGGAAGTGTCCTTGGGCAAGACACTGAACCCCAGATTGCTTCCGATGTGCTGGTTGGAATACCTTGCATGGCTTCCACCGCAATCGGTGTATGAATGTGTGTGTGAAATGTAAAGCGCCTTGGATAACGGCGTTATATAAATGCACCATTTACCATTTACGGGCTAAGATGAAGAGGTGAGTTTTCAGACTATACGGCGGAAGATCGGGAGTGAGTCTGCAGTTCTGATTGCAATGGGAAGTTCATTCCATTATTTAGCTATTGAAAAATAGCAGATCTACAAGCTCATAGCGCGCCACCGAGTGGCACGCTACGAGCTTGTAGGTCTGCAAAAGAATTTTTTAATCGTGAAAATGTGGCACAAATCTTTGAATATATATTCTTTCAGATTACTTTTTATTTGTTGTCAGGCCTAAATGGGAACTATAATATAATAAACTCATGGAACCTCGAGTTTGGTGCAAGTTAAGTTATTACAACTCATGTCAAGACGAGATTCGGGGGAATAATTGACGGGGCTTTAACGACTTATATACTGCGGGGGTTGTTGGTGCGTACAATTAAGCTGGCAATCCATTATCTAAAAAAACCCCAAGAAAATTAAACTGAAGAACAACAATAGAATGGGCCTGTCATGCTTTTATTCGCCTTTATTATGCTTTATGACTTATACAGTTACGCTGTGTGGTTGAGCAATATTCAAATGAAGAGGCATTATACCAGGCAAATAAGAATTTTAAGTGTATGCAGCCGCACGCGGAGGAACAAAATAAAGCATTTTTAAAGAGTCCCCCTCCCCAGTAAATTGCACTAATCAACCACCAGTGTAGCCATTAGGGCTATGTTGCATTTAATTTAAAATATGCGGCAGTTAACTCAGCAGTTTTATCAAGCGTTATGCTTGTGAGTCATGATGAGGACCCGAGTTTGAATCCATGCAACTCCCGTCCGAGCATGCAAGCAGATCTACACAATCTACACACAGATCTACACACAGATCTACAGATCTACACAAGTCGGTGCTATCTTTTAGTGATTTTGAGCGAGTTATACATGCCTTCATATCTACGCGGTTGGACTACTGTAATGCCTTGTACGCTGGTTTAAACCAAGCCTCCCTTGCTCGACTCCAGCTAGTCCAAAACTCAGCCGCTCGTCTACTCACAGGTACTCGCAGACGTGAGCATATCACACCTGTCTTGGCCTCCCTTCATTGGCTCCCTGTCCGCTTCAGAGTGGATTTTAAAATTATTTTATTTGTCTTTAAATCTATAAATGGTCTGGCTCCTCTTTATCTGTCTGACCTTATTGAGGTTTATACTCCTGCTAGATCACTGCGGTCTGAGGGCCAGCTAAACCTCAGGGTCACAAAGAAGACCCGCTTAAAGTCCAGAGGCGACCGAGCCTTTTCTGTTGTAGCCCCTAAACTATGGAACGCACTCCCCTCCCACGTCAAATTGGCCCCCTCCATCGAGACCTTTAAATCCTGCCTGAAGACCCACCTCTTTACATTGGCTTTTTCTTTTTTTTTTTTCTTTTTTCGGCTTACGCCTTTTATTGATTTTTGAAGGGACAGACAGTAGGCTGACAGGAAACGGGAGAGAGATGGGGGGATGACATGCAGTAAAGGCCGTGTCGGGTCCGGGAGTCGAACCCGCGGCACACTGCGACTGGATTACCAGTCCGGTGCCCAGACCGTTACGCTACGGCCTGGGCCTTTACCTTGGCTTTTAACCCCGCTTGAGTTCCTTTGGTCCTTGTATATGTTTCGTCTCACTGTGATGCTGTTGTTTTTCTGTTGTTTTCTGTAATGTGTCTCAGTTGTTGTCACTGTTTGTACTTTGTTTTCTCGCTGTTGTTTTTCTGTGTGGTAGCTCTAGTGCACTTGTTTTTATTTTATTTTATTCTCCTGTACAGCACTTTGTAAACTCTGAGTTTTAAAACGTGCTATATAAAGAAAGTGGATTGGATACAAGGTCGCGAGGCGACGGCATTGTGATCTTGTAGATCTGCTATTTTCAAATGATTTTTTTGAGTGGCGCAACCACTCCTACAACCAGCAATGTCCGCGCGTACCTATGTATCATTGGTCATGAGCACGAGTATATGACTTATTAGTACCAGTAGGGGGCGCCAGAAACAGAGAGGGATAGTGCATGCTCTGTTGCCTGCTAATGTGAGAGAGAGAGAGAGAGAGAGAGAGAGAGAGAGAGAGAGAGAGAGAGAGAGGGAGCGAGAGAGACGGGTGTGTTTTTTTTTAATACATTTGAAAACTTGAATTGGAACAATAAATAGAGTAGTTTTACTTTTGGATGCCAAAACGTTTGCAGTATTTTATACATTGCACTATTATTGAGTGCTTTTCCCACCGCGTCTTGCATGTCTCCATTCTCCCTGTCCTGGGTTCCCCTACCTGTCTCTATACTCAGAGAGTGTGCTTTATCTAAATGAAATGCCAAAAAATGTAGAAAGGCGAAAGTAACTATAGGAAGAGGTGACAAAAAGGTAGTTTTTTCCCCCTCAGTTAGAAATACTTTCCAAAGCAATCAAACTGCATCCAGCTACAAATAAAGTCCCATTTCATCCTGCTGAATCCATTCAGATATATAAATAAATAAAGTCCCATTTCATCCTGCTGAATCCATTCAGATATATATATATAAATAAAGTCCCATTTCATCCTGCTGAATCCATTCAGATATATAAATAAAGTCCCATTTCATCCTGCTGAATCCATTCAGATATATAAATAAAGTCCCATTTCATCCTGCTGAATCCATTCAGGGTCGGTAAAGCAGCTCAATCTGCACATCCATCAAAGTATTCCATTTCAAAAATCCCGTTTTTTCATAGTCAGTAGATAACTTTAAATAATAAGGTTTGTACTAAAAGTGTATCTTGCAAAACTTATACAGGAGTAAAGAAATCCCTCAATTCCCGACATTAGAACAGATAATGAATGAGAGGTGGAGAAATAAGTGAACTGAATCACTTTAAAATGTCAAGAATAATGAGAAACATAATCAATCTCTGTCCTTCCCTCTGGCGTCACTTTATCACCAGACACGACAGTACAGACACAGACAGTACAGACACGAGAGACACCTCGTCATCAGTACAGACAGTACAGACACAGACAGTAGACACGAGAGACACCTCGTCATCAGTACAGACAGTACAGACACAGACAGTACAGACACGAGAGACACCTCGTCATCAGTACAGACAGTACAGACACAGACAGTACAGACACGAGAGACACCTCGTCATCAGTACAGACAGTACAGACACAGACAGTAGACACGAGAGACACCTCGTCATCAGTACAGACAGTACAGACACAGACAGTACAGACACGAGGGACACCTCGTCATCAGTACAGACAGTACAGACACAGACAGTACAGACACGAGAGACACCTCGTCATCAGTACAGACAGTACAGACACAGACAGTAGACACGAGAGACACCTCGTCATCAGTACAGACAGTACAGACACAGACAGTACAGACACGAGGGACACCTCGTCATCATCAGTACAGACAGTACAGACACAGACAGTACAGACACGAGGGACACCTCGTCATCATCAGTACAGACAGTACAGACACAGACAGTACAGACACGAGCGACACCTCGTCATCATCAGTACAGACAGTACAGACACAGACAGTACAGACAGACAGTACAGACACGAGAGACACCTCATCATCAGTACAGACACGAGAGACACCTCATCATCATCAGTACAGACACAGACAGTACAGACGCAGACAGTACAGACACAAGAGACACCTCATCATCATCAGTACAGACACAGACAGTACAGACGCAGACAGTACAGACACAAGAGACACCTCATCATCATCAGTACAGACACAGACAATACAGACACAGACAGTACAGACAGACAGTACAGACACGACACCTCATCATCAGTACAGACAGTACAGACACGAGAGACACCTCGTCATCAGTACAGACAGTACAGACTCAGACAGTACAGGCACCTCGTCATCATCAGTACAGACATTACAGACACAGACAGTACAGACAGACAGTACAGACACGAGACACCTCATCATCATCAGTACAGACAGTACAGACACAGACAGTACAGACACGAGAGACACCTCATCATCATCAGTACAGACAGTACAGACACATACAGTACAGACACGAGAGACACCTCGTCATCATCAGTACAGACAGTACAGACACACACAGTACAGACACGAGACACCTCGTCATCATCAGTACAGACTCCGTGGGACGTCTGGCAATAAACGGCAAAGAAATTGCAGATCTACAAGCTCGTAGCGCGGCACCGAGTGCCACGCTACGAGCTTGTAGATCTGCTATTTTTTTAAAGATCCTGAAAATGTGGCGCAAATATTTGAATATATATATTCTTTCAGAGCTAATGTTTTTAACTCAAATCTTTGCTTCTGGGGGGTCCCTGCCCCTGGAACAACATATTTTCAGATGGGGGTCCGTGGCCAAATACAGATAATTCTGGGGGTCCTTGACATGAAAAAAAAGTTGAGCATCACTGACATAGAAACATAGTATTTTCAGAAAACTTTTAGGATTTAGAAGCCATGTTTTTAGAATTGACCTCAGGTCTAAGTAAAAGTATAAATTCTGCAATGTAGAACTACTCCGTTACAAGTAAAAGTCTGGTAAAATGTACTTGGCGGTCAGTCGGAGCTCGGAGGCCCCCCTGAGGGTGGAGGCCCGTTTCAATCTCTCTCTCTCTCTCTGGTACTTAAGTAAATGTACTCTCCACCATTGGCCACCAGCCCGCCACCATGCCATCCCATCCTTCAGAATACCGTCCTGCTCAAGTAGCAATCATCCAGCACTAATCCACCAACATGCATCGTATGTCCTTTCACATAAATGAGATGGGAAAAAATGGAAAACATTTCCCATGCGTTTCCTCATCTGCAAGATTTAATTCAGCCACGCAGATTCCTCTCGGGGATTTACGGGACTCGGCATAAAAATAAAAAAAAAAACTAAATACGTTATATATTATGAGCACATTTGCATATTGCACGCACCCCGTAAACAAAAAAACGGTATCATAGGCAGAAAACGTGTAATTCCTTTTTCCCCTTCGACTCGGGGGGGTTCATTACCGCGACAGCCTCTTCTGCGCTGAGAGAGACGCCTGTGGATTAGCGTGGTGGCGAAAACAACCAGAAAGGACTTAATGTGGAATGCCGGCGGACGGAACAGAAACCCTTGAACGCCCTCGAACCCGCGTGACATCGTTCTATAGCTGCCCATCGACGACAACAGACTACATGAATAACTTAATCTACATACAACGCATTACTATCTATACAGTACATTAAATATATATATATACACATGCTAAATGCAACGACGACGGGGGTGACAGGCGAGGCGGAGCCAATACTGTGGCACCAGCTGCTCCCTGCGGTCTGGGGCCATACATGGGTCTGGGGTCTAGGCCATACATGGGTCTGGGGTCTAGACCATACATGGGTCTGGGGTCTAGGCCATACATGGGTCTGGGGTCTAGGCCATACATGGGTCTGGGGCCATACATGGGTCTGGGGTCTAGGCCATACATGGGTCTGGGGTCTAGGCCATACATGGGTCTGGGGTCTAGGCCATACATGGGTCTGGGGTCTAGGCCATACATGGGTCTGGGGTCTAGGCCATACATGGGTCTGGGGTCTAGGCCATACATGGGTCTGGGGTCTAGGCCATAAACCACATGCGGCCCCCTCCATCACTTAATGCGGCCCTCGGTTGATATTGGAATCATTTGATTTCTGTCGTTACAATTCCAAACATGCATGCAAACATGACCCGATTGAATTACTCATTATGAACTTTGTGCCATTTTAATAAAATAATGTACCGGACAGAGTAACTATACTTCTACTACGGCGTTCCCATTTTAATAAAGTAATGTACCGGACAGAGTAACTATACTTCTACTACGGCGTTCCCATTTTAATAAAGTAATGTACCGGACAGAGTAACTATACTTCTACTACGGCGTTCCCATTTTAATAAAGTAATGTACCGGACAGAGTAACTATACTTCTACTACGGCGTTCCCATTTTAATAAAGTAATGTACCGGACAGAGTAACTATACTTCTACTACGGCGTTCCCGGGTTGTGCCGGCGGCGCCGATCCAGTTGGATGCATTTTATTTCTTGACAAAAATATATAGTGAATTTTAGAGAGAAGCATGACTTAGAGAGCATGATAGTTTTCACAGACACAAAACAGGCTTTTGTCTTGCGGTGATTATAGCGGAGTGGTTTTGTAAATTTTCCGTAAAAAGTTGGACGTACCGCTCGCACGGCGGTGGAATTTACCCGCGTGCGTAGAGAGGCTTTCCCGTCGGGGCGAAAGACTCGCTAACACACTGGCCCAGGGCTACCCCAAAACCCTAACCTCACAGGGAAGCCATGGTTGAGTTTTAACCCATTTTGACCTGAGATCAGATTCTAAAAATGTCTTCTACATCCTGACAGTTTTCTGAAAAAGCTATGTTTCTATGTCAGTGGTTCTTCAAAAATAGCAGACCTACAAGCTCTACAAGAGTGTGCGCATGTGCACACACACACACACACACACACACACACACACACACACACACACACACACACACACACACACACACACACACACACACACACACACACACACACACACACACACACACACACACACACTCTCTCTAACTTGCTAAAAGTGAGACAAGCGAATGAGAGATAGAGCTGAGATCCCCCCCACCTTTGCCATCATCCTCCTGTCCTGTCACACCCCCCCCCCCCCCCCCCCCCCCCCCCCCCCCCAGCCTCTCTTCGGGGTCTGCTTATAAACCAACCATCTATCTCCATTATGCCCACCCGAAATTGCTATTTGTCGCTTCGCGGGGGAAAGAAATAATCAATATGTCTTGCGGGGGCCAGCGGGCGCATTAGAGGAAGCAAATTGATGTCTCTCGCCCCAACGCACTCTCTCTCTCTCTCTCTCTCTCTCTCGCCCAAGCCTCGCTGCACCTCGGCTAATGGGAAGCCTCGCCGTGCGGTGTGTGTGTGTGTGTGTGTGTGTGTCAGCCACACATGACTGAGTGAATGAGTGAGTGGACAGGCATGAGGGTGTTTGTTAATGTAGAGTGAAAGTGAATGCCAGAGTTTGGTTGCAGGTACCACAATGTGCACGTGTGCGTGTGTGTGTGTGCGTGTGTGTGTACTAGAGACACAAAAATATAGCGCGTGTGTCAGTGTGTACACACGAATGCACCTGTCCTGCATCCAACGAGTCAATTAGTTTTTTTCTAATTAATAATTTCCATGCCAAGATTTGGCGACCCATTTTTTCACCCAGTGTCAATTATCTAATGTAGTCCTGGGCCCGGGGCCCTACACCCCCTCTGCCAACCCAGGGCCCTACACCCCCTCTGCCAACCCAGGGCCCTACACCCCCTCTGCCAACCCAGGGCCCTACACCCCCTCTGCCAACCCAGGGGGTTGAGGAGTCCAAGCTGTTTCTTTTCACCTGGCGGTGGAGACAGGGACGGGGAGTTTTCCCATAGCGCGTGGAAAGAACACGTTATTCCAACCAGTTCCTTTCCCCTCCATCAGGCGCCCCGGCTGGCCAGGGGGAGGCAGTATAGAGACCAGTTCCTTTCCCCTCCATCAGGCGCCCCGGCTGGCCAGGGGGAGGCAGTATAGAGACCAGTTCCTTTCCCCTCCATCAGGCGCCCCGGCTGGCCAGGGGGAATCAGTTTAGAGACCGGGATTACTGCATGTTTTTTTGTGAGGGTCGAGGCCAAATTATTTTGTGTTCATTTGATTTTATTTTTCCACTTTGGCAATGTAAACGAATGCTTTCTCATGCCAATAAACCTCTGTTGAATGGTCTCCGAATGGTCTTTCTGGTCTGCAGACTGTAGGTGTTTTTACGCATTGTGAGCTTGTAGATGTAGAGAGGTAGAGAGAGAGAGAAGGTAAAGTACTGAAAATTGGAAATACTCCAGGAAAGAAAAAGTACCTCAAAATTGTACTTGGTACTTATTTCACACCACTTTTCAGGTCCGCACAGGTGTTTTCGTGTGCGTGCGTGAGAGTACGACTGCGCACGTGCATAATGTGTCATGTAAGTGTGTGTGGACGAACGTGTCTTCATCCTTTGACGCCTTGTCTAGTCTGTGTGTGCGTATGTGTGCGTTTGTGCGTGCGTGTGTATGTGTGTGTATGTGTGTGTCCGGGCATAGCCAGCCTTATCTCTCTCAGCCATCCGGCATTAGGTCTCCAGGCTGTCAGTGGCAGATAGCCCTGGCTGTCAACCCCCCCTACCCCCCCTCAAACCACCCACCGTACCCCCCCCATCAGATCCTGACACTTGGAGAGAGAATTCCCCCCCGCTGATAAGCTCTGTGTGCGGTGGAGAAGGACAGGTTGATTTCGTCGACTAAAACTGAATAGAAACCAAATAAAAATAAACCAAATAATCTGTATATATTTCATCAATAAATACAAACCAGACTAAAAAAATGTCAGGGAGGGACTAGTGGACAAGAGATCCAGTAGAACTAAACGACAAGTCATGTTACACTTGGTTGCATGCGTAAAATAGCTGATCTACAAGCTCACAAGGCGTCACGCTGCTATACGCATTTCGATCTTGTAGATCGGCTATTTTCAGCATGCAACCAAGTGTAAAAAATCAGCCATTACATCAAGGCACTGCCAAAATACATTTTGGTCGACTAAATCAACTGCAGATTAGTCGACTCACAATATTTAGTCGACTAAAACTAGACATATTGGCTACATGACGTCCTACATGGTCATTTAGTGCTCTAAACATTAAAGGTCACTTAAGGCTGTGTTCAAACATCTGGACACTCAGAGTTAGACCTACAGACCATAGACTGTAAAACAAATATGGACAAAGCCTTCTCCGGCTCTTATATGGACGTAAGATGAAGCCTGACAGTCCTTGAATTGTAAATCGCCATCTTTCTAGATCCGTTTGGGCCCAGCTGGCCATTGGCTGGCCCAGACAACGAGGCGGGACTTCCCCCCTTCTTCTTCGTTGGTTTTTATTTTGACTCGAACGGGGGGTGGCTCCCGATCATAGACTGTAAAGGTAGCCACGCCCCTCAGAACATACTCGACTTTATGGTAATCTTTTTTATAAATGGGACCATCATTTTCCAAAAAGAACATTATGACATGAGAAATGAGACTTTAAACTAGTGACTGGAAGCAGAAAGTATTCATGACCATGTTTATTAAGGACCTACATGGACCTCTATGGAGCTATGGGTTTTTTTTGGGCCCAATGACAGCGCCACAACAGGCCATTAAATGAACTGTCAGGAATTTGCACCACTCAGTTTCAATTTCTTTTTACTATTTTGAAAAACATTTTTAATAGTTCAACTAGCCAATCTACATTGACACGTTGACTGGCCATTTTGACTATTCAAAAATGTTTTGCAAAATAGTAAAAAAAAAAAAAAAGGCAAAGAAGTTTAGGGATAAGGGGTTTAGCGGTGACGAAAATGGAGCCCTAAATCTCTTTAGTATGGAAGCCCAATAGGGGGCGCTAAAGGTTAGGGTTAAGACGTCATGTCACATGTCTTTCTTCCAGATGTTGATCCAGTATACTGGAAAAAGTACGCCAAAGTTTTACATATAAAGTAAAAGTTTCAGTACTGCAATGTAGCGCACACACACACACACACACACACACACACACACACACACACACACACACACACACACACACACACACACACACACACACACACACACACACACACACACACACACACACACACACACACACACACACACACACACACACACGTGTTGACGTCCAGAACGAATGAATGCAGAGTGAAATTGATGCCGGGGCGACGGCAGCGCGGTCATATCGGTGGGAATAATATTAGTGTCAGTGCATTATAATTGGACGGCTGAACGGAGGGCCGTGCCGTCGCGCCGTGATTGATAACAGGAAGGTCACCAGAGAACCAATTCAACCCTCGTCCACTCGCCGACGTGCACGCACACACACACACACACACACACACACATACTGTATCCCTAGTGGTTGCCAAAGTGGGGTCTTTAGCTGTTGAAAAATAGCACATCTACAAGCTTGTAGATCTGCTATTTTGGGAAAATTGCAAAAAATGTGGCGCAAGTCTTTGAATATTATATATTCTTTCCCGCAGTGAACTCAAATCTTTGCTTCTGGGGACGATTGCTTTAACCCATTCTGACCTGAGATCAGATTAAAAAAAATTCTTCTACGTCAGTCGCAGCTTTGATTTTTCAAAAATAGCAGACCTACAAGCTCGTAGCGCGCCACTCGGTGGCGCGCTATGAGCTTGTAGATCTGCTATTTTTCAATAGCTAAAGCATAACGTAATGCTAAACACCAAAATGGGTTCTCGCCCAAAATGTGTTAAATGTGCCCTATAAATAAAGTTTGATTTAATTTGAAAGGTACAGATGCGGTAGTTACAAAAAGGGGTTACTGCCTATAAAAGGACCCTGCTGGTCCATTTAACCCATTCTGGGCGGGAACCCCTTTTGGTGTTTTAAGCATTATGTTATACTTTAGCTATTGAATAATTGAAAGCTCATAACGCGGCACTCAGTGCCGCACTATGAGCTGGTAGATCTACATTTTTTTTTAATTGTGCAAATCGTTCAATATATATTCTTTCAAAGCAAACGTTTTTAACTCAAATGTTTGCTTCTGGGGGGTCCCTGGAACAACATATTTTCAGATGGGTGTCGGCCGCCAAATACAGATAATTCTGGGGGTCCTTGAGCACCACTGACCACTTTTTAGACAACCGTTAGTATTTAGAAGACATTTTGTAGAATCTAATGTCAGGCCTAAACCCAGGCTACAGTATTTTGGACATGGTTATAGTGTATCACTGTCCTGGGATCGCATCACCATCACTCATCCAAATATAAGTACAGTTTCACACTCCCAATGTAAGCTGTAGAGAAACTCAGCATCACAGAAATAATTTGTTGTGCGTATGATGAGGAAACATCATTTACAAGTACCTAAAATGCTAATTCTTGGCTGCATGCTTTGGTTAAAAGGAATAATATATATATATTTTTTTAAAGGCTGGCTGGCTGAAATTCAAATGTAGTAATTTGTATTTATCTATAGCGTCAATTTTATGCGAGAGTAAACTCAGTGTGCTTCAAACAACATACCCCCCCCCCCCCCCCCCCCCAAATGCACGCACGCACGCACGCACGCAAGATTAAGAAGAAACCTGCATGGCAATTAGGGAAAGTGGGAACCCTGCTCTTCTTGTGTGCGTGTGTGCGTGCGTGCGTGCGTGTGTGCGTGTGCGTGCGTGCATGCGTGTGTGTCTCTCTCTCTCTCTCTGTTCTACTGTATTATAGTGTTTGTTTCTCAACCAGAGAAGCTGCCTCATGCACCGCTGAGCACAAATGAGTCTGGCATGTCTGCTGCAGATACAGGAGGCTTTAACACAACAACAGCAGCAGACATGCCTAAGACTCCCATTGTGCCGTAGTAGCACTAATCCATTTCCACCCTAACAAGCAGGCAGCCTCCTGCACCTCCGAACCCAGCCAGCCATCCAGCTATAGTCTCTCTCTCTCTCTCTGCCTCCAGGCTCCTCCTGAGTTCTACGGCAGCCATTTTAACACTACGAAGTCTGAAAAAATTTCACTACTACTCAGTCGGCTGAACGGTCAAGGGGACCGTGTTTTTGGTGCGATTTGATTGGCCACTCTCTCCCCCACACGTCCCTCTCCAGCTGGAGAAGACATTGTTCAAGCCTGCATCCCATTTCCAACGAATTAAATCATAATATGTTTCTTAACACATGTTTTCACTCCTAAAATGTATAAAACTAATAATAGGCCTACATGTGAAAAATATATATTTTAACGTTGCCCGTTAGTACTATATTGCAACATGCCTTTTGTTGTTCTTTTTTTTCCTTCCAAAAGAGCAAAGATCACTTGTCTTTTCTTGTGTGTTATCGATGTAATTAATATATGTGACCCCACGCGATGTACAGACTGCTTGACTAGGCATGTAAACATGACATAATTGTATTAATGTTTAAGTGTAATGATGTTATTGACCGGATTGTCCGTAGTCCTCCAGCCGTTAGCTTACAGTTGCTAATATTATAAGCTAACAACATTACTAAAGCCAATGTATTGCATTAAATGCGGCCTGTCCGCGGTAAATTACTTATACAAGTGAGTCGCGTTATATCTACCTAAATTACCAGCCAAAGTACATTCCAAATAAACAATTATTAGCCACGTTATGTTGTTATATCAGTTTAATTAATAAAAACATCGTTCAGAATACGGCCGTTAGCACTGTGAATTCAACATCCGGTGAGGAGAGGATACGGATCGTGTATGTGTTGTGTATGGAAATCAGCGCATACGGATGTACCGGATGTAAGCCTTGCACACTAAATGCACACTAAATAGCCTTGCTAAATAGCCTTGCACACTAAATAGAAAGCCTGCAGCCTGGTGATACAAAAAATAAACTCCACACGTGAAATGCCACTGCATGTTGAGGAGAAACCCCAGCTCAGCTGCTGTTTATAACATCGAGCAGTTATTGAATTCATGAACATTTACATGCTTCCCTGAGAGGGAGAGAGAGAGAGAGAAAAAGGAAAGTTCCACGGATCTGGTCGCTTGCAGAAAAGTTTACAGATAAAGAAGGAGCTGAACTATTTTGACTGACAAAGAGCTGGCGATATTTAGCCTATATGCCAGAATAGGCTGTGGCTGTGCTGTGAAACAAATTCATCCACAGCAGCAGGCCTACATACGTTCCACGTCGCTTGCAGAAAGAACTGTTCTTTTGACTGACAAAACATTTAGCGGTTCGGGAGGTCTATCTGGTTGGAATTATTCCAAACACTTTTTATTTTGTATCGCGCATCGGCAAGCGTTCTCGCTTCATGGAAAGTAAATGTCGGGTCGAGTCTAACCGAGCATTCAATAATAATAATAATAATAACAATGATAATCATTGTATTCATATTCCTATTATCTTATCAAAATAATAAACAAATTCCAAGTTAATTAACCATCCAAACGTATATGATTTAATTCGTTGGACATGGAATGCAGGCTTGAACAACAACAACATCTCCAGCTGTCTGTTTGTGTGCTCTTTTTTTTTCTCCACCTTTTTTCTTTAGATCATAACTCGCTCATTTTTTGCTCATTTAAAAAATTCAAAATACCATGTAAACTATGGAATTGGGGCTTTCATTTGGTATATAAGGCGCTATATAAGGCGCTCTCTACGAAACGATATCAAGTGAAAAGGAAATGTCGGGGAATCACCATTAACGTCACCATTATCAAGCAGCGCAAACAAAAGACGAGAGGGGGAGAAAGGGTGACGGCGGTCGATTGGGCCGATTATAGTCAGACTGAGTAAGAGATATATGCCTAAAATCATATTTACAAAACGTTTCAAATGGAAAAAAAAAACAGAGATGATTTCAATCGAATATTTAGACAAAGTCATGCAAGGGGAACTTTCTCTGGACTCCATGGGCTAAGAAAATAAACGTTGAAATCTCAAATTCGGTCAGAACGGCTGCTCAGACTTCCTAGTGTTAACCCATTTCGGGCAGGAACCCCTTTAAGCATTATGTTATGCTTTAGCTGTTGGAAAAAATAGCAGATCTACAAGTTCATAGCGCGGCACTCGGTGCCGCGCTATGAACTTGTAGGTCTGATATCTTTTTTGAAAAATCGTGAAAAAGTGCCTGAAATCTTTGAATATATATCGTTACAGAGCGAGTTTTTAACTCTAATCTTTGCTACTGGGGGGGTCCCTGGAACAACATATTTTCAGATGGGGGGGGTCGGCGGCCAACGTCATATATATTTGGGGGTCCTTGACATGAATATGTTTAGAACGACTGACATATAGAAACATGGGGTTTTTCAGAAAACTGTCAGTTTTTTTTTTGGAAGGCATTTTGTAGAATCGGTCTTGGTCGGAATGGTTAAGCCCCGGCGGTGCTCTGGCGCTGCTCAGCCCAGCCTCACGCTGGGGTCTGTGTGATGTCTGGAGTGTTTTACATGTGCTTATCTGGAGAGTTTTACATGCACGTACAACTCTGTGTGATGTCTGGAGTGTGCTAATGTGATATCCCCAGAGTTTTATACAACCATGTACGTACAACCACGGAATGAGTACGTGTGGAACGAAACGGGGTATATAGCGCCCACAGTTTTTTTGGGTATACTTTTGAAACTTTAACCTATTTTGACCTGAGATCAGATTCAAACAGATTTCTGTTCTTTTCAGTTTTCTGAAAAAGCTGTGTTTCTATGTCGGTCGTTCTTCGATTTTTCAAAAATAGCAGACCTACAAGCTCGTAGCGCGCTATGAGCTTGTAGATCTGCTATTTTTCAATAGCTAAAGCATGACATAATGCTAACACCAAAAGGGGTTCCCGCCCAAAATGAGTTAAATGGGAGATTCTGCACAATTAGTGCTTTTGGTACTTTAAGTTCATTTTTAAACCAATACTTTTGTACTTTGTTGAATTCAGGACTTTTACTTGTAACAGATTATTTCTATATTGCAGTGTTGATACTTTTACCTAAGTAAAAACATTGAGTACATTTTCCAGCACTACTGCCCTTCTGTTCCACCTCTGAGAGGAACCATGGTTGGAAATGGATTATAATTTTTATTTTAGAACAAAACAAATCACACGTGAGAATCAATCATGCATACAAATCGAAAGCAATTGGTTGAAAGTGCTTTTGACCTACAGTCACATTCATACTGCAGCATATTACCAACCAACCGCTATAGATGTCCCCGGAGTATATATCGCACCGCTACGGCCGTACGTTAGAATGCCATAATAACCACATTTGTGGCACTGAGCGTGACTGTGTTATATTATTCATAAGCAGAGGCGTAACTTACCCTTTAGCGCTATATGCTAACACGGCGGTGGCGCTGAGCTGTGTCGCGGGCGGCGCACGGGGGGAATCAACAGTGCATTTTCTTTATTGAGCTCAAATTACCAGCGGAGCTCAAAATCACAATTTGCAGGCAAGCACTCGCAGCTATAGCTGAACACCCCCCCCCCCCCCCCCCCCCCCCCCCCAGAAAGAACTCCCCGCTATTGTTCTCTCATCTGTAAAAAGGCAACTAGCAAACCAACACAATGAAACAATTACACAAAACAAAAATTAGCAGGTGGCTTCTTATGAGATTATGGGCTCCGTGTGGCCAGGTGTGCATGGTTGTTATTCAGGTTGCATTTTTCTGCTATCTGAAACTCTGTGAGGAACGTTTTACACACCTCTCTCTCTCTCTCTCTCTCTCTCTCTCATTAGCAGGCAACAGTGCAGCACTATCCCTCTCTCCGTTTCTGGCACAACAGCGCCCCTACTGGTACTCATAGTCATATACTGGTGCTCATTAACGTCACATAGGCACATAGGTGAACAACACATACATTGCTGTTCCAATGCGACGCATTGTGAGCTTGCAGATCTGCCATTTTCAAACCCACGGCTGGCTGATTGGCTGGCAGGCTGGCTGAGTGGCTGATTGGCTGGCAGGCTGGCTGGCTGACTGACTGACTGGCTGGCTGGCTGAGGGGCTGGCTGGCTGACTGGCTGAGTGGCTGGTTGGCTGGCTGGCTGGCTGACTGACTGGCTGAGTGGCTGGTTGGCTGGATGGCTGGCTGGCTGACTGACTGACTGGCTGAGTGGCTGGTTGGCTGGCTGGCTGGCTGGCTGACTGACTGATTGACTGGCTGGCTGAGGGGCTGGCTGAGTGGCTTGCTGGCTGGCTGACTGACTGACTGACTGACTGATTGACTGACTGGCTGAGGGGCTGGCTGAGGGGCTGGCTGGCTGAGGGGCTGGCTGAGGGGCTGGCTGGCTGAGGGGCTGGCTGGCTGAGGGGCTGGCTGGCTGAGGGGCTGGCTGAGGGGCTGGCTGAGGGGCTGGCTGAGGGGCTGGCTGGCTGAGGGGCTGGCTGGCTGAGGGGCTGGCTGAGGGGCTGGCTGGCTGAGGGGCT
>NC_139714.1:17999911-18029911 GCF_964188405.1 Protomyctophum parallelum
GGCTGAGGGGCTGGCTGAGGGGCTGGCTGAGGGGCTGGCTGGCTGAGGGGCTGGCTGAGGGGCTGGCTGAGGGGCTGGCTGGCTGAGGGGCTGGCTGAGGGGCTGGCTGAGGGGCTGGCTGAGGGGCTGGCTGAGGGGCTGGCTGAGGGGCTGGCTGAGGGGCTGGCTGGCTGAGGGGCTGGCTGGCTGAGGGGCTGGCTGGCTGAGGGGCTGGCTGGCTGAGGGGCTGGCTGGGTGGCTGGCTGGCTGACTGGCTGGCTGGCTGGCTGACTGGCTGGCTGACTGGCTGGCTGGCTGGCTGGCTGGCTGACTGGGTGACTGACTGGCTGGCTGGCTGACTGACTGGCTGGCTGGCTGGCTGACTGGGTGACTGACTGACTGCCAATAGAATCCAAGCCTGACTGAGACCCATCAATAACCGCTGGCTCAGGCTTAACGGGGGAGCGGGGGGGAGGGGGGGAAGAGGGGGGGGGGGGGGAGCTTATGGGATTCAGACTATTGAGCTCAGAGACTGTATGAGAACAAACAACCTGAGGGGAGGGGGGTGGGGGGGAGTGAGTGTGTTCATTTGGAACCCTATTAGCTGGTACCAAGGTGACTGCTATTTTTTCCCAGAATCATGCTCTCTCTCTGCGTGTGCGTGCATGCGTGTGCGCTATTGTGTGTGTGTGTGTGTGGTGTGTGTGTGTGTGTGTGTGTGTGTGTGTGTGTGTGTGTGTATGTGTATTTGGGTATTAATGGTTCTGAGAAAAGAAAAACAATGCAAGTGCCTATGTATACATCCGTGTGTCTGTACGTGTACGTGCGTGCAAGTGTGTGTGCGTGTGTGCGTGCATGCATGCGTGCGTGAGTGTACATGCATGTGTCGCCGGTGTCTGTGTGCAGAGCCCATATACAGGGAGGGGCTTCAATCCTTTTCACCATCGGTTTTTTTTAAGACATTTTGAGCGGAACCCCTTTTGGCGTTAGCATTATGTTATGCTTTATAGCTATTGAAAAATAGCAGATCTACAAGCTCATGGCGTGCCACCGAGTGGCACGCTACGAGCTTGTAGGTCTGCTATCTTTTAAAAATCAAAGAACGACTGACATAGAAACATAGCTTTTTCAGAAAACTGTCAGGATGTATAGAAGACATTTATACAATCTGATCTCAGGTCAGAATGGGTTAAACACGTACACAGCAGAAACCAGCAGAACAAATATTAGCCTTGCCTCAACAGGGAAGCCGACCGGCTGCCGCCATGTTGTCTGAGTTTCTGTCACATCGCTGGGTAAACAGTAGCCTGGGAGACATACTGTACCATCTTCTGGGTTTATGATCCAGTGGGGACTCGGGAGCGGGTGGTAACTTACGTCATGCAGAGATTAAAATAGGGTGCATTTTGCATCCCAAATCACAGTTTATAGTTATAGTTCGACCTGAGATCAGATTCTAAAAATGTCTTCTACATCCTGACAGTTTTCTGAAAAAGCTATGTAAAAGCTGAAAAAGTAATATGTCAGTCGCTCTTCGATTTCTTTTAAATAGCAGACCTACAAGCTCGTAGCTCATAGCGACCGAGTGGCACGCTCCAACGTTGAAGCGCTGGGCCCTAGTGGTAAGAGGAAGGACTGCAGGCGGACCCGTGGATTCATGACGAGGAAACCCCGTGCAGCTGGGCTTTAACATTGAGTGCTCGGTTGCAATTCCGCATTTCCGCATTTCGAAATCGAAAAATCAAAAAAAAAGCGGAAGTGGACGGTTCTTCCGGATGCTTCAAAACGCCACTGAGCAACTTCCACTGACATGAACAGTGGGGGGGGGGGGGGAGCGTCTGTTGTGCAACATTCGATTATTATTATTTATTTTCCGGTGGGACGTCATGGAAAATGTCCACCCGCTATACCTTATAGCGGGGGACCCCCTGGAACCTGGAAATAGCAGATCTACATGCTGTGTGACACATCGAGTTTCAGTCTATTGATGTGAAGGAGGTGGGTGTCTGTCCAATGTTTCAAAATGACAAGACATCACATGACAAAACACACACACACACACACACACACACACACACACACACACACGTCTGGATGCAGCCTGTTGAACGGATAGCTCTCTCGCTCTCTCTCTCTCCCTCTCCCCCCCCCCCCCCCCCCGATAATGTGCAGCCATGAAGCCTCCATCTACAGGCCTCTCTGACGTCTATTAGCACCATAAATCATGTTCGCCGCCAAGAGAGAGTGTTTGTGTGTGCGTGCGTGTGTGCGTGCGTGCATGCGTGGTGTTTGGGGGGCGTTGGAGGCAGAGGGAGGGGGGGGGGGGGTCTTGCAGGCTGCCAGCGCTCAGGGTCGTAAATCTCATTAGCCCAACCCCCTCCCCCCCTCCTCAATCTCCCCCATTATCAGCTGACCTTGACCGGCAGAGCAGACACTTACACTCAATCAGACGTGCGCGACGTGAGCGCCGTGTGTCTCCGTGTGTGTGTGTGTGTGTGCGTGCGCGTGGAGGAATGTGTCATTGTGAGAATCCTTTTGCGTATACGGTTGAGGCATCACATTGTGTATTTGCGTGTGTGTGTGTGTGTGTGAGAGTGAGTGCACGTTTGTGTGTGTGCGTGCGCGTGCGTTTACCCGTGACATTTATGTTTGCGCCCAAATGAGGCGTGGCCCGTTTTCGAAACGAGGGTCGGATCATATTATGTCTATTAAAAGTTCATAATTCTCCTCTCATGCAGGCTCCTCATTGGCTAGCTCCATGGCGCTGCCATTATCTCCATCCTCCACTCACACTTCAGCGCTGCTCTACAGCCAATTAATACTTGAGAAGATAGCCAACGCATGGAGAAATGTGATACTGCAAATTCAAAATGATATTACAGGATTTTCTTCCTTCCACAGCCATCTTCTACTGTACATCACGACAGTTTTCTGAAAAACACTTGTGTCTGTACTGTAGTGCAAAAAACATTTCACGTCATGGACCCCAAAAATTATCTGTATCTGGCCTTTACCAGACAAACTTTACCCATTATAAAATAATGGGTAAAGTGGTTAAAATCTAAAATGACACAGGTGCTTTCCTGGTTTGAAACTTGAGCCGTTAAGATAATTTGAATGTTTTAGTTGGGTAATGCATTCTAAATTAAAGTGCGGGGAGATAGGGACGACCAGTGAAAATTGGTAAAGTTGATATTATACGCTATGTGTTTTAAAATAAATGAATGAACCGAGTACGGGCCAAAAAACAATAATATAAGGCAAAAAAAAAGATGTATTTTTGTTCCCATCAACATGAAGTGATAAAACAGGCTTTTTCCTTCAGGCGTTCATACTTTAACTCAACAAAACAAATGACATTTTCACAGCCCGGGGGGTTGAAAATGGGATGTTTTTGTTCCTTGTATTACTGTAAATCAAATGGTACAACACACTGGCACTTTCTTATGGACATCCTTATACTGTACCAAACTACGAAAGGTTGGGTTGCCTAAGGGTATAAAAACTATTGTTTTGTTTTCCGGCGTAAATAAAAGAGGACAAACTGTCTTCTCTCCTAAGGGTATAAAAACTATTGTTTTGTTTTCCGGCGTAAATAAACGAGGACAAACTGTCCTTCTCTCCTAATGGTACCAACATCAATATAGAGCATGGAATTGTGGACACAATATTATCCAACAACAACAACATATTATATATAAGTTTTGGGTCTGAGAGGCAAAAACTCATCCGTCCGTGGCTTAAATGCCGACAAAAACATGATGGGCTTTGATGTGAAAAGGTATTGAAAACCACTGATATAACAGGCATAAAGTGAGCAATATAACACATTATTAGAATTTCCAGACATTTTCATGCATTTCCACAGCTCTCTCTTTCTCTTTGTCCTATACCTGAATGGGCTCACTTTCGTGACTTTATTCTCATTTTAAGAATGCCGCTGTGCAATTCCCCTGAACTTCTGAAGAGCCGAAAAACGAACAAATTTCATCTCCATATCTCTAGCAGAGCAGCGAGTGTAGCGAACCTCTCGTTTTCTTTTTTTACTTTCATGCCACTTTCGCTCCGCAGATTCTTAATGGGTTTTCATGCCTTGAGCACATTCAGGGCTAAAAAGTACTCTGGTGGATTGCAGCATATCTGTACTGGTTTCATGAGGAGAAGAAGCATGCATGTACGCACACACACACAGTATGCAGACTCGCGCACTCACGCACGCACGCACATTAAAATGTATGAAAAGGCTGATTGTTATAGCTGCACTGATTAATTTGTGCTTTTTCTGGCATTTCAATATAACTTATTTTTTTGTTTGGTAATATAGTAAAGCCAGCAGCATTGGCGGTGAAAGCAAACCATGCTTTATTTTCCTTCCGTTTCTTATTTTTTATCTGGCATATTAGGCGACACTTATTTACAATAGCAGAATGTTAGAATAACGTTATTCCTACTACAATAATAAATCAAGATTAAACTGTAAAAAAAGGAAACAATTGTTTCTCTCAACATGTTAATTAAAGTATTTAATAGGCTCCGCTCTCTCTCTCTCTATCCCCCCCCCCTCCCAGAGCCCCCCACCCCCACCCCAGTGCATCCCTCTCATCCCAAAACAGATCGCTGAAACAAAAAAAAACACGTGGTAAGTTTGTCGTTCCCTAATGGCCTGGATCTTTGCACTTCAACAACACCATTATGCTAATTTGCTAATGCAAGCGAATCATTCACATTTCATTCCACGTCTGGCTTTAACTTAACTACCCTTTTAGTGGAGAGAGAGAAAGAGAGAGAGAAAAAGAGAGAGAGAGAGAGAGAGAGAGAGAGAGAGAGAGAATAGCCAATTAAAGACTTTAATTAACCCATTTTAGGCGGGAACCCCTTTTGGTGTTAGCATTACGTTATGCTTTAGCTATTTAAAAAATAGCAGATCTACAAGCTCATAGCGCGCCACCGAGTGGCGCACTATGAGCTTATAGGTCTGCTTTTTTTGAAAAATCGAAGAACGACTGACATAGAATCTGATCTCAGGTCAGAATGGGTTAACATGTTGCGACGCATAAACTAGAGAGAGAGAGAAAGAGCGATGAAGTCTGGAAGTTATGCAAATGCTTTGAGGGCGCCCGCCACACGGTGAGGCGTGGAGGCTCATCATATTCTGACCTGAGATCAGATTCAAAAAATGTCTTCTACATCCTGACAGTTTTCATTCTGACCTGAGATCAGATTCAAAAAATTTCTTCTATGTCAGTCGCTCTTTGATTTTTCAAAAATAGCAGACCTACAAGCTCGTATTTTTCAATAGCTAAAGCATAACATAATGCTAACACCAAAAGGGGTTCCCGCCCAGAATGGGTTAAGTAAAAGTATCAATACTGCAATGTAAAAATACTCTTGTTACAAAAGTCCAGAATTCTCAATTGCCTTGAGTAAAAAGGTACAAAAGTATTAGCATCAAAAAGTACTCAGTCATGGCCCAGGCCGTAGCGTAACGGTCTGGGCACCGGACTGGTGATCCAGTCGCGGTGTGCCGCGGGTTCGACTCCCGAACCCGACACGGCCTTTACCGCATGTCATCCCCCCATCTCTCTCCCGTTTCCTGTCAGCCTACTATCTGTCCCGCAAAAAAATATCTTAAAAAAAAAAAAAAAAAAAGTACTCAGTCACTATGCTGAATGTCCCATATCAAAATATACATATATATATATATATATATATATATAAAATGGTCGAAATGACTAACCAATCAGGAAGTGGACAGGAAAATCGACCAATGACAAAGCTTCTAGGAAAATCTTTGAATGCAGATCGCGGCCCCCTCGATGTGTCAGAGACAAATTTGTTTTGGAAGCGTTTTAACCATTGCATGGGTAATAAAAGGTAATTAAAATATAATAGAATGATATAATATTGCTTATAGCAGCTCTAAGTGCATACACAGTAACCACTACAGTATACAGAACCACATGTAACAGGTTCCGTCTACAGCACCACATCTTGTACACAAACTACACAAAGCTTTATTCTATTGTCGTACGGTTCTGCGAGTCTGGATAACAGCCTTAGCTAGCATTAGCTATAGCCGCGTAATGCTCTTTATACAAGGGATTAGCCACTCCACTGTGTTTGATTTGGAAAAGGCACAGGGGTGTTTCTGAAGGGATTTATCTCCGCTCGCTGCAGGTGTTTATACAGTAGCTGTCAATGTTACCCAGATCAATGCAATACCATGTCTAAAATGCCTCGTTAAAACACTTTCCCTCCCATTCACGAGTTAATTGATCGTAGAACAGCTTCCCTCCCGATAACGAGTTACACGAGTTGTGTTCTCATTGTTTAAGAGTTTGACTGTGGAATTCATTAATCGCATTAATGCCACGTCGACTGCCTGGATTTCACTAACCTTTGAAGAGCCGCCGCGCCGACATCATCGTTGCTTTTCGTGACATCCTGCTTTAATAATAATTACGTTTATTGATAATAATTAATCAATCGTGTTTTGGGGGGCGACTGACATACATGCTATAGCCCGTCAAAAGGACAGATTCAGCCTGCGTTCTTTGGGGATGTTTAGCTACTTCAACGGGAACTTCAGCTACTTTCACAGCATTTCAAGGCAGTAACAAAAAGGACCAGAGAACAGAGAGAGAGAGAGAGAGAGAGAGAGAGAGAGGAGTGAGTGACAGACTTGAACCAGTGACTCTGTGCCCGGCCCGCTGTGCCATAAGGGCCTTCAACCCCATGCAGTTCAACAAGTATGAGTCACGGCGCGTCCTGCCATGGAGCGCCGTCTGTCTGGCAGATATGAACCGCTCACCTCTGTGCTGCTCAGCGGACTTCATCTCTTCTGTGTGTGGCGGAGGGAGGCAGGGAGGGAGAGCGTTTCGGGCTGCTGGAGGAGACGGTGCTCCCTGTGGGACGTACAGCAATAGTCTTCTGACTCATTCAAGCTGTAAGACAAAGACAGAAGGAATGCACACGGTTACTTTGGACATGCTGTGCACTGTGGTAAAGTCTGATCGGTCTGACCTACAACCTGCCTCACGCGCTCAGAACAGCCAGCGCAGGGAGACTGGCAAAACAGTACTAAAACACCCTGGACAACGCTCCACACATCCCAGACTCTTCTCCCTTCTCTAAAACACCCTGGACAACGCTCCACACGTCCCAGACTCTTCTCCCTTCTCTAAAACACCCTGGACAACGCTCCACACATCCCAGACTCTTCTCCCTTCTCTAAAACACCCTGGACAACGCTCCACACGTCCCAGACTCTTCTCCCTTCTCTAAAACACCCTGGACAACGCTCCACGCGTCCCAGACTTTTCTCCCTTCACTAAAACACCCTGGACAACGCTCCACACGTCCCAGACTATTCTCCCTTCTCTAAAACACCCGGGACAACGCTCCACACGTCCTAGACTCTTCTCCCTTCTCTAAAACACCCTGGACAACGCTCCACACGTCCCAGACTCTTCTCCCTTCTCTAAAACACCCTGGACAACGCTCCACACGTCCTAGACTCTTCTCCCTTCTCTAAAACACCCTGGACAATGCACAAATGCAGACTAGAATAAGTGCTTGATATGAAAAGGGTTGAAAACCACTGCATTAATGGGAGCAAGGTTATTTCACAATGTTGATTAATAACCTCGTATTTCTAATTTTGCCAAATGTATTGGTTTATTTGAAAAGTTTAATAGTCTTGTACGGTAGCCGATGTCCTTGTACTCTGCAAGCCTAAACCTAAATTAGCAAGAATAAATATTGAGCCTATATATGTTCACTCTTTCATATCTGCTAATTCAGAATAAATGCCTTTACACCATTAATCAAGGGGATTAATTACACATTCATTTTCTATTTGGACTAATTTGATTTTAAATTACACTGGCTCCAATCAAATCAATGCAAATTGCAATGCTGATCAGCATTCAAAGAGAAGAGAATTGTATCTTAATTATAAATTCTAGATTAATTAGATTTCAGAATTAGTCGGTCTCAACCCAGCCATAAGCTTTAAAGATGGAGTGCCACAATTTTTATTTTTCCAGTACTTCATTAGACACCCTGGAGTCGGTTTTGTGTGCAATGTTGTATTAACTTTGTATTTAGGGTTTCTTCCTGGAGGCTGAACCCTTGATAGTCAAACGGGCCAATGAAATAAACAGTAATATAGTGACATCACATTATCAGCCGCTCCCCTAACCCCTCCCCCTTTATCATACAACTACAGCTGTGGGTGCGGCTTCAGTTCAGGTGGATCACCACCCATCACCACCCACCAGGCAAACCAGGCATACTTAATGAACTGGTGGGCGTGTCCTAGGGCATTCATCAAAAAATCGATTTATCGATTTATCGATAAACGAGTCACGAGTCGACTCGCAGCAGCGCGAGTCGAAAGTTGAGCTTTTTTTTTTTTTTTTTTCTCCCCTTTTTTCATTGCATTCAGAACGCGCCCTTAATTAAAAACCAAATGCAGCTGTGTAGGCTATGTGGCTCTCAGCGCGCGGTGTCCCACTATTGAGACTGGCTGAAGTCTGTTTGAACTGCGCTGTGTCAGAGAAGTAACAGATAGAAGCACGCAAACGTTACCACCAAACGATATCCCCCTCACCTCCGTGCTGGAAATATAACGTCTGGGTTCCCGAGGCTACATGCATGCTGACGCAATGACTGTCTGTTTCTGGCTAAGCTTTACGCGCAGCGCACATGAACCTCTCCGTCTCCGGTCAGTGCGGGTTGTTGTTTATTTGCATGGCTCAGAAAATGAGTAACAAATGAGAACGTTATCGAGTTGTGGAGGAGGAGGAGGAGGAGAATAATAATGTCATATCTCTCATTGTGTTCTCGGTGCTGCTGCTGCGCTGTGTGCCAATACCACTACTTTACCTGGATAACATCATCTTTTCATTTTGACATGATTCACATGAAATAATAATCCTGTACCGGAACCGCGTGTAGCGTTTGGTTTCATTAATGCGATCGTCACAAAATAGCCTACAGCTGCTGCTGCTAAAGATACAAAGATTGGACATTTTTAAACGACGCAAAACTTAGAATTCCCCTCTTGCGTACCAGTGCCACGTGTCCCGCGGACCGGCACCGGTGTTTGGGAACCTCTGATATAGATGATACATGCACTGTGACTGTGTCATATTGGAGAGGCCACTGAATGCGCAGTGCTATGTTTGACATGCTCCGTATTTGAGCGCGCGGCAGCTCCACCCGCCCCTGTTAAATCCCCCCCCCGCGCGTCCGCGTCCGCGTCCGCCCCCCCCCCCCCCCGCCGCCAGAAACGATAAATCGACTTATCGATAAATTACTGTCCGACAAGTCGACTGGGAAAAATCTCAAGTCGTTAATGCCCTAGCGTGTCCACATAAAAGCATGACTTTAACAAATACTGTACACTTTTTGGAAAAAGTTCTTCCTCCTTAATAATACCTGATGATCATGTTTTAGGGTGGGAAAAAATTGTGGCACTCCATCTTTAACCCATTTTGTGCGGGAACCCCTTTTGGTGTTATGTTATGCTTTAGCTATTGAAAAATCGAAGAACCACTGACATAGAAACATAGCTTTTTCAGAAAACTGTCATTTTCAAACAGACATTTTTAGAATCTGATCTCAGGTCAGAATGGGTTAACTCAATGTCTGCCAAGGGCTTAATTAGCTGCTTTTTTTTATACTCCCACAGCGCCAACGACGTCTTTATCGCCTTTTTAACACGTGTATAACATTGGTATAACTCTTTTTTTAAATAAAAAATAAAAAAAGTTAATGTCTTCCAAATCCTACACAGTTTTCTGAAAAACCTTTTTCATGTCAAGGACCCCCGAAAAATATCTGGATTTGGCCGCCGACCCCCATCTGAAAATATGGTGTTCCAGGGACCCCCCTCCCCCCCCCCGCCCCGCCCCAGAAGCAAAGATTTTAGTTAAAAACATTCGCTCTGAAAGAATATATATTCAAAGATTTGCGCCACATTTTCACGATTTTTTAAAAATAGCAGATCTACAAGCTCGTAGCGCGGCACTCGTAGATCTGCTATTTTTTTTCAATAACTAAAAGCATAACATAATGCTAAAAAACACCCAAAGAGGTTCCCGTTCAGAACGGGATATACACGGTACCACTTCACTACAGTGCACTGTGTGCGACGCAACCGTTCCCCCAGATAGAGAGATGCATAATGCACCCCGCCGTGGGCCATAAATACAGAGCGCCATGAATAAGTAAGAAAGGTGAGCATCACCTCTCCATCTCAGTCATAAATAGACAAAACAGTGGTATGTGGTACAGTAATGACCGCAGGCAGTGGTAAACCGTAAAGTAACTAACCAGTCACATTTTTGTACTTAAATACTGTACAGTACCTTAACACATTTTGGGGCGGGAACCCTTTTTGGTGTTTTAAGCATTATGTTATGCTTTAGCTATTGAAAAATAGCAGATCTACAAGCTCATACGAGCTTGTAGGTCTGCTATTTTTGAAAAATAGTGAAAATGTCCCTGAAATCTTTGAAATATGTTCTTTCAGAGAGAGTTTTTAACTCAAATCTTTGCTACTGAGAGGGTCCCTGGAACTACATATTTTCAGATGGGGGTCAGCGGCCAATGTCATGTATATTTGGGGTTCCTTGACATGAATATGTTTGAGAACAACTGACATAGAAAAACATTTATTTTCTTTTAAATTTCAACGTCAGGTCTAAATGGGTTAAGTAGAAGAGTGTGAGAACTGTTTTGCAGGTTCCCATGCAGAAGAGTGTGAGAACTGTTTTTGCAGGTTCCCATGCGTCTCTCGGACAAGCTATATATCCTGGCTGTGATTGTGTCTTTAAGTCTTTAACATTCACAGTCTCCGCATATCACTCAAGGTCAACGACCACCGCGCGCCGAACGACCGCGAAACGCTCCCAGCGATAATATGATGCAGAGCTTATCTCTGTTTCACCTGCACACCCTCAGGTCCAAAGGGCATTCCCTGCAGCAGCATATTTTACCATTTATTTCCCCTCCTCGGGCGTTCCAAACGGCTAGTGTTGATTTTGACATTTAGATTTTTAGTTTGACAGTTGATTTAGTCCAGGGGTTCTCAACGTTTTTGGCCGCGGGGACCGCCAGAAATGCTTTGGCAATGTCTCGGGACCCCCGCCCCACCCCCTCCCGACCCCCAATATAAATTGACTGCTATACAATAACCTTAATAATAGAGACAATACACCATTAATAAATACTGAAACCAGATATAATCATTAGGGAAGGTGTATGCATTTTTATTTTGGCGAGCCTCGATGCCGTCGTAATGACTGATTGTACACTTGCTGAAAATAGCCGTTCTACAAGATCTGCTATTTTCAGCATGCAACCAAGTGTAAAATGACTTATACTGGATCTCTTGTCCACTAGTCCCTTCCTGACATTTTAGTCTAGTTTTTATTTGTTGTCAATATATTTAGTCTCAGTTTTAGTCATCGTAACTTAGTTTTCATTTAGTTTTCGGCAGTGACAAAAAGTAGTCAACGAACATATTTTGTCATAGTATTAAGGCTCATTCATAGTCTGGATTTGCGGTGGTGAGGTGACCACCAGAGTTGAAATAACGTGGAGCGGTGGTGAGTAAAAACAGAGAGAAGGGCTGGGGCGGTGGCGGTGGTTTGCTCTTCACCGCGGCTCAGTGACGTCATGTTGTAGTTCGGTGGTCACCTCACCACCGAAGATCCAGACTATGAATAACGTTTTTGAGGCATTTCTGTTCTTTCCCGTAAGAAGGTGAAATACACTGAGATACACAGTTTCTGGAAGGTTCTCATGAGTCCGAGGCGGTATCGATTTCGTCGACAAAAAATGCTCGTCGACTACGTTTTTTCACAGACGAAAACTAAATAATAACATAAAAACTAAGCTCTGATGACTAAAACTAAGACTAAATATACTGACAATTTTGTCGACAAAGACTGTTAGGAAGGGACTATAGGAGAAAACACTTTTTTGTTTTGTTTCTATATCTATGACTAAAACTACATAAAAATGTGTTTCAACAAGGGTTCGTTGAGGGTTGGTCGATGTTACAAGGCTTTTCCACAGCAGCATTGATCACGAAAGCGTAATGCTAATTCTAATGAGCTCATGATAATAACCACTGGACATTTGGACGTGGAACACCTCTCGGGGCCTGAGCCAAACACCTCTCGGGTCAAACCGTAACGTTAATAACGTATGGTCGCGTCAGATTCATTATGATGCATGGAATATTGTCAGCCGATTACCATTCGGAGCAGCAACTCTTAATGAGGTCCTCGCTATATTATCGTCTGGGGGGAGGGTGGGCAATTTACGTAATGACATGTCCCGCCGTTTCAGTTATCCATAATTAATAATCGCACGCAGGAGATCTCCATATTGTTCGAGAGAACGCATGCTGTGTGTGTATAAGAGAGTGTTTCGACACACGACGTGTTGAAAAGTATCCCGTTTCAAATTTGGACGCAAAGGCTAACTGGAAAATGCTTTCCCTTTTTGTCTTTCTTTAAAGAACGAGTGCCGTGATTCGTTTTTCAGTTTTTCATGTGTTTATGAGTCACAGTACTTCATCAGACCCCTCATGGTGTGGTTGTTATGTCATGTGTTTATGAGGTGACAGTACTTCATTAGAGCCCTTGGTGTGGTTGTTATGTCATGTGTTTATGAGGTGACAGTACTTCATTAGAGCCCTTGGTGTGGTTGTTATGTCATGTGTTTATGAGGTGACAGTACTTCATCAGACCCCTCATGGTGTGGTTGTTATGTCATGTGTTTATGAGGTGACAGTACTTCATTAGAGCCCTTGGTGTGGTTGTTATGTCATGTGTTTATGATGTGACAGTACTTCATCAGACCCCTCATGGTGTGGTTGTTATGTCATGTGTTTATGAGGTGACAGTACTTCATTAGAGCCCTTGGTGTGGTTGTTATGTCATGTGTTTATGAGGTGACAGTACTTCATTAGAGCCCTTGGTGTGGTTGTTATGTCATGTGTTTATGAGGTGACAGTACTTCATTAGAGCCCTTGGTGTGGTTGTTATGTCATGTGTTTATGAGGTGACAGTACTTCATTAGAGCCCTTGGTGTGGTTGTTATGTCATGTGTTTATGAGGTGACAGTACTTCATTAGAGCCCTTGGTGTGGTTGTTATGTCATGTGTTTATGAGGTGACAGTACTTCATTAGAGCCCTTGGTGTGGTTGTTATGTCATGTGTTTATGAGGTGACTACTTCATTAGAGCCCTTGGTGTGGTTGTTATGTCATGTGTTTGAGGTGACAGTACTTCATTAGAGCCCTTGGTGTGGTTGTCATGTGTTTATGAGGTGACAGTACTTCATTAGAGCCCTTGGTGTGGTTGTTATGTCATGTGTTTATGAGGTGACAGTACTTTATTAGCGCCCTTGGTGTGGTTGTTATGTCATGTGTTTATGAGGTGACAGTACTTTATTAGCGCCCTTGGTGTGGTCATGTGCAATGATGTCTTCCCTTTGTATTTAGGGTTTCTTTCTGGAGGCTGAAACCTTGACAGTCAAAGGTGTCAATGAAAGAAGAGTGCTATAGTGACATCATAATATCATCCCCTCCCCTAACCCCTCCATCATACAACAACAGCTGTGGGTGTGGCTTCAGTGTAGGTGGATCACCACCCACCAGGCAAACCAGGCATACTTAATTAACTGGTATGGCGTATACATGTAAACAAAAAAATGACATTTTAACGAAATACTGAACTTTTTTTAAAACTATTATATAATAATAATACTTGATGATCATGTTATAGGGTGGGAAATTATCACGGCACTCCATCTTTAACACAATTGTCTGCTATTGACGTTTGCGTTTTAAAAGTTAAAAAATATGCGAGAAGGTATAATTATCATAACTGTTGCCGGCTAACAATCTCCCACACTTTGTTCATAAATAAATCAATATGATGCTGGAAAGAGTGGTGGAGCTCAGAAAAAAAGATGAAAAAAAAAAGGCGTCAAACCCACTGAATCCCAGTATTGCTGAGGTTGGCATCAAAGGGGCTTTTTATTGGGAACTTGATTAAAAGAAAATTGCTTTTGAAGTGCTCTCAGCAGCGAACGAGGAGGTTGAACGGGGAGAGGCGCCACTCGTTGCTGATGCTGCTCCTGCTGTGCAGGAATAGAGCTTCACAGAACCGGCCTTTCAAAGTGACGATATCAAGAAGAGCAACGTCTTGAAACATACATTTAAAGTGCACAGAGTGAAAAGCATACAAAAGGCACTGATGGGCTGGGTAATATGATTTCTGTTGGGACTGCTACCAAGCTGTGTTGATTTTGTCGACTTAAAAGTATGACGGAAAAAATGTTCGGCGACTGCCTTTTTCCACTGATGAAATTGAAGGACATGAAAGTGAAATAAAATGTATTAATTTAAATGTAAGTGTTGATTCGGGGCTGATTTGTGAAATGGGAATCATGTGTGCACTCATGTGCTAACATTCACATTTATAATCAGGTCATTCACAATCACAACACATGAAAAAATTAATTATTTTCTATACAAAGTTCTACACAATGTCACAATGCCCAAACTTTGTAGGCTGCAGTAGGCTGTAATAATAATAATAATAATAAATTAAAATGTTTTTTGGGGGGAAAAGCAATCCACGTCTATCTACCTCTGCTGGAACACTCCATCGCAATTGCAGTTCCCGTTCACACTGCGCATGTGCAAACCTCCCGCAGGAGACCGTTCCACGCCCCCGTGAGTTTTCCTAGGTGGCTGTAAGACTAGAGCTGTAAAGGTCTATTCATAGTCTGGATTTTCGGTGGTGAGGTGACCACCGCTCCGGTGGTGAGCTGACCACCGGAGCTGAAATAACGTTGAGCGGTGGTGAGTAAAAACAGAGAGAAGGGCTGGGGCGGTGGTTTACTCTTCACCGCGGCTCGTGACGTCATGTTGTAGTTTGGTGGTCACCTCACCACAGAAATCCGAGACTATGTATGAGCCATAAGACTAGAGCTGTAAGACTAGAGCGGTGCCCGTTGACACCTTTACAGCGCTGCCCGTTGGGCACTGGCCTACATGGAACGATGCAAGTTGGAAATGCATGCCCCACCCAGATATTATGTCTGTGTCCCTTATGCCCATAATATGGAGTTCTTTGTCAGGCATGCCCAAATATGGAGTCTACAGTATATGCACACATCAGAATGATGTCAGAACAGGCCAGCTCCATATATGGACAATTTGCAGGCACTGCGCCCCCCTGTGGTGGGGTGGAACCTTAGAGTATATATGAATAGAGGCGGCACCCGGAGGAAACCCTGAGGCGAAATGGACATAGTGGCCGAATTTGGTATTGCAGCTCGAGCCAGCACTGGTCCGTTGACTATCATTGCGCACGTTCATGTGATTGGGGCCATGACACGTGAACGAATGTTTCATACGTGAACGCGCACAAATGGCACAATGATAGTCGAGCTCGTTCATGTGTTTGGGGCCAATCCATCCCAGAATGCACTCTGTTCCTACACGGAAGGAGGAGTGAAATCATGCGCTTTTGAGCAACTTAATGCAAGTGAATGGGAGGAGAACTCGGGTGTCTTCTCTATTCATATATACTCTAAGGGTGGAACGCGTGTGTCAAATTTGAAGTCGTGAGGCGAACGGTTCTCGAGTTACAGATGCGCACACACACACACACACACACACACACACACACACACTCCATGTCCATCCTGATTGGATACAGGAAGTAAACCGGAGATGGCATGTCTTGCTCTTAACTCTTGGTGGCTGTTGCTGCTGTGACCAATGTTGCCAGATTTTGCAAACAAAACCAAGCATCCAGTCCATGACAAACCACCCCAAAGAGGCAACTATAGGCTGTTTTACCACTCTACGTCGGCTATTTGAAAATGGCATATCTACAAGCTCACAGCGACATGTTGTGAGGTTTTAGATCCGTTATTATAAATAAAATAAAAAAGAGAGGATATTTTCAGATGGAGGTCTGTGGACAATATTAATCTGGGGGTCCTTGACGTGGAAAAAACGTGGAAACCGAAACGGTTGGTTTAAACAACATTAGGAAGCAAGCCTAAATAAGCAACTATACTTTAGAAACAAGATCAAATCCTTGTCAATACAAATAAGACAAATAAGACGGATCCAAAAACGTTAATAAAATGTGATTCCTTCAGTGCCGTTATCATACTCTCATGCTAAAGCCCATTGATCTGCATCAATATGCTGTCAGAGTACGGCTGTCGGGTTTTGTAATGAAACATTTCGTCCAGAGATTAAACTAGGTATAGAACACGACCCTAAAAATCCTTCTGGTTTAGATGCAGTTTTGATTGCTTTGAAACAAGTTATCAAACTTGCTAAAGGTTGCATGCCTTTGGGGGGTTTATTTCTCAGCCTGATTGGGGACACGAAAGGAGGAAAAAAAAAGAAATAACATATCCTGAGAATAATTTGCAGGAACCAAAGTAACACTTCAGAGGAGGTTCAAGGACTGTTCTTACAGGTGTGCCACATTAGTGGAAAAGTATTCACATAATTGGCTCGTTCCGTATCCACCTGTCAGGAGGGATGAGCTCTTACATTTTGCAGCTGTCAAATGTAACACCGGGAGATCAAAACATAATATGGTAGCCTGGTTTCCATCAAACATTCAACTAATTACCCTTTAAGAAGGGAGACAGTTTCAGCGGTAAACTAGATAAAGTGCCCCTCGGGGCACATAGGTCTCCACCAGGGCAGCTCAGGTTGTGGCCTCCTGGTGGCGCTATAATAGGCCAATGTGAAAAGGGTGCCATTTCTTTTTACGTCTTGGATGGCAATTGGATGATTTGAGGCATTTTGTTCCAAAAATGTGTTTTGCAAAAATCCACCTGTTGGTGGTGCTATAACAGGCCAATGTTGGGATATATTCCTCGGCCTAGTAGGAAAGTTCGTGAAAGATTTCAAGTAGGCCTAAATTGCACGCTGCGTTCATGATTTGAGGCTTTTTGTTCAAAACGGGCTGGTCCTGCAAACTTTGAAAGCCATAATGTTAGCCAATTATGTTTATGTTTATGTTTATTTATTTGATATGGACATAACAATCACATTGCTCATTGCACAATTGTACAACTTGTAGATGCATCGTTTACAGTGTGTTAGCACGAGTGCTAGTTTTCACCACTTGTCCATAGGAGACTTTTCTGAAAATACAAAGTTAAAAGAACACCCAATCTAAAAATAAGAAGTACATTCAATAAAAAGTACATTCAAGTGAAATTTACAGCAAGGTTACAGTACATTACATAACCTCCAGTACAAAAGTAAACATAATCATTCTCGTAACCAGTCAGGAGCTATACATGTGAGCACAGTTGATCTGATTTCAACCATAGTTTGATACCTCTATAGAACACATTACCATCCGTCTCTAGTTTTAAGACCGTAGGCAAGGAGTTCCATAAGTTAGCTCCCTTTACTGAAAAGGCAGACTGACCGAATATGTTGTTACACCTGGGAACAACACAGTTACCACTTGTTGAGGCGCGAGTGGTTGCTCTACCAGAGCTCGGAAGTCTAACTATCAGTCCAGAGAACAAAGGTGAGACATGACCCTGTAAACACTTAAAAACCAATTTGATAGTAGAAAAAAATACAAAATTTTCAAATGTAAAAAGGTTGTGTTTTTTTAGAACACCACAAATGTGCCATCTCATTGGTTTTTGATCCAGGGTTTTTATAGCCTGTTTGTATATTGATGTTATTGGTTTTAAGACAGTTTGAGAGGATTGTGACCATGTTGTGATGCTGTATGATAGGTGTGAGAAAATCATAGCATGCATATACAGCTGTGCAGTTTTGGCTGATAGGTCCCTTCTAATATGACGAAAACAATTTAGATTTGGTTTGACCTTCTTGCATATATGCTTTACCTGTTTTTCAAATTTTAAGTTTTTATCCAAGATTATTCCTAAATATTTTACTTCACCCATTTCCATAAGAGTTTCATTTTTGATGCGTACCTCAAAGGTATCAGCAGCAGGCCTGCTGCGGATGGAGATACACATTGAAACTGTTTTTTGAACATTTAAAGTTAGTTGTGATGACTCTAGCCAGTTGGAGATGTTCTCTAGTTCCTGTGTCAGCTGCGCAGCTGCCATGCTGGCTGTTTTAGCAGATGTATAGATGACAGTGTCATCAGCATACATTTGGCAGCTAACGCCTGGGCAGGTATTAGGAAGATCGTTAATGTACATAGTAAATAGCAGTGGTCCAAGTACCGACCCTTGGGGCACTCCCATGTTATTGGGGAGCAGCAATGATTTCTCCCCATTGACCCTGACACACTGCTGTCTCCCTCCCAGATATGACTTAAACCACTGTGAAGCTTCTGCTGACACTTTGAAATGTTTTAACTTAGACAACAAGACTCCATGATGGACAGTGTCAAAGGCCTTTTTTAGGTCCAAGAACACTGTCCCCACAACTTGTCCCCTCACCAGTAGACCTTTGAACCTGTCAAGTAAGTAACAGTTAGCTGTCTCGGTAGAATGTTTGGGTCTAAATCCCATTAGGATGGAATATGAAATATCGGACAGATCCGTCTTGAACACATGACTATAGAGATAGTGTGTAACGATTTACAAAAGTCGGCCTCCTGGTGGCACTATAAACAGGCCGTTCTGGAAAATGTGGGGCAGAGGTTCTTCGTTGGCATCCAGGGAGCGTGTGTGCAAAATTTGGCATCGACCGGATGTGTCGGAGATTTAGCTGGTAACAGACGGACGGACACACACACACACACACGGACGGAGTGCAAAACATACTCTCTCCCCATGCCTTCGGCCCGGTGGAGAAAACTCAAAATAAAACTTTGGTTTCATTTTACACTCTCAATAGTTAAAGACCTATAAGGGTCCATTTAGCTACCAACTCTCCATCATTTGGCTGGGGACCACCTGGAACTGCCTCAAGGTCCCCTGGTGGTCCCGCGGACCACTGGTTGAGAAACCGCTAGAGCAACAACGGCAACCGAGGCGAATTCCAAAAGGCTCATCAGAGCCTGATGACATTGTTGAGGTTGAGTTATGGTGGTCATACCACCACCTCATAGCTGGGTCATCAACTTGTGTTCTTTCAGCAATGGGCTTTTCCAAATGGCATCTCGGAAAGCCCATTTTTGTACCAGCCAAGTTTGTTTATGTGTTATCAATCATTTCAGAAAAGAACACTATACTACTGAATGAGTACGGTGCTACTATATTTGTACAGAAGGACGTTATAGAAAAACAATGCTATTCGGCACATTATTTTGTCAGGCTGCCTGTCGCACAGTATTTCTACGGAATAATCTGTATGCTGACAAACTAAATGAAAACTAAATGAAATAAAATAAAAACTAGACTAAAACGTTAGGAAGGGACTAGTGGACAAGAGATCCAGTATAAGTCATTTTACACTAGATTGCATGCTGAAAATAGCCGATCCACAAGCACACAACGAATCGCAGCGCAACGCATTGTGAGCTTGTAGATCTGCATTTTAGTCGACTAAATCAACTGTATATTTAGTCGACTAAAATCTTATGATATTTAGTCGACTAAAACTAGACAAAATACTAACACAACACTGGTTGGCACTGCCCTCACAATTCAATTCCATTACGATTCACCAGGTAACGATTCCATTCGATTCTACGGTGCATTGCGATGCATCACACTTTTCTATATATCACTGCACAACATGGCAATTCCTTCGTCAGTCAATACAAGATGTCAGATGTACCGAACAACATATTTGATTATATCATATACAGTGTTGGTGTTATATAATTATATTTAAGCTTCGATTATAGTCACATTGCTTCATGGTCAAATCACGATGCATTGCTGAATCGATCATTTTTGAGCTATAGACAGTGTCCCTGGCTGGCTGTGTCCGTCCGAGCACGAAAATAGCGTTTGGTTGGTTTTCACTGTTGCGCAGTCTATAACACATTGGCATCTTTAAGTTTCTGTCCTCACTTTTTATCCTCAATATTATGTACTTTGCTCAGCCAATCAAACCATCTCTATGGGGTGATCACCAGCCAATCAAATCATCACCAATCAAATCAAATTCACACACGAATCCTCAACAAAAATTAAAAAAAGTACTTTCCACCACAGCTATAAAGAATTTAAACTATTCTAAACTATTCTGTGTGTGTGTGTGTGTGTGTGTGTGTGTGTGTGTGTGTGTGTGTGTGTGTGTGTGTGTGTGTGTGTGCCGTGCCGTGCGTGCGTGCGTGGTGGTGAATTTGTGCCGGATTATCCAACAGAAGTCATTGTCTCCTCTCCCCACAGACAGACACAGACAGGAGAGAGAGAAGGCAGAGGGGGGCCACGTCTCCACTCCAAGCATCACGCTCCGATGGTTGAAATCCCCCCCCCCCCGCACCGCCCCAGGCCCCGACAAAACTCCCCCCCCCCCCCCCCCACCACCATCGATCGATAACCCGCCCAGGGCGTTCGTTGACAACTAAACAGCCCCCCCTTCTCTCTCTCTCTCGTCACAGAAGACAGAGAACGCTGTTGGAGAGCAGTGGAGTGGAGGGGCCTGAGACCATCACATATATAGACAGATATATTGGGGGGGGGATTTACGAGCCCCAGTCAAAATGTAGGCAAAACTCCGCTGCATATGTCTTTCTTCTAGTACACACACACATGCACACACACACACACACACACACAGCGTTCACATGAACACAGACTTGTCCTCCCTCAGAAGTCTATTTGCCTGGCTGTTGACAGAACCAACATGGCAGCTATATCAGCTCGCTCTGCTTAAACAGACAAGGAGAGGAAAACTGAATGAAAAGCTGAATGTGCTTCTAAAGTACTTTGCTCTCTACAATTTAGGCATTTAGAGGACACTCTTAATCCACAGCGATTTACAGTAAGCAAGAACAAAAACATATGGGACACTAAAGGGACACTTCACCCTTTTGGGGTATGCACATGCAAAAGTGAATGGCAAATCGAGTGGCAAATCGAGTGGCAAAGTGAGTGACAAAGTGAGTTTAATGTTGTCTAACGTCGTTTAATGCAATCAAATACAACTTTTCCGTTTGGATGTGTTGGCTGGCATGGTCAGAAAGTAGTTTTTTGCCACTCAGTAGGCATTCCCGCATAACTTCCGCGTTTGATGATGATGTCACACGGATACCCTCTATATGGCCAGTACAGAATTCATTCCATATGTTGACCAATATAAATCAGGGACATTATATGGGAAAAATGACTGTTTTCGTATATCCCAGGGGTATAGACAACCTGCTGCTCTAGAGCCGCACGTGGCTCTTAGGCCCGCTCACGTGGCTCCATGTGGTCGTGGCTCAGTGGTCCAGGCGCCTTGGGCCGGGCCTGGGCCGTGGCTCAGCGGTCCAGGCACCTTGGGCCGGGCCTGGGCCGTGGCTCAGCGGTCCAGGCACCTTGGCTGGTAGCCCGAGCCTGGCAGTGTGCCGTGGGTTCGACTGCCGATCCCGACGCCCTTTACTGCATGTCACTCCCCCATTTCCTGTCAGCCTACTGTCTGTCTAAAAGTATAGTATGAAAAGGAATAAGAGGTTTAATTTTCCATACTTTATTATTGTAGTATGCATAGTTATTTTTTTCATTTTGATACTGCAAAACAATGTTGCCTATATATACACCAGATAAAAATAAGAAACAAATTTAATGAAGGAAAATTAGTGCCAAGACATCTTTGTCTGTTTTCACCACCCGATGCTGCTGGTTTACTGGTATACTTGATTTGCTTAGAGAAATTAGCAAACAATATAAAATGTAATATTGAAAGACTGCAGAAAAATCACAAATAATTAAATTAAAGTTTGCTTTATTAAAGCAAACATATCTTTGCGGCTCCAGATGGAATTGTAATACTTTTTTTGGGCCAAAAATGGCTCTTTTGATAATACACGTCAAACTGGGGGTCCTTGAAAGTCACTGCTGGAACCTTGAAACTATTCTCTTTCATGGGGCGTCCGAGGGGGTCCTTGGCATGTCTTTTCAAATGGGTGTCCGCACTGTCCCACTGAGAAACACTGGTCTATTTGAACAAATCGCACGCGCACACGCACACAGCATTTCAACAGGGTCAGAGTGCAACACGATGCAATTAATCCAAATGTCGTTATATAGGATTTAGAATCCTCGATCAACCTTTATAGACGTGGCCGCTGGTGATCTTTGGGATGACACCAGATTCCACAAAATGTCTTCTAACTAATGACAGTTTTCTGAAAAACGCGTGTTTCTATGTCAAGTCGTTCTCAAACATTTTCATGTCAAGGACCCCCAAAACTATATGGAATTGGCCGCCGAAGATCATCAAGTAGCATTACGGTTATTTTAAAAATCCCCCCCTCTATTTCCCATTCCAAGTGTGTTTGTCTCATAATTATGTAACGCCAGTGCCGCTATTTTAAAGCCCACTCAAGTACATTTTTAAACTATTTCGGTGGGTAGATCTTGTTGAGCTGGTCAGATTCAAAGTAGCTCTCGAGTCAGAAAAGCGTGGGCAGCACTGGGCGCCCCTGATCTCTACCCTATACGCTGCTGTGGTCTTTCCTTTTCCACGCCTCGGAAGAAGAACAAAAAGCGAACGTGGTGATTTCCGCAGGCTTCCCGTTTAATCTCGCCCCCACCCCACCCCGTCCCCCACCCACACCCTCCACTAGCCCATTTTGGGCGGGAACCCCTTTTGGTGTTAGCATCATGTCATACTTTAGCTATTGAAAAATAGCAGATTTACAAGCTACGAGCTTGTAGGTCTGCTATTTTTGGAAAATCAAAGAACGACTGACATAGAAACATAGCTTTTTTCAGAAAACTGTCAGGATGTAGAAGACATTTTGTAGAATCTGATCTCAGGTCAGAATGGGCTAGACTAGAACCCCCGCGCTGCTCCATTCATTAGGGCACTGAAGAGAGAGAGAGAGAGAGAGAGAGAGAGAGAGAGAGAGAGAGAGATGGATGTACGTTGTGAGAGAGAGAGAGAGCATGAGACAGAGGCACTGAAACACAGAGAGATCCATGAATATTGATATCTCTCTCTCTCTCTATCAATATTCATGGGTGTGCCGGGGTGCGTTTGTGCGATGGCAGAGTCTCGTTAGCCTTTGATCCGTCCCTGGCTCTCCATCAAGCCGAGGCGTGTCGGAGGCCTCGCTCCCGACAACAGAGCGCCGTTTGAAGTGCGGGGCAGACCAACAGCTGTTCGCATTCATCTCCGCACATACACTCTCTCTTTTTTCTGCGGTATGTATGTATGTATGAAAAGTGTTCGTCGGTTGCCTTTTTTTCACTGACGGACCCAGGGACAGACCCAGGGACACACATAGCTGTCTATAAGCTAAGCTATCTAACTAAGCCATGATGCCCATCTATGACAGAATAGATGGAGAAGGTTGCACTCGGGCGTTGCGCTCTGAAAACGGCAGATCTACAGTTGTGAGCTTGTAGATCGGCTATTGTCAGCATGCAACCTTTCGGAACCCTCGGTTAGCTTTTCTGAATTTTGGACGTCGCTACCCTAGGGTCCCTGATAGCTTATTCCACCCTCCATAGGATGCAGATTTACCCACTCTCTGTTCACGGAGAGTCGTGGCGCCGCTTGAGTGTTGGTGAGATGTTTCAATGATGCATAACACAGCTATAGGAGACAACGGAAACATGTGCGAAACTGCATTGTAGCGGTTTGGTACCTTTTGGGTGGTTCGCTGGGGTGCCAGTCAGGGCGGGGCCTGACAATAAAAGTATTATATAAATCAAACCCTACAAAGGGTGCATGTACTCACACATAAACCCTCAAACGTATATAGCGGGTAACCCATGAATCATAAATCATTTGTCAGTAAACTCTTAAATGCACAAAATAGTATAATAATAATATATGTATATAATCTGTCAGTACATTTCAAAACACTTATTTAAACTCAAAACAGTCAATCACAGTCAAGAATGTCAAAAGACACAAGAAAGGTCAGTTTCAAGGTTTGTATTAGAAACCAGAAGCAGTTCAGTTCATACATACATATAGCACAGTTTAGTCCATTTCAGGTTTTCACCATAAGCAAAATAACCCAGGTGCCGTGCACCACTGTTGTAAAACCAAAACAAAGAAACTCCACTTCGGGATTTCGTTTAGACCCAACAAAAGAAAAGAAAATAAACAAGGCACTGAAGGCAGCGTCCTGGCGCGTGCGTGTGTGTGTGTTTGTGTGTAGTGTAGGGTGTTAGCCCCGCTGCTAGCTCCTTGTAGCTCACCAACAGCAAGTTGCAACCCTCAGTAGTAAATACAGCTCCTATCAAGAGTCAAGACACGCTGGCTCGGATGCTTCCTCTTGGAAAGACAATGTTGTCGAGTTGCAGCGATGCCGTTTAGACGAGAGGCACTGTTTGTTGAACGTTCCCTAGGACCACCTGGGCTCGACGCTGGATTACTGTCAGGCGATCCTCCGGTGTTTCCATCAATGGAACGGGCATGAACCGCGGACTTTAGCTCGCGTTACTATAGCCTACTACTGAATCTAAAGGGGTAAGGGCAAAACTCCGTCTTCACCTCACAGTCTTCACACACAGCCTTCACACTCCGCGCCTCTCTCTTCAAAGTGACAGCTCCATCGCTGATATGGGCTGGGCTTCCGTGTTGTGGCCAACCAGCGGCACGCAACTCCTAACGTAACCGCCAGTCACCGTATTTGTGTGGGGAATAAAATGTTTATTATTATTGTTGTTTTGGCGGATCGCTACAGCATTAACCGCTGATGCTGTTAAGTATTTTTAATCATTCTTTTAAATTTTGCTTCGTGGAACTCCTCTCTCCTCTCTCTTCCTTGACTTCCTTGTTGACTTCCCATTGTGACACGTCCAATAGGCACGTTAGTAGCGAGGAGACAGGGCAAGCTGTCCTTCTCCTCCATAGAGAGATGTGAAATTACGGGATTTCTCCATATAAATAATCCATCATTTCAGTAGCAAAGGCTTCAAAAACGTCTTCTAAATCTAGTCAACCAGGCCTGCAGTAGGTAGGCTATGCACTGAACAAATGCGCATGCCATTATTTCAATAAACCTGGGTGGTGTCAGTCGTGTAACTTTCCCCGACGTTAAAAGCGTGTATATGTGTTCAACAACACAGCCATGCAACAGAACATTGACAGCTATGAGGTGAAGGAAGCTTGCCATCCTTATAGCAACGGTTGCTAAACTATTTGGATTGGCCCCCGGGGGACCAGGTCCAACGATCAATATAGGGCCACGACGATGCTGGATAACATTAGCTCCTTTTATTGGCACTAATGAAGAGTCTCGCTGATAGAGAGAGCTATGCCGCTGATAAATAGAGATAGAGAGGGAGAGAGGGAGAGAGAGAGAGAGAGAGAGACGTAGGTCACACACTAGTGCTGCTCTCTTAACCGCAATGCTACAGTATATTCCCACAATGGGGGACAGTCTCTATTAAAGTCTACTATGAAAACCTGCATCTGCCGTCCATCCGTTAGTTAGTTAGTCACCCACACCTCCATATATGGTCACGCCTCGTGACATCACGCCTCCATATGGTCACGCCTCATGACATCACGCCTCCATATATGGTCACGCCTTGTGACATCACGCCTCCATATATGGTCACGGCTTGTGACATCACGCCTCCATATATGGTCATGCCTTGTGACATCACGCCTCCATATATGGGCATGCCTTGTGACATCACGGAGACCCTTAGATCTCCATATTTGCATATGGAGCCGGCCAGCAACTCTACATCTGACCTCAAACCCTTAGATCTCCATATATATGGTTTCTGACCTGTTCCATGTTAATCCACCCCCACCCGTCCTTTTCCTGTTCTGACATTCCATATGTTGATCTGACCTCATCGAACCCTGTACACTCAAGACATGCTCCATATATGGCCAGTACTCGCCCAGCAGTCTGCCGTCACCCAGGCGGATGCAGAGTTAACTCCACTTCATAATATTAATATATTGACACATGTTGTAAATAGCTCGTAGAGAGACAGCACGTTTGTTGCTAAACGGAGAATATAACTCCCCAAACATTCCTTTATATCAGCGGTTCCCAAAGTGAGGTCCGGGGACCCCCAGGGGTCCTCGAGGGAGTTCCAGGGGGTGCCCAGCTAAATGATAGTTTGGAACCAATTTCAACCAAATGGAACCTGTAACTCTGAGAGTGTACAGATGGAATCAAATGGGTCCATTGGATTCCATTTGTACACTCTCAGAGTTACATTAACATTGATTCTACAATTATAAATTGGGGTCCCAGAGATAGAAATGCCATTAAATGGGGGTCCGTAGACTGGTTGAGAATCACTGCTGTAAAAATCTTCTCTTATGGGGGTCCCTGGCATGTATTCAAATGGGGATCCACAGGATAATTAGTGTCAAATGTGGGGGTCCTTGACATGAAAAGGTTTGGGAACCACTGCTTTATATTACCTATTTTCGACACCTGTCGCATCATCATCATCATTGTTGTCACGGAAACGTACCCTATAACGTACAGCGTAGAAGACAGATCATTGCAGTTCTACAGATTGAGATAGCGAGACCAGAAGAGAATGACATGATCCAGATACCAATCAGAGGCGCCACATACAGCTAAAGACCCGGACTAACTAAGTGCACCAGCGTCAAGGGAAGACCGACGAAGTGAACCAGTTCGGAGATCAATATAAAGATGCATAAGCATAATATACACAATTATATAAAGAGTGGTACCTGCATCATCCATACTGCAGGCTCAAGCCTAAAGACTCCCACCCACAAACTAGGGCATTCATCAAAAAATCGATTTATCGATTTATCGATAAACGAGTCACGAGTCGACTCGCAGCAGCGCGAGTCGAAAGTTGAGCTTTTTTTTTTTTTTTTTTTCCTCCCCTTTTTTCATTGCATTCAGAACGCGCCCTTAATTAAAAACCAAATGCAGGCTATGTGGCTCTCAGCGCGCGGTGTCCCACTATTGAGACTGGCTGAAGTCTGTTTGAACTGCGCTGTGTCAGAGAAGTAACAGATAGAAGCACGCAAACGTTACCCCCAAACGATATCCCCCTCACCTCCGTGCTGGAAATATAACGTCTGGGTTCCCGAGGCTACATGCATGCTGACGCAATGACTGTCTGTTTCTGGCTAAGCTTTACGCGCAGCGCACATGAACCTCTCCGTCTCCGGTCAGTGCGGGTTGTTGTTTATTTGCATGGCTCAGAAAATGAGTAACAAATGAGAACGTTATCGAGTTGTGGAGGAGGAGGAGGAGGAGGAGGAGAATAATAATGTCATATCTCTCATTGTGTTCTCGGTGCTGCTGCTGCGCTGTGTGCCAATACCACTACTTTACCTGGATAACATCATCTTTTCATTTTGACATGATTCACATGAAATAATAATCCTGTACCGGAACCGCGTGTAGCGTTTGGTTTCATTAATGCGATCGTCACAAAATAGCCTACAGCTGCTGCTGCTAAAGATACAAAGATTGGACATTTTTAAACGACGCAAAACTTAGAATTCCCCTCTTGCGTACCAGTGCCACGTGTCCCGCGGACCGGCACCGGTGTTTGGGAACCTCTGATATAGATGATACATGCACTGTGACTGTGTCATATTGGAGAGGCCACTGAATGCGCAGTGCTATGTTTGACATGCTCCGTATTTGAGCGCGCGGCAGCTCCACCCGCCCCTGTTAAATACCCCGCGCGTCCGCGTCCCCCCCCCCCCCCCCGCCGCCAGAAACGATAAATCGACTTATCGATAAATTACTGTCCGACAAGTCGACTGGGAAAAATCTCAAGTCGTTAATGCCCTACCACAAACCCACTAGAGACGATATCCAGGGATTCCTTTCTACAATCATCACCATGGGACGTGCCAAGACAACAGCTGTCCCGTGCCTCTAGCCGGCATCTCTCTCTCTCCCGCACTTCAGACGCCCGTTATCACTGCAGATGAACGGAGAACGCCGGAGATCAGACACCCCTTGAATGGCCACAAGGAGTGTGTGTGTGTGTGTGTGTGTGTGTGTGTGTGTTTGACTGTACTCTGTTGCTGTTTTTACATGTATGTGCAATAAAACTATTCAATCAATCAAAAGCAGTATGACTCACGCGCTTTTGAATGGCTGGACAGAAGGAATCACACCAAACAGAAAGCCTCGCTAGTGGCCATGCGTGCACGACCTTGGCTGGACAACCTGGAGGTCACTCAATACTCAGTAGACGTCGTGTGGAACAGGGGAGCTGCATGCAAAGCACCGAGGAAGGTCTGGAACTACACAACAGATATAAGCCCCGGAAACCCAGACGTTTTTATTTCCAGGGAGGAAAAATAATAATCTGGGGCCGAGTCCACTTCAATTCGCCATAGAGTAGCGCAAACGTCGCTCACTCTCTGCTGCATAATTTCTGATCGTCTGCACCTTTGTTAAATTGACGCGCACACACACACACACACACTCCTCTCTGTCGCTCTAATTAATTAGTCTCATGTCCAGCAGCTGCATCTAGATTCTCCAACCGGGTCCTGCCGGGAGCCGACTATGCCATAAAAAGCATAGGTGAGTTCCAGTCTACAGACACAACAGAAGACAGGTGCAGCTGTGGATCAGTACAGACAATGTCCCACCTACTGGAATGTGCCAAAACCACTTTCAATTAGATCTACAAGCTCATGAGCTTGTAGATCTGCTATTTTGGAAAAATCGTCAAAATATTCTTAAGAGCAGACGCTCTTAATCCAGAGTGCTCTCAGTCAATAAATCACAATGAAGCATAAAGTGTGTGTTTGGTATTAAAAGTTATAAAAAGTACAATTCGAGCTTGTCTCACACACTCACTCACACACACACACACACACACACACACACACACACACACACACACACACACACACACACACACACACACACACACACACACACACACACACACACACACACACACACACACACACACACACACACACACACACACACACAGGGAGAAGGGGGGGTGGACCTCTTGGGGGCCCGGGCTATCAGATGATCGATGGACGATTTCTTTTACACAGTCACTCACGACAGATCAAACCAGAGGGCCCCCCCGCCAATCCCTCATCCTCCCGCAATTAACCAGATACAGAGATTATAGCTATAGCCTACGTATATACACTTTAGCAAAATATGAATGTCTGATGAGAATGTATAATTTCCCTATACTGCGCTGGAGAGCACAGTCTCACACTCTCTCCAACAGACATCCTCGGCCACGCTCCCAAAGTGGCAGCACCTGTCAATCATTAGTAGGCTAATCACTCTCTGTGACAAGTGCATGTGTGGAGTTCCTTTTCTCCACAGCGGACTGTTTCGCTTCTAAACCCCTTGTTGCTTTTCCCTGTGTGCGTCACTCAGCCATAAGGTGAAACAGAACACAAAGTTGTTCCGCCAGCACCTCTCTCTCTCTCTCTCTTTCTCTCTCTAGTATGTGTGCACGCTGCTGCGCAATATCTGTGACTGTGAGACTGTGACACAATAATAATAATAATATATATATATCATAAATAATAGGCCAAATATAACACTTTCCCTCTATCTGTGATCAGCTCCTCACACACAACTGCATGCACGGCAGCTCAATCTCAGCAACTGTTTGGGTAAATGTATAAAAATAATTCCCCGATCCCAATGGAAATATTGCTGGTTTAGCGATACGAAACGATAAAATTGCGGGATGGTGCAGGACTAAATGGGACTTATTTTTTGGTTGCGGACGGGAGAGGCGAACAGGTGCTTGCAAAGTTGCACAGCAGCAGCATAAAAAGAAATGTGATTTGTATGAGCTTGTCCGACACCTTGTCTGACACCTTAGTCAAGGTGAGCAAATCATATGCGGTTGCTGGGATATGTTTGTTTTAAAATGATGTTACGCGACGTCAAGCTCCACTGTCAATGTGGGGGGTGGGGGG